>NC_142180.1:12355000-12680000 GCF_026936395.1 Plectropomus leopardus
TTGAGGAGGAACAGAAAAGATGGGATAGATTTGATTGAAAGGATCTGAACAGTGGGATGAACAAGGGATGGGATATTGCGTATTTTCAGGAAAATGAAGGCTAACTTTACTTCACTCATGGTTGCGTGGCGAAGCTACGTGGGCTTGGAGCAGGTGTCATGTAAAGTAAGCTGTACATCAAATGAATGACATTTGTTAATCTGACTTGATGGCTGTAACCCTCGCTTGGCTGTCATTGGTCTTTGCTTCTGACTTTCAGAATGCAAATACATGTCCGGTGTAAAAAAGCTGTCAGATGTCTCCAAACAGGGTTAGACCATAAGAACTAAAATCCATATCATAATAAATTGTCATATTTACTTTCATAATGATACGTTTTATAACACTTCTGCCAACTGAAATATGATGCAATGATGCATTTAATATTTGTACTAAAAAACATCATCATTTATCTTTCTTGGGTTGGATAACTTGTGATGTATGTCTAAGGTAATTACAAGTTAAAGGTTGCAGACATCTGCACTAGACTGTGAGCTGATGAATTGTTTAAAGTTAGGGTTAGATGCCACTGGTTGTTGTAGCTATTCTCACTTTAATTGTATGGGACAGCGCATTTGTCCATAACCCGATGTAGTTCTGGCACCTTCTGGTTGGTTGGTCAATGGGTTGGTTGATATGCTCTTTCTTTGACCAAATTCTCATTGATTGGACAATTGCTGGTATTATTTTATTAAGGTTGTGAGTCTACCAAAGTGTTTCTTTTCTCAGCTGAAAATGGCAGTTGTTGTTGTTCAGCACTTCTCCACTGTGATTGGACGGCTGACAAGCGATGACAAGCACAGCGTTTCAGCCAAAGTTAAACATTTTTCAACTCCATTATTAATCGGAAAAGCTGTGAAATAATTACAGAAGACATTCAGTGTCAGATTTATCATTATGTATTTATTTTAAGAAGTCTGAAAAGAAATCGCAGGACAAATGTGGATTACAAAGCTTCTTCAAGGGATACGATCACACAGGAGCCCTTGTTGGAGCAGCAGAATGGCTAAAGTCAGCTAATGGGCTAAATATAATAAGTCTCTCTCTCTGGCTCTGGCTCTGGCTCTCGCAGCATTACAGAGATATTTAATAGAAAAAAACGTTATGTTGAGTAAGGCATCTTCAGTCCTCTTTTGTGTCCAGTATATCATATTTTTCTCAACAGTCCCATTCCACACTTGGTGGTGAAACAGACTCGCACTTAGACACTCCCAATGATACAATACGTAGTTTATTTTTTAGATAATATTACATTGGAGATTACATTTATTTTTCACTTGAGGCATTCCACTTGCCTGAACACAGAGTTTACTTGCCCTGTGCTAGTTTTAATGTTGAGCTCTGTGACAGGAAAAAAGAAACGCTTTGGTGCACATAATGCTACCAGGTATAGTGCACTGTGGCAGATTTAATTAGCTTACAAATAACATATGATTTTTTATCCCTGTTGACCAATTAGTTGGTTAAAAAGTAGGTAGAAATTTAGTCATCCAAGATTTTCTTTGTTTAATTACAGCCCTAACCCACTGAAGTTGGTGTCTGAACAAAGCTGAGGCTGGAAATACTCCAGTGGTGCTCAATCTGGTGTTTCAAACACCTGCTTTTAGTACTTGTTGAGGAAGCTTCGGGAATTTCAAATGCATTACAACATGTCACGATACCATTGTGTCATTGTAACATTGGTCACTCCTCATGTGCATGCAAAAACACACCAAGCATGTTTCTTTCATCCACGCCCAGGCCAGGGATAACTGTTTGCATGTGTGTGTATGTATGGGTATGAGCTAAGGTATTGTGTGCCTATCAGTCAGTAGTCACATCATCACCCATCTCGTTCACACAAACACAGGTCTCTCACAGTGAGGATTAGTCCTGTAGCATCCTCCCTCTAGCAGCTGTATTAGAATGAGTCTTGGAAGATTTGGTTGTCTTTTGTGCCTCGTCTCTCTCTGTTCTTCCACTCTCCGTTCTTCCACTCTCCATTCTTTCACTCTCCTCCCCTCTCTCTCCTTCATTCTCAACATGCCTCTTGGTAGATTTTGCTCTTGTTGCCCTGGGAGACAGTAAAGTGGTGGTGATGCTGGTGGTGGTGGGGTTTTTGTGCATGTGTGTGCTTTTCTTTGTAGTGAACACAACGCTCCTGCACACATGTATGCATACACATGGCAACCCTCCACCTCTGCACGGCTTTGTATGACCTATATTTAGGCAGTGGAATATACGGAAAAAAAGCCTTATCATTTTTACAGCGGATTTAAGTGGATTTAAACAACCTAATCCGAAGTGCCACTGTAAAATCATCTCGTATCTGAACCACATGTTAGCTTTCAGTTGTTCTCCCTCTCTCACATCGCTGTACAGTCCTCTCCTCCTAAAAGCCTTGGCCACACTGCACTGTAAAAACACTATCTGTGGGGATTTATTAGCAAGAGGAGTGCAGTGAAATCAGTCGTGGTGGTTTTCGCTGCCATGATTACTCAGTTAAATAGCAAGTTCATTCATACACCAAAGGAGCAGTCATTGAGAAACACATGGAGCTAAACATGTAATGTTATAGGAAAGGAACAGATTCTGAATCCTAAACCCTAAATGAACCATGAAACCCTACTGTTTTACAACAGTCACAAACAAGGGGATGGAAAGAGAACACATAATGGTGGGAATAAAGTTCTTGAGCTTTGTGTGTGTGTGTGTGTGTGTGTGTGTGTGTGTGTGTGTGTGTGTGTGTGTGTGTGTGTGTGTCACAGCAGGACAATGAGTCTGAGCAGGTCTGAGAAGGGGAGCGTCTCCTATGCAGCCTGAGACCAGCTTCCCATAGAGGGAACATCACAACACATTTCACGCCGCCGCTCTGTGTGCGTATGTGTGTGTGAGGCGTGCTCGCTCTCGCACACATTCACACACGCACACACAGTCACATGACACTGTAATAAGAGGCTGCAGAGAAGCGCCTCAGGCAAAAAAGGCATTGTACTGATAGACTCACAGAAACACATTCTGGTCACCTGCTGGCGCACACGCACACACACACACACACACACACACACACACGCACACACACACACACACACACACACACACACACACACACACACACACACAGCTTGCTATAGCACAGCTGGGGTCAGATTTTAATGGGAGTATGAAGTCAAAGAGACCAGTAGCTTAATCAATTACTCACAAACACACACATACAGACACACAATGAGTGTGTAGTAGAAGGAAAGTATGGCAAGACTTGTATAAAATAAAACAAAACACACACTGCTTCTGAACGGAAAAAATACACACAAACACACACTGACTGTGCTAAACACTAAGCAGTTCAACACTAACACTGAGCAGGTATTATTCTCATTGTGCCGTGTCTAACTCATAGGAGCATATATACACTTTCAACAAACCACACACACAACCACATAATGATACCCAATAGTGTATGAGTCCAATCGTGTTGTGTGCATGTTTGTGTGTGTTTACATGCATGTGAGGAGTGTACGCAGCTGCAGTGCTCCTGTCTCCAGAGAAAGAAACCTACTGCTGTGCTGTGTGACTCTATTTGTGTGCACGCATGTGTCTGCGTGCGTAGGTTTCATCTGGTCGGCTTTGTGCGCCGAGAGAAAGCATTTCACAAACGGATGACAACACACAAGACACACATGTCACGGAAAAAAGAATAAGCAGTTTTGGGGGGAAACTGGGTAGTTGGTAAACAAAGAACACGTCTGTTTTCATACAACTTATTTTCATAGTTTTGAAAATCTTTCAGATTCAGTGTGATCATGTTTGGTTAGTATGAAGTGATGCTTCCTTTGGGAGCATAAAGAAAACACAGAGACATAGAGACAAACACCAAACACCATGTGTCCCCTAGATCCTTTCATTCAGTGCACCATGCTAACACTCAAACTTACACTACTGCCTAAAAGCTAAACACTGAGGCTGCATTTACCGGTTCTGTGTGGAGGTTTGATAATTCATGAAACACATAAATCAGTTTGTACGATTTTCTCTGCTTCCCAAGAAATTAAACATGGAGGGTAATGACCAAAGTTATTGAAAATGTTCCAAAAGCGATCACAGAAATCAAACTGGCTTAATTTCATCAACTGTGCTGAGGCTTTATTGATATTGGGCCATTCCTAATTCACATTAACCCTTTGAAACATGGGCAAATTAGCTTGATTTCTTTAAAAACATTGGAAGAAGGTGATAAAAATCTGAAAATGAAATTGAAATAAATTTTGCAAGAAGTTAGAAAAAAATTATCTGAAAAAAAGTGAAAAAAAGAAACAACCTGGAAATTGCTTAAAAACTATAAGAATTTTGCAACATAGACATCTTCCTTAGCTTTTTAAAAATAATTTTCTAAATTTACTAGTGTCTTACAATTTGCAGAGCAGTCAAGTTAGATTTATTTATAAAGCCCATTATCACAAATCACAATTTTCCTCAGAGGCCTGACAGCATACTGACATCCCTCTGTCCTTAGACCCTAACATCGACTTTGCCAAGTTTCTCATTGCCTTTTTTCTAATTAAAAAAAACAAACCCAAAAAAACAAACAAACAAACACACAAAAAAACATTTTGCTTAGGGTTCAACAGTTTAAATACTTTTTATAAGGTGTCTAAAATCAGCACACGAAAATTGATGTTGCTCAACGTTTCAAAGGTTAATGCACCAATCACCACACTGAGAAATTAAAAAAAATATATTATTAACAAAATATTCTTTGTTTTATATCTAGTCCCATTATTGCTCTCTTGACACACTGATGGGGTGAGTGTCCCCTGGACGAACCCTCACTTAAAGAAAATGCTTTCCTTCAAGACTGAATATTAAACATAATCAAGTTGACACATGCATCATTGCTCTCCTGTCAGATGACAAGCCCAAAATATGCCAGGGCACCACCTTTGTCAGACACTGTATCATGCTCTACAAGCTAACAATACCATGGTGTGCTGAATAGGTGTTGGGTGCAGTGGTGCAAAACAGCAGCAGGGTAATTTTAGTTGAGGTCAGTGCTTACCTCAGGCGTTCGCTCTCTCTCTCTCTCTTTCTCTTGCTCTGGTCATCTATGTTTTCATCTCTCTTGCAGATATTAACCCACTTTCTGCCTTTTGCTCCCCTTTCCATCTTCCTCTTTCTGCATTTGTTACCTTGGACTGTCTTTCTCTAGACTTTGGAATAATGGCTTTTTATTGACATGAAGGGCAGCGGGATAAAATGCAACAAACCTACAAGGAGGAAACAGATGCTGTGAGAGAGAGAGAGAGAGAGAGAGAAAGTGAGACTGCACTGTCCATCTACATACTTCTAATCCAATTAGTGAGTGTCCCAGTGGGTGAGAATCTGCACTGTGAGGTGTGTGTGTGTGTGTGTGTGTGTCTGTGTGTGTGTGTGTGTGTGTGTGTGTGTGTGTGTGTGTGTGTGTGTGTGTGTGTGTGTCATCAGGGAAAGCAAAGCTAGGTAAGACTAGTGAGTTTGACTCTGTTCGTCTTTGTGTATGCTGATAATACACACACACACACACACACTCACACACACACACACACATATATATCAACAGCTTTATTGTCCTCTCGTCCTTTCTCTTAGACTGTCCATTTCCTCTTATTGCTTCTTCCAAAAATAAGGGCATATTTATCACAGCAAGGTTTTCTTGAAACCTAACTACTAACTTATTTATGGGGAGAATTAGTAAGTACCTAATCAGGAAAGCAGAAGTATATTGGGAGAGCGTGCTAACATTTCTTCAATATCAAATTCTGTTTTTAATGCGTAGGTTTGGGATGGTTACCACGAGGGATGGTTTAAACTCATTGTGCAACAGTTTAAAAGCATCTTTGAAATTATTGCACATTTTATCTCAGTAACATTTGAATGCAGGCCATGCTAAACTTGGATGATGCCAAGTTTATTCAGTTATTTTTGCTGATGGCAGAAAATACAGCTCACATCAGCTGAGAGTGCCAGCTTGAATGATATTAATCAATACCTGTGTGAATGTGTAATGTGAAAGGGGTCCCTTGTGGAGATAAACCCATCGGGAATTAAAGCCAAACTTTGCAGTTCCCTTCAGCATTAAGGAGCTTGTTTTAGATCATTGTGGTTTTATGGCTGCAACTTCATGTTTCCTTCCCACCACAAAAATGCATAAAATCAGTTTGCAACTAGCTTGAGAAAATAGTGGAGCATTTAGCTGCTATGAACTAGAAGAGGAGTCAGTTTCGGGATAATATTCCACAGGTGGCCAGAATCACAACTCCAAATGAATACCAATGTTGCGTCCACGTTTGCCCCACATTTCATTTATTGTTTATTTATTTATTAATGATATTTCTTTATTGCATTGACAGCTTGTTGTGCTGCTGTGGCAGCCCAATAATAATGAATGCAGTTTATTTAGTTTATTTATTTTTTTAAATATAGATGTTATTTAGTGTTTATGTATGTAAAACCTTATTTGTTTGATTGCAGGTGGCATGCTAAAAGCATGCAAACACCTGCTGACATTGATTAATTACTGATCAAGTCTACTGAGACCAAACAACCAAATAAGACTCAAAATTACTTCAAAGAGGCACAAAGGACTACAAAAAGACACAAACCCACAAAAAAGAGACAAAAAAAAAACATCCACAAGGAGACACACAATTACATAAAGAGAAACAAACCAAAAAAGAAGCATGATCACTGCAAAGTTTGTGTGTGTCGCTCCTGAATAGGAGAAGTGGTGGGGCCCTTTGCAATTATGTGCTCATGGCCCCAATTGTCTCATAGTCTGCCCATGCTTGTTGACCAACCCTCAATACAAAGTATGCGAAAATGCAGCTTATAAGCTTTAATGAAGGGGTAGCAGTGAAATCAGTGGCTCATATTGAAGCATGTGAGAGAATTATTAGTATAACTTCTAAACTTTGGAGAAACTGAGTATCACACTTACACTCACATCTGCTTTCTGACAAACACAACAGCGAGAGTTCAGCTGACCTGCAGCCGGGGCCTGCAGCATAGTCCCGGTGTCACAGATAGTCAAGGTGTTTAAAAACAAAAAAAGAAGCAGTGTTCATGGCCTCTGCTTTCACCTGAGGAACATTGTGGCTGACCCTGGAAATAATGTAACTGCCCCTGGCCTGATGAATGATGCAGAAAAGTAGTAGACAGTTAAAAATTATTCAAGGTGAAACATACTGTGGATAGAGAGAGAAGAGGTTAGATGGAGGAAGTTTGGGAGAGGTGTTGGTAGAAACTTTGTTTCTCTTAAAGTAAAGAGGGGAGATGCTGCTTACCTGAGAACTGACACTCTCTCTTTATTTCAATAGTTTGTTAATTCTTCTTTCTCTCCTGCTCTTTATCTCCCTTCCTCTCTGTGTACAGTACCTGTCAGAATTAGCTCGTCATTTTCCGACAGATTACCTCGCGTTGTTTGTCTGCTCTGCTGCAAAGTCACTTATTGTTCAAAGTCAAACTCCGATAACGCTACAATCCTATTTCCCCACCCATGTGTGTGTGTTTAGCTGCATTCTTGTGTGCCTCTTTGTGCCTGTGTTGTTGTGTTGTGCTGTTGTTATCCCCCCGCCTCCCCTCCCAAACCCAGCCGTGTCTGACAGGGTATCATGGCATTAATCCCCAGCTCAGATTAAGCGAATATCTTCATGTGCCTCCATTTTATTATTTACATTTGCTGTAATCCTGTTTTTCACCTTGCGCTCTGTCGCCTGGTATATGCAGTCAGGGAGCGGTGTATGAAACGACAACTAAGAATGCTAATGAATAAAACATGGCTGCTAATACCAGTCTGCTGGGCTGACACTGAGATAGGGCCCTTGAGTGCTGCATGTCAAAAGTTTTCATGAGAAGTTTTACATGAAAGTTACAAAGTGGAGGAAAGAGAGTTTAGTTGACTCCTTTTTTTTGGATGATATTGCCTCAATATTCTCTTCCTGCAGTCGCTGTCCCCTTTCGCTTTCTCTGTTCTGTTTCATTTTTTTCTTTATGCTCTTCTTCTCTTGTTCATTTGTCTTTGCTCTGTTGCTCTAAATTCTACTTTTCATGTTTTGTCAACCATTTCGCTTCCCTCTCCTCTTAGTCTTTGTCTATTACTGAAGAATTAACTGTTGGTTTGTTCAGTTTTATTCATTACATCTTACCCTGTTCTAGTGTCTCTTGTTAAAAAAAAAAAACAAGAAATTTTCCACCCACCATGACAGCAAAGCAGGAAATCATTTTGGTAAAAGTAGGAGTTTAGGGTTGTTGCGAATTTGGTGTGTGTACCTGTGCATTTGTGCACGAAGGTAAGCGTCTTTGTGTGTGTTTGTTCTTCTTTGATGGGTGAAACTTGATTTTCTTGCCCAACTCTTGCCGAGAGAAAACAGATGGAAAGAGGCTTTGAAGTGTCAAAAAAAGGAAAAGGTCTGAAATTATATAAACTCCAATCTCACCCTTATATCATCTGCATCATTAGGCAGCAGAAAACACCAACTGATGCAGATGGATTGCTTCCTAATAATACACTATGAGCTGTTTGCGGTACCACAGATTTGATGTGGCACAGCTGAAATGCAGAGCTTTCATTCTTGTTAATACAATTGCAGCAATAAGTAGTAAATTAAAGCTATAATGGTAGTAATGCAGCACTTGTTCCCAATCATGTTGGATTTTCATTGTCAGAACAAGTCTTTTTGCACAGAGTTTTGAGATTTAAGTTTTTTTTTAGCTGTATTCCCATCACTGCTTTACTGTTAATTGGGACACTTTATGTATCATTACACAATGGTTGCTCTCCAGTTACAGTAAACATATCTAGATGTAATGCATTTGTTAAAGTTGGTCTTTCTCATCATGTAGTATTGGCATACCAATCGATGCATAAAAAAGTAGCAAAATGCAAAGGTGTTGGCAATTTTGCATCAACAGATTGTAGAAAACTACAGCAGTGTATGTGGCTGATGTTAGCTGCATTTGAATTTTGCAGCTCTCCATCACATAGTGAATTTACCTTTCAAGTGCTGATCCCGTGTTAACTTCGGTTTTGATGGAACTATATCGTTGTCAAGCACATGGTGGGTAGTTTAAGGTTCCTGGAAGATTGGGAAATTTTAAACTTGTCTTAGATGCATTAGTTTAAGTCCAGTGTTTCCCACAGAATTTCATTCAATGTGTGGCAGTTGATGATGAGGGGAGGGGCGGGGGTGGTGGTTGGTGACGGCAACAGCAAACATTTTAGGGCTGATCAGATTGATGGATGACAGGAGCAACTGCTGCGAGTGAATGCAAACTTTAAGACCCAGCAGAATGAACAGTTAAGTTTCACTTTCAATGCACCGGACATTCTACTGCTCCATCTGTGCCCAGAGTACGCTCACTGCTCTGAGAATGTGAATGGATAACTGAATGGTTTATATATTCCAATAGCGCGTCTAATGAACGGTCTAGCTCCATTAATAGAAAATCAATATGTGGTGGCAGATGTTATAATCGTGGCGGATTGCCACAAATAAAAGAATGTGTGGGAGACCCTAAAGTCTTAGGAGTAATGCTGAGCTAATTTTTCTATTTATTATTTAGTTGACTGACAGAAATACAGTTAGGCAACTATTTTGACAATCAAGTCATTGTTTACAGTTATTTATCATCCAAAAGTAGCAAGTCACTTGGTGGTTCCCACTTTTTAAATGCAAAAATTTTTTGCTTTTGTTTTTCTTAATTGTAAATTGAAAATATTTAGGTGTCTGTAGGGTTGTGGCACTATGCATACTAGATTCAAGGTGTGCCTTGGTATGAACATTGGTGGTTATCATACCGTGCAGATCTGCTTAAGTATGGTATTAAACAGGACAGAGAATCTGACCTTTATTTTGTTGTTTTTAAATCCTTTAAAGGTCATTGTAATTGATCATAGTAATAATAATTAGATAGTTTATACTGTGAAACTATGATATTTTCTAAATGAATAACTTATTATGAAAATTATATACAGTTGCAATCACAGGACAGTTGATTGACAAACAAAGCAAAGCAAGCAATTCAAAGATGTCAGGCTGCACTCTTGAAACTGGTGATGGGGATGTTTTTTTAACACCTATAGGCCAAGCAATTGCTTGTAATATTCAAGCAGTAGTTTGAGCCCCCATTTATATGTTAATTACGCCTGTAACAGAAATTCCATGGAAAAGCTGACCAAAACATCAGTAACCATTAAAAGGTCCTTAATTAAGGACGTGATCAGCTAAAGAATCACAAAGGAGATAGAGGATTACCAACCTGAGAAAGCTGAGTCGACATCCTCAACATATTTTTTATGTATTTCCCTCCCTGTCCTACACCTTTCTCACTTTTGTCCTTACTTCTTTCTCTCTCTCTTCCTCTTGTTCCCTTCCCTCCATTTGGCTTTTGAATGAAGCTGTTTATGTAGATTACACACACAACGTATCTCCTTCACACACATGCCTTGCCAGCTCCTAAGCCAGGGAACGGGTCTTTTACCTTGAGGGGATTTTGCTTGTCATTCGTTGCAGGATGGTGGGGTGAGGTGGTGGTGATGATGGGGGGAGTCACTCTTTGATGATATAGCTGGTGCTCAGTAATACCGGTTATCAGCAAAAAGGGTTGCTGTGACACAAAATCTCTCTCTCTCTCTCTCTCACTCACACTCACACACACACACAGA
The DNA here is from genome assembly GCF_026936395.1 of Plectropomus leopardus. Taxonomy (NCBI): domain Eukaryota; kingdom Metazoa; phylum Chordata; class Actinopteri; order Perciformes; family Serranidae; genus Plectropomus; species Plectropomus leopardus. The sequence continues at coordinate 12,365,718 of NC_142180.1, forward strand.
CACACACACACACACACAGCCTATGTTTTGGGGATAGGCTAATGTAACACTTTTACCTGCAGCGTGCTTTATTATCACAGCACACTGACACCATGTCAACATGAAGGGGTTGGGGGGGAGATTAAAGGGTGAGGAAATAGTGAAGGAATCAATGGTAAGAGCACATTTTCCTCTTGCTGATTAAGGAGAAAAAAAAATAAAACACCTCCTGTTGTGATTATCCTATCAAACTCCTGATAAAAAGTCCTTCCTCTTGGAGTAACGATGTGGGGATTATTGGAAATGTGTTTGAAGTAAAAAATAAAAAGCTGATGTGCTGTAGTCGCTGGAGCGGCATCAGGAGTCTCTCAGGATGTATTGACGTTCAAAACGCACTTCAGCTATTTGGGATGTTGGCTGCTTTGCAAATCTTTCAACTCACAGTTTAAAGATGCTACGTTGCGGGGATGAGCCAAATGTAGAGAGGGAGAGCAGATTCTGGTGGGAGGAATGAGTTTCTATCTGTTGTGCTTGTTATGTAGCGAAGTAAAGATAGTTTTTTTTTTTTTTTCATCAAATCTCACACCTCTCCCTCCATCCTCGCCTTCCTCAAGGTCTCTTTTCTTCTTTGCTGGCATGTGTTCACAGGGCGTTTAACCAATGACGACCACCTCTCTCTGTACCCTCCACCCTCCACCCCCACACCCTATTATGTGTCACTGCAGCAGCGCTTGAATGTTTGGAAGCAGGGTGACACCTTCTCAATGGGGCCTGAGAGGCCCCTTCTCTGTCTCTTGAACACACACACACACACACACACACACACACACACACACACACACACACACACACAAACACTTAAAAAGATGCATTAACAATTGGTTTTGTGTGTGTGTGAGCATAATGAATAGTGCCGTGACCTTGCATGCAACATCTGCATTATCTTGTTGGGTTCAATATTCTTTGCAAGAATTTCAATACAATTTTTTTTTTAAACAGAACTCCTCATGTTTTCATTAGCTTTTTAAATCTGTGTCTATATTTTACATAAACATGCGCTGACATGTAATTTCCATGAGGAAAAAAAGTGCATCTGGAAGCCCTTTTGTTTGTCTGGCTCATGTTGCTGTTGTTTTCCTTGGACAGGTCTCAGAGGTTTAGTATGATTCAATGAAGCAGCAAGATGATCGGCTTAAACATTTTACACTGGGTTTTAGTTGGAAGAGGAGAGGCTTGTGCTGCACGCACGCTCGCACACACACATACACACACAGACACAGACACATGCATGCGTGCACTTAAGCATCAGCTTCTTGGCTGCTGTAGCAGGTTGAAGAATGACTACCGCAACCTTTTCTTTGACATACTCAAAGTAATTTTCCTTTTGTTTGGTTTTTCCAATGTTGCTTGATACCATAGCTCACTAATGCTGTGCTCTTGCTAGAGATATTGATTCATACCTGACCTGTGTGTATGTCATGTCTTTAGATGTACAAACTTTCTTTTCATGTGTTGAATCACTTTCAAAAGGTTTTTTTTGAGGAGCTTTAGCACTGTTAGTGATGAGCAACTCTATTCTTCTGTACACAGTTCCTTTGTACTGTGCTCCATTAGTTTCTAAACATTATCATTTAGTTTTGGTACCTTCTTATCTCCCCTTTTAATATGTTGTCTACATTCTGACCCTTACCCTCCCATCTGTCTCTTTGCGTCTCCCACCAAATAACTTGCTGTCTAAGTCTAAGTAATCAGGTGTTTTTTTGGCCAAAATAATAATAATAAAAAAACGAATTATTTGGAGCAGTTGTACACTAGGCAGATTCTGCTGCTGCTGGCCATTAAGACACAGCCATGATCTTGAAAAGGTTTTTTACATTACATATTAAATAAGGTGATACACATTTTAGCAGTATAAAGCATTTGAAGCTACTCCCAAAAACTGACATCACAATAAGCAAAAATACCAATCTAGGTACTGGCAGACCATTTCTATTGCAGAGTTCATAGGGTTAAACTGAATTAAAGGGTTAAACTGAATTAAACTGAATTTAAAGCCATGATGAGTAAGATAATACTACTGCTACTACGAATAATACTAGATCTGTTTGCCTAAGAGTGAAGCTCTGACTGTCAAACTAGAACAGTGGGATGAGTCTGTGTAGCCAGAGAGACTATTGAAGGGGTGAATCCCTGGCTGCCATGGCCCATCTGCAAGTTTTCACGCGTAGTTGGCCATGAATTTCCACTTTGCAGTGCCTGCTGCGCTCAGGTGCAACCACCACTAAATCCCGAAACCATGTTTAAAAAGCCAACATTTAATGCCCAAAAGTAAACATCCCAAAAAAAAAAAAAAATACCCAAGCTAAATTCCAAGTACCTTCCAAACTAGTGTGCCAAGACTCTGTGATGTGTGTTCATGTGGCCCCTAAGGGGGACCCCTCTGAGAGATTTGAGACTCTGGGAACACACTATTATGATGCTTTGGTTTCAACAGACTGCTTAACTTCTGCCTTTAGGTACAAAGAAAAACAGATTCCTATTGACAAAAAGCAGAATGTTGACACTTTGATGTTCAAAAAATGAATTTAAACAACCAATATTTGCTTTCCCAGCTATAGAAATGGTTCAGTTCTTTAGAATATCTGAATCATCTCAAGAAATGATGGGGCTCAGTACAATTAACAAACACCTTAAATGTGATTTTAAAAAAATATATTAATAGCCTCTTGTATTCTACTGTCGCATTTGCAAAATAAATGTCCAATTTAGATACACAGAGAACGCTGATTCTAGAATTATTTCATTAAATAATGACACATGTGCAAACCAGACCCTTTACAACACGCACAAATTCACTTACTCCACTCTGCATGGAGAAGACCCAGTGACCCAGTTATGACAGAAGGCAGTAGTTAAGTATAAATGGTCCATGGTGTTATCACTGTGATGTTTCTGCTGTCTTTATTGGCCTTATTCCATCTCTTTTGGCCCAGACAAGGCGGCCTTGGTCCAGTTTTCTGTGTGCTTTCATAAATGATCGGACAGCTTAATTAAACCCTGACAAAATCTGGATGTTAAAAACTACATGGGCTTTAGTCTACTAAAGTTTAAGACTTTATTTCATGATTTTAACGTTAGGGCTTGATTCAGACTCCAAGGACAGATTATGTATTTTGTCAGAGTGGACTGCCCATTCTCCTCAAGAAGCTAAAGTAAAAGACTGTTTTGTGGGCAAAAACATGGTCCTCTTTTAGAAAAAAAAAAGATCCCCAGACTGTGAAAGAAAGAGGTGAGTGAAGGTGAGTCACAATCAAAGCAGACAGCCTATTGTTCTCCAAGATGACCACAAGTCTTTTTTCTGTAGTGCTAGAAGGCTTTTTTCACTTGAGTGGCTACTTGAACAGGTGGATGTCAGTAATTGTTTGACACTGAACAGTGCAGATGGAGCATGAGGGCGACTTAAAAGGCGACATAGGTTCCAACGTACGAGTCTGTCAACAAAAAGATTCTTCAAAAACGTTATTAAGCTGACTCTGTTGTTTTCGTGTTTGTTTTTGTGTGTCCCTTCGTATCATTCTGTGTCCCCTCTCTAAATTTGGAGGTTTTTTGTGGGTCCATGAATGCGGCATAGGGGGAGCTCTTCTTGAATTTATTTTATCTCAGAAGCATTTTGGAGTTTGATTAGTGGGGTTGATGACTGATCAGACAATCTGATCAGATCTGATCAGATTAGATCGATGGACGAGAGCAGCTGCTGCTGCAGAGGCGAATGAAAGCTATATTTTTAGAACCAGGACAATGAACAGCTAAGTTTCACTTTCACTGCATCTGCTATTCTGCTGCTTTATCTGTGCCCACAGTATGCTCTGCGCTCTGAGAGTGTGTAGCAATAAGGGATGCATGATAATATTGGCATTTGATTGATATTGGCAGGTAACGGCTTTTAAATGAAATATTGGAATCTACAAAGATGCAGATGTCCTAAACCAATTTTTGTTTTTAATTGACAAAGTGAACATGTGCAAAACATATAACCTACATTAAAGTATTTTTCTTATTTTGCACAATTAATGAATATTACATACATTGAAAAGCATTGAATTTTATGTCTCCATCTGCTGGTGGGCCATCGCGATAAGAGTTTACATAATATGATGTAAATTCCACTATAGAAGACACTTGATGATCACTAAAATTATGTGGGGAAAAAAGTGGATATGTCAGTATTGGTAGTTATTATATATCGGCAAAAAAAAATCAGATATTCGGCGTTCCTAGGTGCAATGGCTAACTGAAAGGTATACAAATTCCATAACGCTCCTAATGAACAGTCCAGCTCCAAAAACATCAAACCAATATGTGGTGGCAGATTGCGGCAGGCCGCCACAAATAAATTAGAATGCGGCAAACCCTGCTCTTTAAACAAGAAGACCCAGCTAAAAAAGTATTGATCAATAGCACTAGGCTATGATCTTCGTCATACTAAGTCCAACAAAATTACTGCCCATTTGAAATCTTCCATTCAAGGATATCACTACCTAATAAGTTTCTTTGAAGTTTTGTCCCTGTCCTGTGACAAAACTCTACAGGAGTTCATAATACTGTAAGTTCAGAATAATTGTTATTTTGTTGCAATTTCACTGCCAAGGGAGGGAGAGACAGTCTCGGGTTGCCTTCTGTAATTGAGACCCCCTTACAGTTTGTCTGATTAATTCTATTCACTTCTAGTTCCTTCTTAAAGTCATGAATATTGAAATGACACAATGTCTTCCTGTCAAGAATCCCAGACCTCATTTTCCCATAATCCAATTAGTCAGATGCCACGAAATGATGCTTTCACCCTTAAGGATGTTTTCTTTTTTTTTGCAATGGTAAGAAATATTAAGAGGGTGATTGTGTGAGTGTATTTGTGCACGTAAACACAAGTATGTTTTCCCCAAAACTTCAAAGAGCCTCAAAATGTTTTCATCTGAGCGCACTTGAGACACATTGATCCATTTCTAATGAAGGGACTCTTGGACTTGTTAAAAAAGAGAACAGACTTTTTTTTTCCTCACTCAAAACTTAAAAGGTTGGGTTGAGTAAGAATAAAGGTGAAAGCGATAAGTATAACAGAGGATGAAATAGAGGGAGCAAGGGAAAAAAGCAGGAGTGTTGCGGGTGATGAAAGGATAAAAAAGATTCAGTCTCCTTTCATATGTGCTCAGGGGATTGATAGAGAGATGAAAAATGAGTGTGGAAGGAGAGACACCTATAGGGATATAAGCTTTAAGATAAGATAGACTTGTCCATCAAAATACACGTGCCCTCATGGTAACTGATAAATCTTTTTGCAAGTTTTTCTTGCTTTGGAAATCACAATCAATACACGCACATCTTTTCACACTAAAGTATTCTCTTCTATCTACCAAGGAGTTTTTTGGGTTGTTCTGTGTCAGGTTGCAGCAAATGATTGTATTGATTATGAATTTATCAAAAGATCATTTTTGTGGTCAATGTGACGAATGTCTGTAAAATGTCTGAAAAAGGGAAAAATGCCCAACGGTGTTTTTCAGAGTCCATCGTGACCATCTTAAGATTGCTTGTTTTATCAGACCAAGACTCCAAAACACAAAGATATTCGATAGCAGACAGAGAATAGCAGAAATGTTTCACATTCAAGAATGTGAAAACATCAATCTAGGCCCTTTTTTTCGATTGTTGGTTACTGTCTGTGGAAAAAGTGAAGAAAAAGCCAACCCCAAATTCACCCTTGTTTGGCATTTTTGCCTCGCTATAGTTTCATTTTTTTCCCACACTGCCTTCTGTTGCTTGTGAGGGATCCAATGAAATCCTTTTTTTGTTTTTTTCTGCTGTCCATTTAGTATTTCTGAAATCTGTGTTTTAGGATTTAATCACATTTTGCCATCAGAAAAAGTGTTTAATCATGTGGTGGATGCAAAAAATATTGACAATTCAATAAGATAACATTCTTATTTTAAGTAATATTAATGAATTTGATGTAATACCTCCTTTTTTAATCAAAGAAAGTGCTTCTCTACAGTTATCTGTTTTTTTATGACTGCAGGGACCCACAATAATGTTCATTGTCAACACAACCAGTTTATAGGACCCTACTTACAGTCCAGCTCCTGATCTTTAGCTTTTGATAAAGCCCTGATCTCACCTGAGTGCTGTGGGAGTACACACCCATGAACATCCTAAACACAGATGATAAGAAAATATAGGCAGAGCACAAAATTACGAGCGAGGGATTACTTCTGTAGAAGTCTAAATGGGTTTTTTCGGGGTGAAAATCCTGCTTTGTAAATCTTTAAATGAGCAATTTATCATCAAAAATGTTGCCAAACCACTTCCTTTTCAAATGACTAATTGGTTAATAGACTAATTGTTTCAGCACTAGTCCTGTGGCTGTACTAGCGTGAGAAACACATGTACATACTATATGATTTTTTTGTGTGAGGTGTTTCCATCATTTGGCAGATATCTAAATCTGCAGTTGGCAGTATTCTAGTATGTTAATTGGCTGCGGCTGTTGTCGGCCAGTGGCAGTCATAGCTGATCTCAGGTCACTTGGCGAAATCACAGCACACAGATTTACTAACAGCCACGTTTATTTGTCACCTGTCTGTTTCAAATTTGTTTTTGTTTTTTTTCTGCCGCAGTCCCCGTGTAATGCTATGGTTACTTGAGGTAAATAATGCAAAACATGGGCTAGATCTATAAGTTGCTAATGCAAAAAGTAGTAGCAGAAAACCCTGCAGTGTGTGTGCATGTGTGTGTTTATATGCATATTTGTAAGTCTGTGCTGTTGACCTTAATTCATCATATTAGCACCGAGGCTCCAGAGGGCCTAAGGAGATGTGTTCAAAGTTAGAAACCCCCGGCTAATTGATTTCAATGAATGCCACATTTATACTTCACTTAGTAAATTACACCAACATGCAGTTGGGGGCGTTCATGTTGGGGGGGGTGTGTGTGTGTGTGTGTGTGGGGGGGGGCTCCAATGGCAATCTGTACAGTCAGAGTTTTTTAATGAGATCAATGCTTTCCTTCCTGCATCCCCAGATGGTCACGGTAGTAGAAGGTGTGTGTGTGTGTGTGTGTGTATGTATGTGTGTGTGTATGTGTGTGTGTATGTGTGTGTGTGTGTGTGTGTGTGTGTGAAGAGGGAAGGGGCTGTGGGGACCTTGGGCAGATAAATCTTTAATCATGTACTTGCTCTCATGTTTCATTTAATTGCCCCCCTAAATCCATAAAAGGATGACGGCATTGTGGTTTAGAAATACGCAGTGTGTGTTGAAAAGTGTTTGTGTGTTCAATAAGTAGCATTAGAGTTGCGATTAATTGTTTTACAGTACATGTAGGTCACTTTATGTGTGTTTTTCTACATATGGTTGCAAGCATTACATCTGTTGTTAACATGCTCTGTTTCTTTCTCTGTGTGTGTGTGTGTGTGTGTGTGTGTCATGATTTCTTTTGGGATGTACATGTATTATACATATTCTGTTTATGGCAGAAATGTCTTCAGAGATCTCTTGCATGCTTTCACAACTTGATCTATTTTTTTGCATTTTGCGTGTTCCATTGCATTTCCATTTCCTGGTCTTTATATATGTCAGTAAATCAGACAGACCCATTTTCATAATTTACCATTCCATTGTTTGTCTATTTAATTGTACATCTTCATCATCATTTTAAAAGCATTTGCCACTTCAGATAAAAATAATCCTTTGTGCCTGTGTGCATATGCATGCACACAGCATGTGGCTAAATTCTTGGCTGCAGTCCGTTCTTTGCTTGTTTTTCCTCCTTCTATAAGCTTAGACACAAGACTTCCTTCCAAATGTTGTTATTTTTTCCTTCTCCCCTTGTATCTTTCTTTCTTTTTTCTTCATTTTAAATCCTTCTCTGTCTCATCCCTCTCTCCCCGGTGCATGCTTTTTAATCAACAATAAGAACTGTGCAGAGGAGGTAGAGCTTTGTGGAGGTGATGGAGAAAGAGCTAAAGACAGATGTTTAAATTTGTTTGCTCATCTTAAACGTGCGCCTATATGTCTCCTTGTGTGTGGTTGCTCTTGCTTTAAGCAGCATCACTACCTGTATACAGTGCAGCTACCTAAAATCAATCTAACATTGGCACAGTGATAGAAATAGATGCATTGATTGATGAAACTGATAAATGGGGCTGTTTGCGTCACTCAGTAATGACATAATGTGTAGGTGTGTGAGAGAGTTTCACCGACTGTTTTCCTCAGTCCATCTTTCTATCTGCGGTGATTGAAAATAAAAACATTTGCTATGGCAGATATAAATTACGGCATTCGTTTTTAATTTTGTGGCACAGATGTTCATGCTTACCACAAGGGAGTCTCTTGAGGTAGCTGTGCAGAAAGTGTGAGAAATTTTAAAGAAGCATGACGTGACATTTAGAATGATTTGTGCATCTGTTATTTGATGTTCATCTGTTTTAAATAAAGTTAACTGAGTAGATGCTAATTTTTTTTGCACAGGGCCTTTGACCTCCTTTAAAGACTCAAATCGCTGCACAACAGCCTGTGTGGTTTCTTAATGTCACTGTGTTCACGTCTGAATTTAAAGGTTTATATGAAATGAGGTAGAAATGGCTTAATGGGAAAAGCAGTTGGCAGTTGTACTCTTTGATATGAAGCCAAACACCCAATCGGACAGGTATACAAATTTGACCAGGTGTCACAGTAATAGCTGCTCCGGAGTGGAACATAATGACAGAGAACTAGCGTCTGACCACAATGTAGTATCACGTAACATCAGAAACTCTCTGTCCACATTGAATTCATTAAATAAGCACTACTATTTCATCATGTAAACAAACCATGGAGCTATCAGCTGTGCACTCGATATCAGACTGGAGGCATAAACACTTAAAAGATATGTGAGTGGCCTACTCACTATTCTCCTACGTTTGTTACATTACTTTTTTAAAACAGAAAATGTTTTACAATGTGATATTTACTGGAAGCAAGTGGCCGAGTTTATAATAAATGATTGTCATTTTGTTCACCAGAAAAACTTTCAGCTCTGCAAAGTTTCGGCGAACTCTCTCAAACCAGCTTCAAATTTATTTTGGTTTTTGTAGTGAGATAAGGGGGCATTGTATTGATAAATCCTCATTTCAGCTTTATGTATCAGCTGTTCCTTGCAGTGCTTTCAATGAGAGTGAAAGGAATAAATAGAACAGACACCATCGGCACAGATGTAGGCTACTTTTTAACTTGCCAGAACATGTCAATTAGCAGTTCAGCCGGTTTTCACAACATCAAACTGGTGTAAGCTCATACACTCATACACTAAGTATTGACAGAATATTTGGGTGCAAATTTTAAACAGCTTAAGATACTCTGCATGTTTTCTATAACTTTCCATGTGTGCTTTATTGTTGACTACCGTCAACAGTCACATTCAAGTGAGTCTTTTGCATCATTCGGAGAAAAAACAAAACGGGTTTGACCAGGTTTTAAACCCTGAAATTAAATTTCAAAAATACTGTTGTCAAATATTGTACACAAAAATGCATCAGGATATAGACCAATGTCACTGAGATATGCTTCTTTAAGTTATGCAGCTATATTCTCTTCATGTAGTTACTATGTTTTCAACATTATACTGTATGTGTGTGTGTCTCTGTGTGTTTGCATTTACATGAGCCTCTTCATCTTACATTCCTTATATCTTTGTGTTTCTGTGTGTGGCTCTGGTATAAGTGTGTATGTGTGACTGCTTCCTACTGTTGGTGTCACCATGATGAAGAGACTATAGATTGGTGTGTCGGTTAATGAGTCTGTGTGTGTGTGTGTGTGTGTGTGTGTGTGTGTGTGTGCGCGTGTGCCTGCATATGCTTCAGAGATGTCGCAATGATGAAGAGTTTCCTGCCTTCTCTTTCTGTGTGTGTGAGTGTGAGCACATTACAGAGTGTGTTCCCAGAGATGGTCATTAGCTGTGAGGGACTATAAAGCCAGTGACCCCACAGTCAGAAATGGAAGAGCCTGACCATTCCCCGTTCACCTCGCAGACCCCAGACTTCTGTACTAATGCACTAAAGCAGCCATTGATGAGGGAGGGAGAGACTCATGGGGTAAAAAACGGAAGAGAATACATACACACATACACACACACACCAAAAAAACCCTCCTGCACTCCACATAGATCTGGGAAGCTTTCTTTGGCTTTGAACAATAGTTCATAGCCATAGTGTGTGTGTGTGTGTGTGTGTGTGTGTGTGTGTGTGTGTGTGTGTGTGTGTGTGTGAGTGCGTGTGTGTGTGTGTGTGTGTGTGTGTGTGTGTGTGTGTGTGTGTGTGTGCGTGCGTGCGTGCGTGTGTGTGTGTTTGTGTGTGTGTTAGAGAGAGACAGACAGAGATAGAGCTGTGTATATTTGCTTGAGTCTTAAAAGTGGGCAAACAAAGATCTAATAGAAAGAAGCCATGTGTATCACTATACATACATTAAAATTTGTAATTTGCTTCACAACATGCCTAGAAACAGCTTTTTTGGTGCATCGGTGCTGAAATATTTATATTGACAAACTGTCTTTGTTTTCCCCAGGCTGCGCCTAGCGATCTGTAATCAACTTCCTCCGCAAGTGATGGTTGTATGTCGATGATTGCGACAACACCGGGTCTTTGCCATTACAGCTAAATTAACCTAAGTCCCTTGGCTTATAATAAGCGGAGCGTTCACTCACAGGTACCACCAGGGGTAATCTAAAACATTCCAACGGATGGAGCACGCCTCGGCAAAAAGTTGACCAGGACTCGTGGGGAGCGATCGAAGAACATAATCCGTTTTCTCCAAATCAGCCCAACTAACCGAGGAAGCATAGTAATGAGAAAATGATTAGATTTTCTTTTCTGCCGCGGCTGCTGAAGCTCCCTCCATCTCTCTGCCTCGTCCTCTCACTCTCTCTTTCATGCCCACAGCCACTGTGGATTTGTTAAACAGTTTGTTTACCTCTTGCTCGGGTTTCTTGAATTCTAAATCACATCCACATGTCCACATCTGTTTTCCTGTTACTTCCTTTTCCTAACTTTATTGGGTGTTTTTTGAGATGTGTCAAGATTTATTGTAGCACAAACTGGATTTTACCAGCTACTTAACATAATTCATGGCACAACTTTTACTTCTCTTTACAACTTCTGGTTCCAGCTTCTCAAATATTAGGATTTTCAGCTTCTCTCTGGTATATATCAGAGATCCATAGATCAATCAGCTGGTGACCAGAATTGGATAATTTTCAGCTTGATCAGTGACCAGACGGTCAGTCTCCCATATAGCCGATCCTGTGCCAATCAAATTTATATGGATGTGCTGCACAATCTTTCATGTCGCTACTATTACACTAACTAGCACTCTTAGGTTTTACCACTCAAATCTGTATCACAGAGTTGAGAAGTGGCTCAAAAGTGTTGCATAACAGAAATGATAACCATTACATGTAGGAGGATGAAAGATGCTAAAACAATTAGCTTCTTAATTGTGGAATCAATAAAAACACAAAAAATGGTGGTCTATGCTAATCTGCTAGTTAGTCAAGATAACTTGCAGACCGCTGGGGTAGTTAATGAGCTCAGGCTGTGGCTCAGGAGGTAGAGTGGGTTGTCCACTACTCTGAAGTTTGGCAGTTTGATCCCTTGCTCCTCCGGTAAGCATGTCCAAGTGTCCTTGGGCAAGACTGAACCCCAAATTGCACTCAGTCGCTGTTCCATCTGTCTGTGAGTGTTTAAAAACTGAGTAGCAGGTGGCGCCTTGCACGATATCCTTGACCATCAGTGTATAAATGTGTGTGTATGAATGAGGACCTCACTTTCAACTCTGTGACCTTATGATGGGAATTTTGCTCTATTTCCTGACATTTTAAGTACTAGCTTATTACTCAAAAATAAATTATAAATAAGTAATAAATATGAAAAATACTCAGCTACAGCCATCATCTATCTAGGAGTTTGTTTGACAGCTGATCATACTGATTCGAGTTCATACGCACTTCTGAATTACTGGTTGTATTTGGACACATTCAGATTACAGCAGTGGAGGACAACTGGCAAGGTGAGAGACGATAGAGGCAAACAGAATTTTAAAGCATGTTTACTTGCTAAAATGTCAATTGTGGTTTAAAGTCTCTAGTAAATTGCTTTCATAGCACTGCAGGGCTTTGAATCGGGAAACAGAATTACACTTTCACACATAAACTCGTGCACACAGGGGGGTGTTGGTGTAGCGGGGAGAGTCTATGTGATTCTGCATGTGTGTTCTCTCAGTGTGTGTGCACCTGCTGCTTTGGAAAAAGGATGATGGATCCAAGAGGCAGATGAACACTGTTTCCATGGACTGACTCAGCTGTGTGTGTGTGTGTGTGTGTGTGTGTGTGTGTGTGTGTGTGTGTGTGTGTGTGTGTGTGTGTGTGTGTGTGTGTGTGTGTGTGTGTGTGTGTGTGTGTGTGTGTGTGTGTGTGTGTGTGTGTGTGTGTGTGTGTGTGTGTGTGTGTGTGTGTGTGTCAGTCTGTCTGGGCTCGAGGCTAAAGGGAATGGGAAGAGCGGGCGAGCCACAGATCAATTTCCTTTTTATTGTGGCGGAGTGGAGACTTGAGATGCATGGCCTCCTGTGACCCAGATTCATTCCTCCTTTCTCCTTCTGCTCCTCCTCATTGGCACAGTGGCATAACATCAGAAGGAGGGAGAGACAGGGAGAGAGAGATGAAAGAGAGAAAGAGGGGAGCTGAAAGAGAACGGGTGAGGGAGAGTGTGTCGGAGCTGATAATGGAAAAGAGGGGAAGCGGAGAAGAATGGAAGTACGGGGGGTTATTGTAAGGACAATTTGAGAATTACACCTGAGTGCCGAGAGTTACACATGAAAGCATCACTTGAGACGTCCTACATGTAAAGAATGCTTAAGTGAAGAGACTTATACAGTACACAACTGCAGTGATGTGGAGATTTAAGAAAGAGTTTCAAAGTAAATGACAGAAAGTCAACGAAAAAGAAAGAAAGAATGGGATGAAAAAGAAGAGAAGAATGAACTGGGGCCCTTTATAAACTGATAGAGACAGAGCTACACCACCCAGGAGGAAGGGAGTCTAACAGCTATTATGCTATGCCAATTATCATTATAAAAAGCCTCTATCTGCTTTGCTTCCTCTCCTGCTGTTTCAGAGAATCGGTTTCCGGCTCACATGTTCCAGGTGGTGATCCAGCATATGTCTCTGAGTGGTTACTGTCTCTCGTTCTTGGTTAATACCTTACTCACCTTCTCTTTGATGTTGTAAAGTACATTTTCAAGGTACTTTTGAAACATAAGAGAGAACAGTCTGTTCAACCCGCTGTGTGGCTGCACTGAAATCTGCGCATCATTACACATTGTTGTTGAGGTCTGCATGCACACAGCGCGTACCAGTGAATTATACATATTGTTTTATTTTATATTATATCACTGAATGAGTTTAGCATTTAACTATAATGGATGTTCATGTAGATAAAGAAAAAAAGTAGCAAGAAGTAGTAAAATTACTAGAAATTATTGTTTTAACACGAAATCACAAGAACATCTACAGGTCTTTGACACTGTGATGAAGAGATGCACACATTTATTTAAAAAAATGTTATTTGCTAGCGAATTGGACCAGAGATGGGGGTAAAAATACTCCACCCCTCAAATGACCTTTGGCATATTTGCATAATTACTCATAAATATTTTGAATTTTTGAAGAAAAGAAAACATATCAGTAGCAGTAGACCCGCAGCTTCCATGTCTAGCAAGGTAAAATGACATGACAATGGCATCAATAAATTTCACTTTCCGGTCAGTTCCCCATCAGAAAGATCTCTGGGTAACGACTTGATAAATGAGACTTGGATTATAGTATATGAGTTGTGTATATGTGTTTGTGAACAGATGTTTTTATATAATTTTACTGTTGTAAAATGTGGTTGCTTACGACTCAAATTCATCAAGAACTGTCTCAGTTTCTGGATTCTTTGTTTACTGAAAGCATTCATGAAAATTATTTTCTTCAGATTATTCATTACTTGACACACAAATTGTCTTTAATGAGGGTTTTTCTTTACGGGCTAGGAAATGCCTCACTCAAAGAAAAAATCTGTAAAATTGGTAATCCTTTATACTGCAATTTAATCCATCTGTGTAGCAGATTGCAGTAAATGTGGTTGGAGACATTCTCCACACTGCTTTTGAGAAACATTTATTGTGGATCTGTCAGGTATGCAACCTGTAAAAGCAATTGCCCTTTATTTCATCACTTTGAACATGTAATATATTCATGTTTGCATTACCTGGTCAGTTAAAGACAGCAACAATGAGGTGAAGCAATCTCATAAAAGTGCTGCTGTAGAAGCTGTGGTAGTAGTCTGAACATGGACCATTGGACATCATTATTACTTCAGATAAGAGCGACAAGTTAAAATGCAAACAGTGTTTGAGGCAGATTGAGAACAGCGCATTTGACTGCCTTTTCCAAGATCTGACAAAGACAACTGCCTGGTAGAAGCGCTAGAAAACAGCAAGAAATGGCACAGATGAGGATGTCCATTTGCCCTGTCCTTACCTTCTGTGGCTGCCATCTGTTTCCTCTTCCTTCATTTCACAATTTACATTTCAATTTCAAATTTACATTCATTGTTAATTCTGCACTTTATTGGTCTGGCAGTTGCGCCTGACGCCATATTTACCAAAGCAATTTACATAATATTGAAAATGAACTCTCTGCACAGGCTTTTGGTCTGAAGCTTGGTTTGATTTGGCCTGTTTTAGCCTTATTTGGCATGCTTTGGGGTTCCACCACCCAGGCGCATCCTGCCAGTGCACTTGCATAGATCTTGAGTCCATCCAGTTCAACAGGAAGTCCCCCTCATTCCAAAAAAATCTTGGGAGGTGTGAAGGTTGTTGCATCCAAAAGTGACTTTCTTCCACCCCCATGTGAACCGCCACTATGGGAGCCCATCTGTCATATGGAGGGGAGGCGCCATTTGCACACACACAGTGGCCCTTATGCATGCACACAATGTCATGCTGAGGTAGGGGAAATGGCTGATTATCCCCCGTGTGTGAGTGTGTATTCAGTGAAGCAATGCAAGGCCATAGTATGCAGCTCAGACTCCAGCTTTGTCTGAATTGAGAAAAAAGTAGCATAGCAACTGTCATCACATACACACACACAAACTGTACATACAGTATATAGAAACACACACCAATTTGCACACCTAAGCAGTATTTTTCTCACTAAGGAAATGGACAGTAAACAAAGACAGGCAAGCAGATTTTGTCCACACACTGACACACACACACACAATTCACCAGGTTCTTTCTTTCTTTGTGTGTTTAAAGCTTAGGGGTTTGCTGCTGCTTGGTCTCATGGTTTGGCTTTAATTGTGGTCTTCTTTCAGATAGGACAGGATGTCACTGAGCTTTCCAGGATTTGTCTTACTAATCAGTCATCTGGATGTAGCCTTATACATCTTAGTGTGTGTGTGTGTGTGTGTGTGTGTCTGTGTCTGTGTGTCTGTGTCTGTGTCTGTGTGTGAGTGATATGAGAGGACAAAATGCAGTATGCCAGCTATGGTCCTCACAAGTGAAATTGTGATTTGGTAAAATACCACTAAGTATATTTAGTGAAGCACTTTGTTACCACTAAGTCTGTTGTCTCTTGACACAAACACACACAGACACACACGCTAAAGCCAGCAGACCATGTAACCCATTATTAAAAGCCCAGTGACCTCCATCTAAAACAGGCCTAAATCTGAATTGTACTGCTGATGAGAAAACACTCATCCTTCACTGTGTGGTTGTCACCTCATTAAACAAGGAGAGATCCCAATCAGCCCCTCTCATCCTCTATGAAGCTTTATGCTCTTTTCCTTGTCGGATATCGTGTAGAAAAATGCCATGATACCAAGGAAAAGGATACAGACGGAGGCTGATTCTGATACTACGATGCTCAGTGGTGTAGTGGAGGTTATACGCTGGTATACTGGGTATACCCACCTCCTCCTCTGGTTGTGAGCAGTGTATCCACCTTTAAGCCAAAAGGCCATTGTAATATCCATATATAGGAGACTATACCCTCATCTCTGTCAGTATCCTACTCATCTACGTAGTAGTACACCCACCTCATTAACTCACACTACACCACTGACTGTGCTGAATATTCTCTGGTCCTGTGCTCCAAAGGTGTGGACTCCAGTCACCTGGCTTCAACCCAAGTCATAATTTTAATGACTTTGGACTCCACTTGACAAAATTTACTTGCAACTCAACTTTGACAAGAAAACCAATGACGCTTGACTTCTCTTGGACTTCAGCCTTGACTTGAAAATACTTAATTCCTAAGTGCAAAGAGTATCTAAGTATTAAAAGTACTCAATTTAAAAAGTGTAACACAGTTCAATTATTTCCCCTGTATTTCCTCAATCAAGAAACCCAAATGCGTCATTTCCAGCTGATAATTAACTCTCCAAACCCACTTTGTTTGAACCAATCCAGCAGCATCAAATCAAGTTGCAGAAAAGAACCACGAAGAATTTAAGTTACATTAAGCCAGCTAAAAAAAATTATAACAAGAATGATTTGTTTCACATACAAAAACTAACTCAACAAAAAATGGATTGCAGTATGCAAAACTTGCAGGTCGAAATGATTCAACTTCCAACTTCATCTGACATTTGCGGTACATCGGTGCAAATATTAAAACAGGGAGCTAATGATTAGCTAGAGGTAGCTTAAAAGCTAAGTATATTTTTTAACAAATTAAAGTAAATTTTAAGAAGTATTTTTGATATTTGTAAATTTAATATTGGTGTTCATAAATTTAATAAGAGCGCATTATGACTTGTTTAGAACTCAAAACTAAAAGTTTAGCACTTGGGACTTAATTTTGGACTTGTCAGTTTTGACTTTGGACTTGAGTTAATTGACCTCAGACTTACCTGTGTTTTGCAAAACAATGACTTGGTCTCACCCCTGCCAAATACTAATGTTACCATTTGTTCATTCTGAAAACTTTAAATTAACTGTACTGATCATTCCTCTATGTTTAAGGTGACATAATACACAGTTTCAAATACACCACACCTCTTGAGAAAATTGAGTCAAACACTCAAGACATGTATAAATCTTATCCTTCCTTCCTTAATGTTATGAAGAGAGAAGAGAAAACTTTAAGTGACTCTCTAGGTTGTCACGACGAAAAACTCTTGCACTGTTTTCTGGGGAGCAAAATTCTTCAATCAAGTTTAAGTACCCATTCCAAGGTATTTTTAAAGAAATAAATGCTGCCTGTTGGAGGGAGACACAACATGAACCATGTTGTCTGGCCTTGAAGTCACATGCTTTGAACACCCACCTATCCACCCCAACCCGCCCCCTACAACTATTTGAAATGCTAGAACAAAATCATGGTACTTGTCTTTGCTGCTAAGAGACTACAGTCATTATTTGCACAACCACAAGAAGTCACTTGTCAGGAAAACATACGCACAGGACAACAAATGGCCAAAGCTTTTGTTTTTCTGAGGACATTCTCTGTAAATGAGCGCACCGTCGCAGGGATCCAGTCAAAGCACACATCTCCAGGAAATCACAAAAACCACTAGTGGTGGCAATGATGCTTTGGTGATGAAACACACACGTGCGCACACACACACACACACACATCTGTCTGTATGTTAACAGGGGTGTCTGGCTTGTCACTGAGTCACCCTCGTTCTCCACACCTTCACATTCTCACTATTCGCACTCACCCACCTACCATCACCACATTACTGTCTTCTTCTCACACAACTCCCAGTGTGTTATTTCTCACCTTGGCAGCAGGTATGCACATATCAAGGATTTGTTGGCGCCACTGTACGTGTGGGCACAATGCAGCCAGCAGGTCATTACATCGTGATAGTGTCCATCATGCCCAGCAGACAATGTCCACATTCAGCTCAATATCCTAAACCTGGAGTTCTCAAGGATTGTCATTTTCAGAACAAGGAAATAAATGGATATAACTTAGTTACAAATGGCTACAGAGAAACATTTGACTCTTTGACTCAACATTTGAGAAGAGCAATACCAATATATAGAAATATATATTCATGAAGGCGCTGGTGTGTGTGGCTTGCTGTCTGCTGCTGTCAGCCAGCACTTTGGTCAACTTTGTTGTTTTTAAACATGCTTTATAAATAAATTTGGATTGGACTGGAAATTTGGAATCACACAGCCAGAAGACTACCCTTCTCTCTCCACAGTTAATTTGCCCACCAGCACATATAAAGCTTAGTAATTAACACATTTGTTTAACCCTATGCAGTGACTTCCTGTGTGGATTAAGCAAGATACAACATGTTAATTAGTGAGCAAGTAGATAAGCTTTAGGCATAATTTTGGAACTTTGGTAAGAGCCAGGCTAGCAGTTTCCCCCTGGCTTAAGTGTTATTGCTAAGCTAGGCTAATCACGAATCAGCTCTGGCTTTATATTTAGTGTAGATACAAAAGAGTGATATCGATCTTCCCATCTAACTCTCAGCAAGAGAGCAAATAAGTGTACCGATATGAGGTTCATACTATTTTAGTAAGTTCCATCTCACCACAACAACAACTAATCCTTTAAAACTCACCAAATCTGTCAACCTTGCAGGGTTGGAAATAAAAAATTTTGTCCACCTGCCACTGTAGCTGGTGGATTAAAAAATCTACCAGCCACTCCATAGGTTATCATTCTTTTATTGGCTAGTGAGTGAGGCAAATATAGCAGCCACTTGCACATTTTACCAGAATTTGGCTGGTGGCTGATGCTAATTTGGAAACACCTGTCACAAGGATGCTGTGTCTTAGCTAAACTTGCAGTCTTTTTTTCCCCTCTGTCTTGTGCACTTCACCCACCAAGGTTCTCCTCTCCTATTTAACTTTGTCTCTCCTTCAGATGGGACTCCCTCTTTGACTGCCCTCCTCATCCTCCCCTTGTTATCTCAACTGTTCTGTCCCTGTCCCTGTCTCTCTCTCTCTCTCTCCCTCTCCCTCTTCCTCGTCTGATTTGCTTTTCATTAAGTCTTAATCTACGTCAGGGCTCCAGCGCGTCACACGGTGCTCATTGTGTAGGATTGATGTGTCGCTCGTCTCCTCCCTGGCTGGGCCCTTATCAGCCCTGACAAACCACAGCGCCCCTAATGAAGGCCGCCCTTCTTTCCATGCTAATTCAGTGGGCTACAGCCTATTGGAATTCGACTCATTGTGTGCCATCCAGCTTAAGGAGGTACCTAGAGAGGGATAGATGTGTGAGGTTGTGGTGTGGCTTAACCCAAATCACTGACAAGACATTACTTTAGATAACTAAAGTAAAACTAATTTTCTCTCAATCTGGTGTAATCTAGCTGGCACAACTTCAACAGGCTAACACTGAAAATGTGAAGGTGTACCGTGAAAGCAGCTTCATGTGACTTTTAGATGTTTTGACAAGTATTTAATTGCCCATAACTGCCTTGCATTAATGTTAAAGAGTAGATTATTCCCAGTTTCCCACACATTCCTTTATTTGTAGCGGCTTGCCCGATTAAAACATCAGCTGCTACTTATTGATATTATATTTTTGGAGTTGGGCCGTTTAGTCAGAGTGCTAATGGAGTATGTTTACAATTCAGTTATTCATTACACTGGGAGCACAGAGCATACTCTTGGCACAGAGGGAGCAGCAGAACATCAGGCACAGTGAAAGTGAAACTCAACCATTCATTGAGCTGGGTCTTAAAGTTTACTTTCACTTTGCAGAAGCTGCACCTTCCTGCTCCATATATCTGATCACCTTTGATCTGATAGACCAATCAGTATCTAACCCATGGCTCAAACCCCTCAAACAGTCCAAATTTAGAAAGGAGACACAGAATGATAACAAAAGGGACACACACACTAGATTTAAAAAAAACAAACAAATTTACATACCTGTTGTTGATCTGTAGCTGTTTCTCTCGTGGAAACTGGATTGCCCCATCTCATCGATAGGTTTCCAAATTAACATGTAATCAGTGTAAAGAAACTCAGAGATTTGTAAGTGCTGTTAGAAATTATGTAGAATGACATAAATGGCAATTTGCATTTCAATAGATATTCAAATTTCCAGAGGTGTGACATTAAAGATAGAGCATGCATGCATAATTTTAATCCTCATATTTATGACTTAAACGCCTAAAAAACTATTCTCTGAATTGGCTTCTTACTATGAACAACTGGGCCATTTAGTGATGGATATTTAATGTTGAAGAGAATTATTTGAAGCTGGGCCCCAAGAACTTGAAAGTCAGAGCTTATAAGAGGCTCCTGAAGGTAGAATGCTGTCTCAAACAAAGGTATTTTCTGTGAATCTGCATGTAGAAAGTACTCACTGCGTGTAGCTTTAGGTCACTTAAGTGGGGAACTGTGATGTGAGGATGGATGAGAGAGACGAGGGACGGGAGGACAGCAGGGTGGGAAAAAATATGAAAGAAGACGAGATGAGAATATGAGAGAGGAGAGGACAAGAGAGAGACGTAGTGCTGCATATTAGACAGCAGAAAGTGTATAGAAGGGGAAACGCTACTGTGGCAGACTAAAGGGCACTGACAGGATTACAGATTCTATAGTCACCCTTTGTGCTTTTAGTATATACCAAGTAACTTTGGGGGAATATTCAATATTTTAAATATATTCTGAATTTCCGGCAACATGCTGTTAGTTCCTCATGGTAATAAGTTTCATCTTGGAATCTTGTGTGCCTGGTGTTACATCAGGACACTGAATTACATAATGACTCCACTGAAGTTGGAGGACTTTTGCTTTAAATCAAACATTTGGCCCACTTAGACACTGAGCTTGATTTTTTGCACTGCTTTTGCTGGATTTGTAAGATAAAGTGTGTTTTGAGTGTTAGTCATCTTCTCACTTGTCCTAGCTTTGATGAGCGAGATGTGCACTTTATAGAAAACCAAATCTTGGGTTTAAATTATGTTCTTGCCAAAGGATGAAGAATGAGAATAAAGGATGAATCATTATGGCGAGGCTAGGGCATATCTGGACTGCCCTACTAATTATTATTATTGATTTTATTTTTCAAAAGGTTGCGTTAATCTTTAAAGCTGTACTAATCAATATTTTTGTATTATCAGTGACTGTAATTACTTTGTATAAAGGGGTAGTTTGGAGTTATATAGCCACAGAAAATTATCACCCGACTCTGCAGTTCCCCCTCAGCTTAAAAGAGTGTTTGAGCACCTTCCAGGTCATTGTTTTGATTTTTCAGCCCAAAACGTAATGTTTTTGAAGCATTTAGCCACTAAATATTCAGAAAGTTCCACCAGGAGTGGGTGGAGACCCAAACAAGGTTAATAGGAATGTGTGCATTGGACTTAAGACACTGTTTTCCACAAATTCATAAGGCCATAATGTGGCAAAAAAAAAAAAAAAAAAATCAGATATCATTGCTTAAATGTCAGAATACATTGGAAAAATGCCATCACATGTTCTCAGAGCCAAATGTCACATCTTTCAACTTCTTTTGTCATCCAAAGAAGAATCGAAAACCCATAGGTATTCAATTTTCACTGGCATTAAATCAGCAAATCCTTATAGAAGAGACTGGAATCAGCAAACGTTTGCATTTATGCTTTTAAATGGCTTAAGCAATAATTTGATTCTCTTTTTTTGCACTGACTAATCATTTCAGCACTAGATTGTATTTTATTTTATATTACCTGAATTGTGTTGGTAAATTAGATGTGCACACATATTGCCCCGGGTAAGAACAATTTGATAATGGAAATAGAATCGATTCATCAAGCCATTAATCATCCACAAAAACATGGTGGGGGGTCCTTTGGATTGATTGTGTGTAACATGGCAGCACAGCCACTTGAGAACATTATATAATATTGATAACAATATTGTATAATGTTGTTTTTTTATTTCAAAATTGTCACCAAATGACTCAACATTGCAGTGTTGAAGGTCTCAGCTTATGGAGCCACTTAAATGACAGTGAATTGAATGTGACTCAAAAGGCTGTGTGAGTCATTTTGCTTTGGACCCATATCAAATGTGCATTAATCTCTCCATTAAAATTTATATGCACAACATGCCGCATTTTCCTGCAGTATGTAGCAGGAGTGCGGCGTGGCTCAGGCAGCTCAGCCACTGACAAACAGCTGAACTTTTCAGTGCAATAATAGCAGGCTTTATGATCAGGATTAATGGACACGTGTCGTGTTAATGATGATTGTTAATCTTCACCCCATTGCCCCAGCCCCAACACACATACACAGACACACACATGCTTTACATCCGTCCGTGTCTAATCATGGGGTATCAGTCTGGAGAGATTAGGTTGCGCGCACACACTAATCATGGGGTGTCAGATGGTCTACGTGGGGTCTCTCCTGCTTTCTCCCTCCCCTTCTCACTCTCAGTAATCCTGGGGTGTCAGTCAGTGAATGAGCCAGTGGTTTTGGGTTCAGTAATATCCAGGCAACTGTTGATTAAAGACACTGAGATGATCCGTAAAATGACGGAGGAAAGAGTTGATCTAGCTGTGATGATAATCATCATGATGAGAAAGCTGTCTTTGTTGGAGGATTGTCTCTTTTTTTTCTGGCTTTCCTGAGGGACCCAATGTAGGACTTTTGCGAGAATATTAAAAGTGAGATTGTTCTGTGTGGTTCATTGCTCTTTGCACCTCCAGTGCACATGGCACCATATCCCCTCCCTGCCCTGTAACTTTTGATGATCTGCTCATCCAGTTAATACATTCTGACCTCTATTATAACGTCTGACACACCACTCAGCAACTTTTTTATCCTTTAACCCTGAGGTGGGTGCGATCATTGTCTCAGTTTCCTCTTTCTCTCTTCTTTTACTGCTGTACAGCCTTCTTTTTATCAGCTCAATTGTAGTACAATAGTTGTTGATTTACGATGCTTTATAGTTACCCCTGCAGGTTTCAGCAGAAAGGTTACACATACGTGTTTGATCCTTTCTGTCTGCAGTCGTGGGGCACTGGTGTAATGATGGTCTGTGTTTCCAATACAATTAGATTTTTGTGTGTGTGTGTTTCCCTTTGTGATCATTTTGTGTCATCTATCTAAATTTGAAGATTTGTGCAAGTCTGTGAACGCAGCGCAGGCGGAGCTTTTTTTCCCCCCTCAGCAGCAGTTTAAGGGTTTTTCCACACATCTATTTATTTGTGTCAGCACACAATGATTAAAAGATTTGCCTCTACACATTGATTTTACATTTTTGGAGCTCAACTGTTAATTACTAGTACTGTTAAAATATATATACCATCTGGCTGTTAATTGTGCCATACCCTCTGACTGCAGAGCATACTCTGGGCACAGATGGAGCACCAGAATGTCAGGAGCAGTAAAAGTGAAACTTAACTGTTCATTGTGCTGGGTGTAAAAATCTGCAGCAGGTGCTCCTCTCATCAGTAGTTTGATTAGCTCTGTCTGGATCAACTGACTAATTACTCACCCCGTGACTCCTCAAACTGCTGCTAAGGAAACAAAACAGAACTCATGCTGCGTTCCACCTGTACTGCATTCATAGACCTGCAAAATATGTCCGCATTTAGAGGGGACACAAAATCTGCTACCACCACACATAAGCTTTAAGGAGAAACACTGAGTTTGAGGAGCTGGTGGAGAATTAATCAGTCGATCAGTTTGTGTTCAGATCAATTAGAACTGAATGGATTAGATTAGAGGCACACCTGCTGCAGAGGCGAGTGAAAGCAAACTTGTACATCAAACACTGGACTGCGGGATGCGCACTCTTCATGGGAATGTAGTCCATTTCATCCAAAGTAGTTTGGAAAAATGATGGACAATACTAAAATGAGAGCACTGTTGTTTTAGGAAGTAGAGCGTTCTATTTCTATGTGAATTAAGGACCGGTTAAGTTTCACCTTTACGGAGCCTAGCGCTCTGCTGCTCAGTCTGTGCCCAGAGTATGCTCTTTGGTGCTCTGAACAATCAAATACATTCAAACAGAGCTCCAAATGAGCGATGAAGCTCCAAAAATATAAAATCAATATCTAGTGGCAAGGCCGAGACTGTTAAATGTATATGTGGGAAAACCATGGATTTTGTGGTTGAACTGTACATATATGATTATAGCTAAGAGGAAGAGCACATTGTTGGTATGCACTGTATGTATATCGAGCTTTTCATGAGAGAAGTAGAAGTATGCATTGCACAAGCAATACAATGAAATTAAAAAGCAATACAACAAAATTAAAAAATTAAAAAATTATTTAATTGATGCAGTGCATAGATAAAACTCTGTTAAGTCTATTCCAAGTTATGAGATAATTAATGCAAGGACAGAACAGAGGCTACAACTCAGTATCAGTCTCTTGATGTTTTACACTTTTATTGTATGTGTGTTGGCTTTTACCCTCTAATTTTTTTGCACCCTTTGCAATGTTCCTAATTGCCATTATGGATATTAGCAAATCATATGTCGTGGTTTATCTTTTTTGTTCTGTTAAAAGAAACGACCAAGCACAATTTTCACCGGAAAAAATCGACCTCGGGTTCTCACAGTTGCTCCTCTGTGTCTTCCTTTTTATTTACTTGCCACCGGTTTGTAGTGCTGACTCCTCCAAATCCTCCAGCAGAGGATGTGATCAGTCACGAACAGACTGTGCTGAGCATTGCCAAAATTAAAAATGTTTATAAAAGGTAAAATAAGTTTCACCATTAAGCATCTCACACAAATTTTACCCTTTAGAATGTTCTTTTAAAGTCTCACACCTGCGTGGTCTGCAGTGCTGACTCCTGCAGAACCAGCCTGTGCCGTGATCAGTCAAGGTCAGCCTGGGAGCTCCTCTACCCCACCTGCATTGCTAAACACACGCAGGCCCTCTTAGGTTGGTTCATTTTTGTCCTCTGCCTGACCAAAATCCAATTATTCTCATCCTTGATGAATGTAGGAAGGACTTGGGCCTGGGGATCAACCCCAAATTCATATTCAGTAATTTAATAAATGTGTGCATGTATAAAAGTAAGAGAAAATCACCTTTAAAAACACAAGAAGTGTACACTATTTGAGTAGTACATCACAATATATCATTGAAAAAGTGTTATTTGGAGAAAACACACACAGAGATCAGTGTGGAAAATTGCATTGTAACACATTTGTGTGTAAACAGTTTAATCAAATGCTTTTCATTATAAAGTAATCTGTCAAAATCCTCCCTGTGGATATATTTACTTTGCCTTTGAATGTGACTTTTACATGAAAAATGTGTTGCCTTCTATGGAAACCAACTGGCCAGGTAACTTTTTATGAAATTCCCCTATTGTTTCAACTCAGCTGCAGTCTGTTCTTTTTATTCATCTGTCCACCCCATATATGTGAATGCATTATCTCAAGAATGCCCTAAGAGGAATTTCTTCAAATCTGGTAAAAACGTCCACTTGGACGCAGTCATAAAAAGATCAGATTTTGGTGGTCAAAGGTCACTTTGACCTCATCTGTCTGATACTTGTGTGCAATTTCATTAACACCTTAATGGATTTTCCTCAAATTTGGAACAAATGTCCACTTTGAGTCAATGACAAACTGATTAGAATTTGGTGGTCAAAGGTTAAGGTTGCTATGACCTTATCTATCTCATTCTTCTTAAAGCAATATCTTAACTACACCTTGAGGGAATGTTTGCAAATTTGGCACAAACCTCCAATTGGATTCATCAACAAACTGATTAAAATTTGGTCAAAGGTTAAGGTCACAATATTTTGTAAAAACACATTTCACTTCTCAGCTTCAGGTCACATACTGGACTGGTGACACTAATCTTGAGTGTCCACCTTGAAATTGTGCTGATTTTGTGGATCTACTATGCTACCTGGTCACAGGTGTGTGAAGCATCCATGTTTTCACAGACACAAATATAAACGGTAATGTGAATCGTTTTCATAAGTGACTATAACTCCTTTAATGTATGGAAAAAAAGACACCAGCTGCTAAAATGTCAGGTGGAGAAACTGAGAGAAAGCAGACCATTAAACATAGGTGATACAAGCAAAGGCACTCATAGACAAGCCAAGTGTCTGTTTATCCTTAGAGGCTGCTAATGATGCACAGGGACATGTTGATGGAGCTCTCCCTAAGGAGAAAGTGAGAGGGGAAGAGTGAGTTTGTGTCTCAAATTTTATGTGCGACTCAGACAGAGAGAAAGAGGAAGCCTTTATGTGTCAAGTGAAAATGTCAGCATCCTTGTGTGTAGCTTGCTGTTGAACCAACTAAGAGAGAAGGAGAAAAAGAAGTGTCTCTCTTTGATGCTTTTTATTTTTTACTTCCTTCCTCTCCTTCTTGGGTCAAGGCTGTTATGACTCACCCTTGAATCCTCAAAGTACTCAGATGTCTGCGCTGAAGAGAATGAAATGGCAAAATGGAAAAAAAAAACATGATTTCATAACATGGAAGTCTCTCCAAAAAAAAAAAAAAAGTAGATGGATGCCAACATGCAGTAACTTTTTTTTCCCTTCAAAGTTTTTGAGACGAGGGAGTTATTTTTAAATCTGTTTTGACCTAGAAAGCAGTGTGTTGGAAAAAATATGCAGTTACTTTTTTTTAATTTTTGAGTATTAACATCAGTATCTAAATCCTGAAATATCTTTAATGAAAGTCTTAATCTGTTATATATATTCTGCTCATAAAACCTGAATAAACTGGAAGGGCGGGTTGGCTGTTGCAGAGGAAGTTTGGATCTTTTGAAAGGGTGTTGTATGAGGAACTTATCCGTTGTCAGTGTTTTACATACAGTAGATGTCACCATGTGGGCAGTTTAAGGAAGCAAGGTGTACCAACACTAGAAAAAATCAAGATTAGTAAAAGTACACACATTATTTAGAATATTTTCACTGCTTTATCTGTCCATCAGACAGCATTTTCTGCTGAGGAATTGAAGGCACTATATGTCTTTCATTAAAGCCAGACTCCATTAAGAAAATCAAGAAAGACATTTAACATTGCTGTACATAGGAGTTGCTGGTCTACGGCTGACTCGAATAGTAAGCTAGTTAATATTATTGTGTGATTTTGGCTTTAAAAAGAGTTTTTTTGAATTGAGACAGTGGTAGACCAGCAGCTCCCATGTTCAGCAAACTAGAATGACTTTCTTTGTCAATGGAGTATGGTGGCTTTGACACGAGCATAGATGGGGAACTGAAGCAGTTATTGGCTTCCCCATTGAGAGTGGCAAACCATTTCCAAAATAGTGAATACTTAAACTGATATTTTTTTTTTATTTATTTTTTTTTTTTTTAGGTGGCTAAAATACATTTTGTTGCTTCCCCCATCCGTCACATTGGTACATTGTTTAGCTTCCGTGGTGGCGCTCCTCTCTGCTTCTTCAAACTGGGGTTGTGCAGACCAACACCTGCCATAGATAATACTGACTATGGATAGGTACCTCAGACAACCCCTCTTCAAAAAATCCATACTAACTCTTTAACCCCTGATGTTTAGTGGATGTGGTTCAGACTATGAATTGTGTAGAGTGTGTGCTATTCTTCTTGGACCTGCTTGAGTTAGTAAAGTGGAATATACTTTTTTGAGTTAGCTCCAATGAAGCGTTATAGATACAACTGATAATAATAAGAAAGCTTTCCTTGTTTGTTTAAATTTGCTCAAATATAGATACCCATTTATCTTAAACATAGAAACCTCAAAAACCTCAGAAACACATCTTGGCTTTTCAGAAAGACAAACAAACAAAAGGTCCCATTTATGGAGAAGCTTACTGAGTTACATGTGCTCCAAGTAAAACAGAAGCTAGATTTCGGCTTTTCATTGGAGTTACTTGGAACATTACAGAAACTGTATATCTGTCTTTTCCCTGCAGCTAGTTCATGGATAGCTAATCAAGACAAAGGGAGTAAAATATAAATCAATATATTTTTCATTTATTTGATCTACTCAAGTGTACCTGCAGACATTTTCTTTACTGTGACCAGTTTTTCATCTCTAAAAGCAACTTCAGGTCCTGTGTTCATCCTTTATGTGAATTTTAGTTAACAATTGGCTTTTATGTCTATATACGAATATTGCTGGAATATTATAGTGAAGGTGCTATTCAGGTAGCCAAATATGAGTATATTAAGAGTTATTCTGTCTGCTGAGTGTGATTCAAGGTAAGCTATAATTTTATCACAATGACATGTCTGTTAAAGCGCAGAACTCCATTTACATGAATTGCATTTGTTGGAGGACTTAATTATTGGTTAAACAGCACCAGATGGATGGCAGTAAAACAATGATTTTATATAAATAGAATCATGAAGATCTGGTGTTCAAAGACAACTATATTTCAGGTTGATTTTTCTGGGCTCCTTTAACAACAGCAGGGAAAAACAAGAAATTGGCACCGCATGTCAATTACAAATTTACTCTTGTAAATACAGTATGAGCTAAATAAATGACAATAAGGTTAATTGATTCTTTCAGAATGAGAAAAAGAAAATGATGCTTTGATAACAGCCTCATGCTAACTACAATTACCAACCCTTTTTTTAACATTGCTTTCCATATGCAAAGATTAAGTTGCTTTACCCTCATTTATATTGTTATTATATATTGAGCATCAGTTTTTGGTTGCTGGTCAATTAAAACATGCCAAATGCAGTATTTTTGACCATTTTGTACAACCAGCCAAAACATTAAAACTGCTAACTGGCGAAGTAAATAATAATGAATCATTTCATAACAATTCAATGTTCTGCTGGGAAACCTTAGGACCTGGCATTCATGTAGAAGCCACTTGACACGCACCACCCACCCAAATACTGTTGCCAACCAAGTACCACCAATCATTGGCATGGCCCGTCTCCCCAAGTGGACAATGCACCATGCCACACTGCAAAAACTGCTCAGGAATTGCCCGAGGAACATGACAAAGAGTTCAAGGCATTGCCCTGGCCTCCAAATTCCCCAGATCTAAATCTGATCAAGCATTATGCGAATAAGTGGTACCCAAGAGGTACAGCAGATCCATAATGGGGTTTCCTTGGACTTGGCATTGACCTGTTGAGCCATGGGTACAGGAACACAGGAAACCCCCCAGAGGTCCTGTGGTGTCTGACACCATGGCATTGGCAGTGGATCCTTTCAGTCTTGTGAGTGGTGGGTGAGGTGGGGTACCCGAACGTCCCATGTATGCTTAATTGAATTTGGGGGAAGACATTGACATTGGGCAGTGCTTTTGCCATAAAGGGCTGTACTTTGTCCCAAGGTTTGGACCCAAGGTTTCTCAGCAAAACATTGCATTGTAATGAAATGATCAATGTTATTCACTTCACAAGCTAGTGGCGTTTTCTGGATGATTCTGTAATGTATTTGATAGTTTCTCCCAGTGAACACTGTAACTGCTGCAGAGCTGTGATAAGCCATTGCACTGCTGAGCCAATTGCAATAAATGCAGATATTTTGTAGTAATTTGGCTGACACGTTATGTGGCTGCTTTGGAAGTTTTTATTGATCTTATTATAACAGAAATGACTATCATTTGTAAAGAACTGTCCCTTCTATCGATGCATTTCTTTGGACATATAGTAGATTTGGTGATCAATGAATGCAAAGGTCACAAGCAGGACAAAAAATTCAAGATACGGCATATCCATCATGCCTATATCCACCCAGCTCACTGATCCAGTGACTGCTGTTTTGTACATCATATCAAGTTAAGCTGATAGTTGCTTTGTTTACTTGACTTGTTTGTCCCAGCTTGTTCTAATATTCTCTGACAATAGTTTGAATATGAAAGTAAATATGTGCATATGTTACCTGTTTTTGCATCAGACTGGAATGAATTTAGTTGCTTCGCGAGTCTAAAATGTGACCCAGGTGCATCTAACACACACGTGATCTCACTGAGGTGGAGAGAGACAGTGGGATGCTAAAGCTCAGGGCACTCATCCATGGCAACAACACCACAGGAGCTGCATGTGCCACCATCATGCAGCTGAAATCAGTTGAAACGACTCCTGGTGGGGTTCGCGTCTGCTCCATGGAACATTTGAAGTCAGTGTTGTAGACCATTATCTTCAAAATATTACCAGGAATGTGATAGTACACTCAGAGCATGAGTAAACTGTATGATAAAGCAGATGTGTTATAGCCCCGATTCGCCTGGCAGGGTCAGCGCAATGAAATGAAGTGAAATGAAACTTTTCCTCTGTATCACATTAAACATAAGTCTCAAACACTTTGCTGATGCCCAGTTTTATAACACGCTGATAATCCCCGCTTTCTCTCCATCTCATTTCGAGTGCACCGGCCAAATGACCTCTGTTGAGAATATTGATTTGAATGGGAATGCCTGTTCGAGCCTTTCTAAATCTGGAAGCTCACCATCCATGGAAGAAAATAACACGCTGTTCTGTCGCTCGCTGTGAAAATGTCATTACACCAGCTGTCTCAGGCCCAATGCCCACCACAGCCACTCAGCCACTCAAACACACAGAGTGAGACAGAGTGACACAAAGCTGCATCTTGGTAGGAATCCTAATATTATGTTCTGCTGATTTTCCTACTTTACAGTAAGTGGAGTCATAATGATAAATAAGATGTAATAATGTAATAATATGTTTTAAGGTTTCAGTTTTGGTTGAGGAAACTCAACATCTGCTGCTGGTAGATAGAGATGTCTGGTCCGTATAAACTACCGCATCTGCTTAATATGACTAATGGATTAGATTAAGCCGGGATGATATGCATGTCCTGTATGTATGCCTGTGTGCTGGGATGGGATGGGGTGGAGCAGAGAGACAAATTGTGTTTGTAAGCGTTTTTATTCCCCGAAGAGTGCGTACGCGTGTGAAAGCCTGCATGCATGCATGTGCAATAAATCTGCATTAATTAGACGTGAGAGAAAAAAATCAGCATCCCAAAATCTGGCAGAGAAAATGTGATGAGTGCGTCGCAAAGGTGGGAAAAATGGCTCAAGTGATTCAGGGCATCTTCTTCTTGTTATACTTTATGCAGGAATTTATGACATAATGCACTTTTTTACTACAAAGTGTAAACATCAGAGGTTTTTGTGAGCAAGGTTTTTCTTTACAAACAGTTGAAAATGGCCTGAATATAAGAAGGTTGTTACACTGGGTTTAAATTGGGTGGCAGTATTATGGTTTTGGGGCCATGATGAAATCTTGGGATATAAGATTATCAAAAGTAACATGGTGTAATATAGTTTTTTGCCCTCTGACTTTTGGTCAAATGGAAAGATCCATATCAATTTAATCTCTATGAGCTCTGAATGGAGTTGGACGTGTTAGAGTGTAAAAATAATGGATGTAGTTACTGTGATGTCACCCATTGGTTTATGGACTCCCATCGGGGTTCCTGTAGTCATTGAAAACCTTAAAAATTCATGTAATATCACAATCTCATTTTCCAGACCTGGAAAAGTCATGGTATTAGTAAAAAATATCTAAAGTTTTGGAAACGTCATGTCATTTTGTTGAGAGTAAAGAAGTTGATGCTGTAATCTTTTGTGGATAACCTTCCACATGTTGCAAAATAACTGCAAATGTTTTGCTGCTGTTGTAACGTAGCTATACTATGCGTTACTGTTTGACAATGTTTTATCATAAGATACGTTTCTTCATTTTTCTCCCCTCGTTCCATATCTCCCTTCACGTTAGCTGCACTTGTGTTTGAAAGGATTTTGAATCGGTCTTGTTTAGAAGATGCCAGACAAGTTTCACAAGGATTGTTTGTTATTTTCATTATTGTCATTATGGCATTTCGAAAAAATCATGAAAAAAATCATGAAAAAAAAAAAAACATTTGTCCTTGAAAATTATTGGGAACCTTGTCCTGTTTTGAAGCCTTGAGTTTGACATTTTGTTTTGTTGGCATTTGTTTTTTTGGAGCCAGAATTAACCAAATTTAAACAGGAGGTTGGAGCTGTGGAGGAGCGAGGGGTAGATCTGACAGACACTGATTATCCTCACACAGCCTGTCACTCAAAGCAGCTCATGCTTAAATAAAAGTAACTTTATGATATAACAAAATTAAATGGGTGCGTTATAAAAAAATAATTTTTCAGTTTTCATGAATGTTGAAATTAGCTACAGAGAGAGGACCTATGTGGATTGACTCGCCAGCCTCAAGTGGCCATACAAGGAGCTACAGTTTTTGGCACTTATGTGTTGACTTCATTTTCAGCCCTGTAGGTTGCCACTTGGTTTAGTCTTATGGACAACAAAAAAGGGGGAAAAAAAACTTCATAACTATCTTTTCAGACGGCTAACAAAAAAAGTCTTCCAATTGTAACGCACAATTGTATGTTGTTTAAAATAAAAGTATGAGCATATCTGCACAGATTTCATCTTCTCCCCCTTAGGGATGTTCTGATTTGATGATGTCTGATGTTCAAAGTGCAGTCTAACGGGGTGTAACAGGAAAAAGAGAGAAAAGGAGTAGATAAGTAGATGAGAGCATAATGGACTTTGAACCAGACTTAAACTCACAACATCATGAGTAGATGTAGGGCATATCCACCTGGTCTGCTGAACCTCAGGCTTCCCTTTATGTCTTTCTTTTTCTTGAGGCAAAGATTCCTCAGGCGATTTAGAAATGACAGCATCTACAATCCTCAGAAGCCGGGGGCCAGAGCGGTGAGCGAGGCTTTATGCATGATAGCCTTTGTTAGCCACTGCTACAGTAGCTCTGTGTGTGTGTGTGTGTGTGTGTGTGTGTGTGTGTGTGTGTGTGTGTGTGTGTGTGTGTGTGTGTGTGTGTGTGTGTGTGTGTGTGTGTGTGTGTGTGTGTGTGTGTGTGTGTGTGTGTGTGTGTGTGTGTGTGTAAGGGGATGCCCGGGCGTTGTCACATGCTGTGGGGCTTATCTGCTCTCATCCTCGTTCTCTTTCATCGCTCTTCTCCTTGTCATTGCCTTTACTGCTTTCTCTGTCACTCTCTGTTACTTGATCAATGTTCTGTGATATAAGAAATACCAGAGAGCTATTTTTTTTAGTAATTCTGGTTATTTTCTATCTTATTCTCCTAGTTTCAACTGCCTTTTCCAGTCATAACAACTGTTACAGTGAGCAAGTTAGTTGCCGAGATAAATAGCTAGGGGCAAGAAACATGAGCAGTAAGAGGATCATACTGGTTTTGAATAAACCCCCAAATTATTAATGCACCAATCCTACTTTAAGTCTCTTAGTACAAATTCCAATACTTTGACGCAGAGCATCTGGTGATAATAATGCTGTTTTCACCAGTTTTAAAATCTGAATATCACTAATTTTGTTATTTGTTAATTACTGTTTTTTTTTTTTACCAGAGAAATAGTTCGCTCTCCGTGTCCTAACTAATTGTGATTCAAGTGCAAGCCAGCAACACAAAAAAAAGTTTGATTGCGATGTTTTCTACTAAAATTTCCTATGTGGTAGGCAGAGATGCATCAATGCTGTTTTGAGCTGCAATTTTGGCCGACACTATGCATGCTTATTTCCATTGCTTGCTTTGAAAATGCAGCAGCGGGTAAGGAGCAGATGATTTTTTAAGTTAAAATAAGGAATTTGATGACACCTCCTCATTTTACAAAAGAAAGTTAAATGAAGAGGGAGCTTGTTGGCTACATTATTTGTAATTTCCAGGAAATGTAACAATCTAAAACATGTGTTTTCCTTTTAAAAAGTGCAAATGTAGGGAAAGGCTCAGCAGTCATTAGCCCGCGAGGCCTTCCGGGCACTACCACAGAATCCAGTAGTGGACCGGGACCAACGGAAACCCTCACATCACACTATTTAAACTAATTTATATGTACATTAACATAAGGCTAGAGATTGTTGAGGCACTGAAGATTGAGTCGGCAGTACGCCATGACTAAATGAATGTGACTAATTATGTGGAACAGTTATCAGTCGTGATCTGCATAATAAAGCCAGTCTTTGTGCTCAGAAAGATCCGACATATTGGACTGATGCAGTCCTACTTATTTGGAGCCAAGAGGTAAACCAGCCCAAATTGTAAGAAACGTACATCACAGTTAACAGAAAGACTTTCTGGTTCATTAACCTTCTATAGTTGAGCATCTACAAAAAAGTATGTGTCATTGATAAAAAGAGAAAGAAATTAGATGCAAAATATTGATTAAATTGGACCAGTGGTGTTTTGGAATGAATGAATGAATGAATGAATGAATGAACGAATGAATTTCTACTCCTCTTGAGCAAGACCAAAATGCCTAAAAACTATAATGTTTACACTCAAAATGCATCTGAAATGTAATGCAAAAATGGCATGCCACATGCTGTGTGCTGTCATAGTGTACTAAATGAGAATCCAAGCCCCTGAGGATGCCTCGCTGGCAGGACAACAGTGATTATGTTCAGAAATATCTGCATTTATGAGATCTAAATATGAGTGCTGCAAATACAGCAGGCAGTTAAAATCACACTGTGGCTAATGGGTTCCAAGAGATGGAATAGAAATACAGGTCATAGTGCCACCCCTCCCTTCATGCAGATTGCTCTCCTTTCCTTGCCCCAATTACCCAAGTGTGGTCTGCCATAATGACTTATCACCAAGTCTGTAGAGAGGGAGGGTGTATGGCAAGAGGGGGAGTGACACAGAGAGGGGATGAGAGGGTGATGAGGTGTAAATGATCTCATGCCATGCTGCTTGTCCCTTGCATCCAGCCTCTCACCCACATTCTTTTTGCCTGTAGACTCAGTGAGGGGTTTACGTTTGCTGCTCGAGGCCCCATGGGTGCTCCTTGAGATCTATCACATTCATAAACTCAGAGTTAGTTGAATCGCAAGAGCTGCCATCACTGCTTCTACAGATCCTATATGAAAACCCACCTCCTGCCTCGTCTTTGCCTTTGTGTGAGGCGATCTTCTCTCTCTGCCCTCTTAGCTACGGGTGCACATCAGATTCCGCTCTTTAACCTCATCTTTATCCTCAACATTCTTCTCATCCTTTTGCCCCTGTTGTCTTCCATTTGTCGTACTTTGTCTTCTCATCTATGTTTTGAAATGGAATCAGAGACAGTATTCTACGTGTTTCTCCCCACTGGAGCAACATTAATAGGTTTTGGTGTTTAATTGGCTGAGCAGAAGCAGGTCATCAGTGGTGAATGAACTCATCAGCGTGTAAATAACATCTCAATACCACATTAAAGACATATGCTTCAAGCCCACACACAGACACGCACTCACATACCTTTAGGGCCGTACTTTAACTCATGTCTCTTGTGGATTACTGGCATTTGTTGGCTAAGTGCTCCTTTGTTCAGAAGCAATTAATTATGAAAAGGGATCAATTGAATTGTTGGGCTCCTCACTGCAGGCAAAGTGAAGGCATACCTCTAATTGTCACGACTGTCCAAGAGCTCTGCAGGGAAAGCCAACTTCTGTTGTTTCAGAGTTGTCTTTTAAAGTGTTGAAACTGCTTTTTTTCCAAATGCTTTTTGTCCTGGGTGATTTAAAATTGCCCAAACTAACTATTTAGAAATAAAAATCATATTATTATTATTATCATTATTAAAAGAAAGGAACATAAAATTTAGATTTTATGCAAAATCAATTCTGACTTTTAGTTGCTATTATTAAGCCCTATTTGCATCGGACTAGTATTACCTGGGCACCTCATGTGATTTAGAAATTACCCCCCTAAATCTGTGATTCATGCAGCGCATTTGCTAAGGATAAGCAAAGTCTTAATAAGAATCAAATTTACTAACATTATTCCCTGGGTATGATGTGCACAGTCATTTGTCACTCCACTCTGCACATCATAGAAACACTACACAACACCATTAGCAGTGATGAACAGTGTTAATCACTTTTTTTCTTTTAAATATGGTTTAAATGCAAAAAGTTGAAATAGCGCAAATCCATAAAAATGTTGAGGAAGGTGCTGGAACCACATTAAGTGCAAACATCCAGCTCCCTTTACAGTATTTTATTATTGAGATACTCACAACCCCGTGATGTTTCAACCTACATGCTCTTCTTCAGACTGTTGACGTCTGGTGAAGTGTGCGGACCATCCCCTGTTAAATGTGGGTTAAACAAACAATTTATGCCACACAGTGTCCCATGTTATCGAATAACTTATCATTTCGAAATGTGGCTCTTTTGCTTTTTTGCAAACAAGTCTCCACACTGTTAAGTGAGATTAGCCTTCTGCACCAAAAAAGTTGTTTAAACTTTTATTTAAAATTGGCATGTGGTCCATGAAATGTTGGACTGGAAAAGAGACATAAATGGAGCTAGGACGAAACAGAATACTTAAATATCACTCTAAATTACTGAGATGCCAATGTGCTAGGGACAAATATCATCACATGACCTCTGTGTTTGGCGAAATATTATAGGTAATTTGTGGTGGAAGTTTTAGTTGACAAATTATATGGCAGATTTGCATAGGATGGGGATCACCGACAACCAGGGCTGTAACTGACTCAGAATTATGTCAGTCGAATCAGATTTGGCTGTTCAATGCTAAGTTTTGACTGTTTCCAGAGTTATAGAGTTTGATAGGTTTAGCTGGTTCAGGAGGACGTTTGTTGTGACAGTGACTTTCATGTAATGTAGTAAAGAAGTTAATTAAACGCCAGAGACTCTATCATATGAAGTTGTTATAAGCTGTAAATTTATCATTTCTAAGCAGAATGCAAAAGATAATGTTATCTCTAAGCCTGACGTGGCACAGTCTCTACCTGCTGGAAGTTGCCTCTGTGTCCGCAGCTGCCTGTACAGAAGACCAGTGTGAAAGCGAGGAGTGCTCACTCTGCAGCAAAATCTGGGCACATAAACATCCCCAGAAGTCCACTGCACACTGCCTGAGAAAAAAGGCTGCTAGACTTTAAGGAATCTCTGTTGACTTAGGAGTCTCCAAATGATGATTTGAATTTGAATTTCCAACTTTCAGAGGGAAGCCCTATAGACAACCTCTGCAATTAGTACAAATTACCAGAGGTCCCCAGTTAATACTAGTCATGAGCAAATAGGGCTGTAGTCAAGCTCCATAAAATGATGGATTCTGCACCATGCTTTAATGCAGCTCCTTAGCAGCTCTTTGTTAGACTCTCCCTAAACTTCACATTGGCTGTTTAAAAACAGACTGCACTGCAGACTTTCTGATTATTATTTCTCGTCTACAATCCAAGCTGCGATAACCCTGGTAACACCACTCAGGTTATTTTTGTTCAGGTTTTAGAAAGCCTCCTCCACAGCCTCAGAAGACATTATAGTCCATGTAACCTAATGTGTTAAATTGGTGGAGTCTTGCTGTTAGATGCAGATGCACTTCAAATTGTTCAGTTTATATATGAAATACATATTTTGCTATTATGAGGCTGAGCCAAAGACATTATAAACATTTTATAGTTCTGATATCATAGCATTGCAAGGTGAATTTTATGTGTTGCTTTTGACTGTTATTTAAGGTCCTGGGGCCAATAAACTGCCCACTTCAAAGCGTAAGAAACTTTCTACTCTCACTTGTCAAAATCCCACACAAAATGCATGCCTGTTGACTTATGTGAGCACCATCACTGCACTTTAAGGACAGTGGTTGCTACTCAATTAAAGATACGCTTTACGTATAGATCCTACGTATTTTTAATGTGCTGACAAACATTATAGTTTCAGCTATAGAGGTGTGTTATATGGCTGCACAGTAGTGCATTTGTTCAGCTCACTGTGAGGTTGTTATATTAGGAGAATTAAATAATAGATACATAACTTCAGTGGTGGTAAAGTAGCATGGTTTGCCAAGCTGACTTCTTCCGTTCCACTTGCAGCCTGTGAACATTTAGGGAGTAATATCAGTGTGTTTATAGATGTGACGAGAGTGCTCCTGGCCGCTTAATAGAAGCACTTATTGGGTGTCTTCACGTTACCACCATGGAAGAACAGCTCTTTAGAAATGTGTTAAAGAGATCTGTCACTCTGAAATGAAGCTGGACGAGATGTCGCGGTAATAATGATGGACGATGCTCCCAAACTGGCCTTTCAGTCCCTATTATGCACACAGCCAACAGTGCCTGGATATTTCAACATGAGGAAGTCACTTAGCCCCATGCTATCTGATGTGATGATATTCAGGGTGTCAGTCTGCACTCATCCATGCATGGATTCATTTATTCGCAGAGCGGCTGTGCTAAAATATTAGCATATTTTTCTCCTGCTGTGTGGCCGTGAAGAAGAGGCTTTAGTCATAGTCCAGACACAGTGACGGTCCATGCCTAAAAGTGTTTGTTGAGTGGGAAGGACTGAGCAACAAATCCCTCGCCTGTCATTCTGCTTCTTATATATAAAAGTCCTGAAACACGGGTGTTTCGGCTTTTTTTGATGAGGCTTTGCGTGATTCCATCAAATAAAAATCATACAGTCCAATGAAGCCAATTTGCCAAATATTTTATTTATAAATGGCCTCTGAAATACCTCAGATATGAATGATCCATGCATGTATTTGTATTATCTGTAATATCGCTGAGTCTGAATTAAAACAATTTTTCTCACAGCTACCGTACAAAGGCTATCATTTTTTAAACCCCTTTTATGCCATCACCATTATCATCAGTGTAAGTAAAAGGTTAGGTATAATAGTGGGTCGGAGATTATTCTCCCTTCCCTTCGATCTCCAGTTAATAAGGTTGGATAAATTACTTATTCAATGCTGATTCAGAGGTACTACATCCCCTAACATCCTGTCTCTAATCCCTCCCCTGATTATCATATCCACCATTATCACGGTTTGCTCAGTGTCACCTCACAGCCAGACGGTCCCAGGTTCAAACCTGCTGTAGGCTTTCTGTTTAAATTTTGCATGTCCTCCCATAATCTCACACTTTTCTTTCAAGCGTCATTGTCCATGTGTTTGTCAGTTAGCCCTTGTGGTTTACTGGCTACCTGTCATGCTGGGATCGGCCCCAGATGCCTTCAATCTTGAATAGAAAAAGAAAACGGATATAATGTCCCATTATTCGCTTTGACTGGTGATTGATCGAATATAACTTAAACTTTTCTGGCATATATTGTCTCTACGTGGGAACTCTGGGTGTCACAAGAAATGGCAATCTTGTCATAAGCCAGCTGGTTCTCAAATTTTGGATTTATCAAGGGAATAGTGTGGCATTTTAGGGATCACACCCGTTTGTTTTCTTGCAGAGAGTAGATAAGCAAATCTATACTACCTTCATACCTCTTAAATTCTCATCTAATGGTTTGTATATCCTACAAATTAACACCCCATGAATGATGTTATGTATGTAAAGTACATAACAGAGTGCCTCTGGGATGACATTTTTCTGTAGGCCAATGCATAAGTTAGCTTCCCCCTGGTTACGTTGTCAAACAGCCTATGGGCTTTTTCCATTAGACTTTTGGTCATTGCAGAAAATTAGCTCTGTGGCAATAACACATCTATGATACTGACAAGTTTGATCAGCAAGATAATCTCCACAGATAAACCACTATTATGTATATTTTTTAATAATATATGCAATCACCAGAAGTTAAAAGCTATTGTTAGGCTATGAATGAGCTACATCACGGTCGCATGACGTCAATGTTACCACTGCAACAAGGCCGTAAAACCACATTCGGCCTGATGTAGCTTCCTGTTAGCAACTGTCTTTTTTAATGCATGTAAAGGCTTCAAAATTCACAAGTGGGGCATTTACTGAAGTAGTTTTTTTGTAGAACAAAATGTGCAAGTCTCTTAAGCTTGTGTTAACCACAGACCTAAAAAAAATGCAGGTTTAAGGCACCTCTGCATTGGCTTCACTTTCAGACCTGCAGGCTATGTCCACTTCTTTTATTCAGTCTGTAATTACGGCACCGCTACATTCTCTCAGGGTCACTGCTTAACATACCTGTTGAAGTTTTTCTTTCCCCTTAGGGGCGTTCTGTAATGTGTTGTGATCTTTGACAGCAAAACTTTTAACTGTCTTCACCCGCTTGAAAGTATGTTGCACCATACCACACCAAGGTAGTGTAATTAGCCCTGCTAAACTGCCATCATGGCTCCTATAATTTACCCCTGACATCTCAACCTTACACATTTCTGACTGTCAGGTTTTTTTCTGCTTGAGTGGGAGTTGATGAAATTATCATTTCTTCTTCCGCCCACATACACCTCAACCTGATCCCCTTTTCTGGTGACAGTGTTGACTCATGGCTTTCTTGCTTCGCTGCTCTCTCAGTGATGACAGCTTTTTTAGGTGCACTATTTCAAGCTGAACTTCAGAATCTTCCGGGCGTTCGAGGTGAATTTTGGAATCCCCTTCCCACCTTGTTCATATGCTACATTTTCATCCCTGTGCCGATGCACTGACTTTTTCCTCCTCTGTGTAAGATGCTGTGCAACCCTGTCACCTGTGAAACGCACCAGCACACATTTGATGGATAAAAATTAGCTGCTATATCTGAAGTCAACTTTTTGGGAGAGCAGGTTTTCATCTCCTTCTATTAGAAATTCTTCCTAGCTGGTGGCTTTTCCCAGGCCTTACAAGACAAGGATCTGTAAACAGCGCAAGAGCAGCTGAAGTGGTGGGCAGTCCTGCTGGTCAATGGGCAGACCACAATGACTCTGGCACACAGGACGCTGGAGGGTTTCTTTCTTTCTCTCTTCCCTGAATGTCTTTCTTGCATTCTCATTATATTCTCTCTCTCTCTCTCTCTCTCTCTCTCTCTCTCTCTGCTGCTTTTTGCTCCTCTCTCCTCCGCCTCCTTCCTCCTTTTTAAGTGAGAATGAAGGCTTATGAAGGCAATGACCCCAATAACCGTCCACCAGGGATGTAGAGATGAATGGCAGCAAATGAAATACAAAGACCTCCCTGCTCTGCTGAAACCACACACTGTAGCACACACGATGAACTCTCAGACAATATGCGCTTACACCTCCAAGCACACCTGTGGTCCTCTTTTAAAAATCATGCATGTTTGTGTGTGAGAGTGTGTTAGTCACAGCAAATGCATGTGTGTAGGACATGCCTCATTGTGTATTTGGGCTTTTTTATGTGTTTGTACTGCAGTCCCTTTCACATCAGGGACATGATGTCCTGTGCTTTCTGCTTTTAAAGGCCAGTAGAAATTTTTCAAAGAAGACATTTTTTTTTTTTTTTTTTAATCCTTTGTTTGTGTCTCCTTTTTATAATTCTATGTCCCCTCTCAAAATTAAATATTTTTGCAGGTGATTGAATGCAGCGCAGGTGGAACATGTAGGGCTGCCCCCTTGAAAGTTGGAGATTCAAATCATGAGTCAGAGACCCCTAAGTTGACTGAGATTGCTTCAAGCAGTCCTTTTTTTGTGCAGTGTACTTCTAGGGATGTTTTGGTCCCCAGACGTTGCTGTGGAGTAAGTGCTCTTCACTTTCATGGGACAGCTGTGTTCATGCAGGTAGCTGCATGGAGAAAAGAGAGGGGAGACTTTCTGCTGAGAAATGTTGAATTTACAGCTCACAGCAACTTAATATGATACTGTCTCTGGCTTTTGTTTAATATCTAGTGTTGGCAAAAAATGTTGCATAGTTTCAACCTGTTGTTGGCGCAGTTAGCTTGTTCACTATGTGACATGAATGCCACTGTTACGCCCTGCAGATCCTGTTCAAACATTAAAACTTTGTTTGGAAAACAAAACAAATTGTCAAATATTCATATTGAACAGCCATATCCAATTCGACTGGCATATTCCCGAGTTGGGCACAGCCTGAATTTTTTTCCTCATCAGCAGTTTGAGGAGATTGGGGCGCAGAGTGGATAATTGAGCTGTCAGTCAGTCAGATGATGGCAGGAGCAGCTGCAGAGAGGCAAGTGAAAGTTAACTTTAAGACCCAGAGCAATGAATGTTTTGAAGTTACATTTTTACTGGGTCTGGCTTTCTGCTGCGTCTGTATCCAGAGTATGCTCTGTGCTCCGAGATTGTGGTGCAATGAATGGCTGAACAGTATTTATATTCCAATAGCACTCCCAGTGAACGGTCCAGCTCAAAAAAATTAAAATGTATATGTGGCGGCAGATGTTTTAATCGTGTCGCGCTGCCACAAATAAATTACTGCGTCGGAACTCTGACTGCCAGGTCACAACTTACATATTCAGTGAGTTATAGCATGCATAAAGTTGTTCTCCTTCCTTCAGGGCAAACAGAGGTTCAACCCAGCCTTACCCTTCCTCTCATCTTCTTAAAAAATGTTCTATGAATGTGAGTAGAGTTAATTACACTGATGACCTAAAACCTTTCCACATACTAACTTCCACACGAACAGTCACCCAGAACCCACAGCTCTGCACTGAGGCTTTAGTCTCACACCCACTTGCACACTTTGAGAATAAGTGTGGGTGATGTGATTCCTGAAAAGATCAAAGTATGCAAGTCCTGAGAAATATAGAAAAACGTTTGTAATACTCAAATTAACTACAGAAGACCAGGAAAAGCTGCAAAGAACTTGTTGTGATCTCCGACTTTGCACTTGCAGAGTGATTAAAAACAACGTCTTATTTCTAGTGATGGGAGAGAATGTACAAGCTTAAATAGCTGACAGATTTGTAAAGAAGAACCTGGACGTAATACCATATTTTGAATGTGGACTTTAGCTGGTTAAAATGAGTACTACACATTAAAAGCAACTTAAAGTATTATTTGTAATCCACAGGATGTGTGACTGCTGCCTCTCCCGCTCAAACACGTACGCATGCACACACACCATGAGCTGCCGTAATGAAATCCTTTGCTGTCAGAGGGGCTTAGACCTGTTTCAGACGGTTTCCTTTTATATTCCCCTTTAATAAAAACAGGATTACTGTGTCCCAGCCACAGTGTACAACTATGATATAGAGGGATGGCACTGACAGAGAGTTACATATGGGGCTCATCCCTGCCCCGTTTTGACCCATGAGACAAGGCTCCAGAACAAGAGAAGGACACCCCAGTATTGATCTGTGCCTTTGGAATCAGTGTTCAAAGGGTCGGCCTTCTGCCCTTCTCTTCTGTTTTCTGTAAGTAAAAGAGATATCAGAACCAAGGAGCTTTAAATGAACATTTAGTGGTCATCTACAACAAAAACATTACTCATTTAATGCATGTTGGTAGTAGCTCATCCGTAGTGTGCAATGTGCAGTGAGCAGCAATTTTATCTCCTAAACTTGTAGAAAATTTAAATTTAATGTATTCAAAGGAGCACCCCACCCGTTTTATATGTCAGCATCAATTTAGGAGCCAAGTGGAATATTACTTAGCCTGTAGGAAGATGTGCCTAATGCAGTTTTAGGCTGGAATTATCTAGTTAAATCCATAGCCATGTTAAGTTACGTAAAATAAAGTGTAGGATCC
The DNA here is from genome assembly GCF_026936395.1 of Plectropomus leopardus. Classification (NCBI taxonomy): domain Eukaryota; kingdom Metazoa; phylum Chordata; class Actinopteri; order Perciformes; family Serranidae; genus Plectropomus; species Plectropomus leopardus. The sequence goes on from NC_142180.1 coordinate 12,409,055, forward strand.
AATTGTAGCTTGACCTGTTCTTTAGACTAATGTCAACGATTTTAGGCCTCTTCTGCAATAATTAGATTGGTTTCTTGTAAGTTTTCGAGCCTCATTGCATTGATTTGAATGACAATCGTGTTAACAATATTTTAAATGTTTAATGATGTAAGAACTTTACGTTGTTTTGAAGTTTTGCAGACGTTGGGTTTTGGTCTCTTCTTTCTAAGAAGAGATGATATTGGCATGAGTTGTTTTGAAGATATTGGAATTTGGATATTTAACAGCACAACTTAAAATCAACAAAACATCAAAGTTGTTGCCAGAATGCTATGTCAAATTGATGTTGGCATTAGACGATTTTCTGACATTTAAGTTTGGTCACCTGATGTCACAACCTAAATTCAAGTATCTATGTCTAGGATCATTGGTGGTCTGCTGGGAAATCAATTTAGTACCCGGGTTATCATGTATTATTTTTCATTTGAGAGCACTGTGAAACCATGGTTACTACAGATGCAGTATATCTGTAAGGAAAAACAACAAAATTTGATAAATGTCAGATGTCGTGGTGTCTGTTACATGCATAGATTCTGACAGCATGATTGAAGACCTCAACATTTGTTGGTGCGTGCACCATGCACATGTTCATGATGAAACATGAATATAGACATCCTGAATGCCAACTGCATACATGTAGAAGTAAATTACTTTGTATTGCGCATAAAGGGACGATCCCTGTAGCCCAGTATACATATGCAAATTTCCATGCATCATCACAATAGTGAATTGAGGTTGTTTCCGTGGGGATTTGTGTCATTACGCATACATGTGTATCATGCTGTGAAAACATTACCATCTCAGGAAACAAACACTGAACGAAACAACCAGTGAACAGTTTGTTTTGTTTTATGAAATTCTAAAAGAACAACTCTAAAGTTACCCTCCACCCAGAGTCTCTTTATGTACCCACCAATAAAAGGCCAAGGCAGCTCATCATGCATTTGCATTATTAATATCTACTATACACAGCAGTTATGAAATTCATTGTAATACCAACTCCAGGTAAATGCATTATTGATGATATTTAATGATGTTGAATTAGCATAGGGGAGAAACTTGTGCCATGCTTCCAGCACTCTCCCTTGCATAACATTGGAATTTCTTTGCCAGACGACCCCTGTGTTGTAATGAGGAATGTGTTTATGCACTTTCATTTCCACTAGAGTAAAGAAAAGTGCCCCGAGGCAGAGGCAAAGCACTGAGAGAACACTCACTATTATGCAGGGACTATCATTGTGTGTGTGCATGTGTGTGGTTATTGAGTCAGTGTATATTTGCATGTATTTGTATGCGTGTGTGTGTCTGTGTGTGTGTGTGTTCATGTAAGCTTATGTAGTTTTTATTAGAATCTCCAGTATGTCAGTCCATTCATACATTGTATGAACTTGTATATTTTACCTAAAAAAGTGGTGATGGATATTTGGTTTTTATTATCCCTGATTAACTATTTCATATAGTGTGAGTTTAATTTTGCAACCAAAATTTCAGTAGTTATTTCTATTTGTTTGTAGCAGTACTAGTTAGTTAGTTGTAGTAGGGTTCAGTCAATATCAAAGTTTTCAAACCAGTTTGATATTAAGCCAAAGACCTGACTGGACAGGTACACTGACTCTTACCACTAAGTGTCACACTTAAGTTATTATTCCGCTCCTGAGTGTAAAATACTGATGAGGTGAAATGCCGCACCGGGTCACTCGCAGCCAGTACTTCAAATCCAAAATGTTACCATGCTACCACAGTTTTAGTATTCTTGAGAGACTCTGCCATATTCTTGTCACCCCAAAAACACATGAACATGAACAGCTTTCTGGTACACAAACACAATGTAGGCCGCTGTTATTCCCTCCCACCATAAACAAAACACACAAAAGTTTAAGGTAATGATGTTGTCATATTGCTCATTACTAATGCAATATAAGCTGGATTTATCGCTGTGAGGCTGGCAGCACAGATTGCTCATGTAGGCTACTTTTTTATTTGCCGTACAGTGTTATAATGACAAATGCCAGTTCTACCGATTTGCATAGAATCAAACCAGTTGAAACTTGTTCACCCGACCAGACCGGCAAAACTGGATACTGACTCAACTCAAGTTATTAGGCCTAACCGTGGTTCTTCACATTTTACAGTGTCAGCATTGTTAGTGGTATGCGTTTATACTTTACCCGCTCCTCTGGCTGTCTAGTCTTTGTTTTCATGCTTTTATTTTTTTCATAATGTACCAGTGTCAATACTTTCTGCTCCAGTGACCCAGTTTCCAAACAGTGACCATTAAAGTTTGACGTCTCACTTACAGAGTTTCAACAATGTGCTACAAGACACTATGAATGCTTGTTTTTGTCATCTTACTTTTTTTTTCTTGTGTGAGGAATGCATGCGAGCTTGCGTTTGTATACCTTACTTTGTTCCTGATGGATGCTGGCACATTTACAGTTCACATCATTTATTTTTGGCACTGTGGTTTTTATTCCCGACCTCGGCGCAGCTATTCTTGCCTCCCAAGTCTTACATGTTTTCCTGTTATTAGGTGTGCTCTTGCCAGAGGAATCAGAAGATAGGAGATCAGAGCCATCTCCTTGTTTGCCTCTCCTCTCTGCGCTCGTCTTTTGTTCTCCATTCAGGGCTTTGTAGAGGAGGAAGGGAGACAGTAAGGTGTACAGTAAAAACTCTGGCAGAAGGGAAATGAGGAGATGTTATCACCTACTGATCTGGATACAATACAAATTGGTTTTGCTAGGATACCTTCAATACACCTCCTGTCTCTCTTCCCTTCCCCCATCACCCACCTGATTCTCCACCTTTTGTATTGTATCTCTAATCATCTCTCTTTTGCGATCTCATCCCTTTCCCCTCATCCACCTCCTTTCCTTCCTCACCCCTCTCCTCCGAGACACCCATAAACAGAGCATATATCGCTGTCGCTGCTCATTTCTTCACCCACCCATAAAGCACGCTGACGGGTCATCCGTTTCCCTGCCAGATAATGTTGTCTTTGTTCATTGCTACTTGCAAGAGAGACGTGTATATTACCGGCGGCCTTTTTTTCCCCACTGTATGCTTGATTGTTGAAACGATGCCACTTTAATATTGTAAATGAGGTGAGAGAGACAGGTAGCTCAGGAATTAAGATTGATGAATAGCCAAAACGAAGCACAGGAGGGGTAAAGATTTGTGTGTTTACTGTACATACATCTGAACATACCTAGCAAACATTTTGAGTACAGCATATAACAGTTTGCAGCAAAGTCAAGAAACACTAGCAGAAATTAAAAGCAGCTGGTTGTTTTAATCAGATTTTCTCTCTGTGATAAAAACATCCCAAACAGACATGTTTTTCATAGACTTGGACACCATTCCTCAAATTTGCTTGCTAATTTGATTTCACTACTAAAATACTAGCTGTAAAAGCAAAAAAAAAAAAGAAAATCCCTGAGATACAGAGAGTGAAACAAGCAAAAAAAAGTTGTAGGCCATACAAACAAAACAGTGGGCTGAAAGATGTTAACATGCTCCCTAAAGCTGAAGGAAATTGCAACATTTGGTGATACTTTCTGCGGGTTTGTCACTATGGGCAACCTGTTTCACAGTAGAGATGTTCCAGTACCATTTATTCCTTCTTAATATTAATATCTGAACCTGCCTGTTGGCTTTTGGAGTAGTGATCATATACTGTTGCGTTACAAAAAATATAGTAATGTGTGTGTGTGTTTATATATAGCTGTATATAGCTGTATCTGTATGGATGTGAAATGATTGTTGTCATTGTTGTACAGCATTGCTCAGGTTAAACCCTTTGTAAAATATAAATGTGCATAAATTTAAGAAAAGTGAAAGAAGTTTATTTTTAACCAGTGTAAAATATGGCCAAATTTCATTTCAACATTTTGCGAACAGCTAACCAGGGTAACTCTAGAAGAGAAGTTAGGCCATGACGGAAATAAGGGGGACAGCGACACACTTTGTGTTCAGTGCAGCTATGTTGAATTAGAATGCTTTTTTTATGTCCAAAAAGCAGCATTTGGTGACTGAAAAAGGAGGGTTTGGGGGACTAGATTTTAACATAGGGCCCCATAAAAGCTAGAAACAGCCCTGCTAGCTGGTGTGTCGACAGGATGCACCTGTCAAAGGGAGATCTCATTGCAGACAAATGTCCCAAAGTAGATGAAGAGGAGTACGTGGTTAACGTTAGTAACGATTTGTTGCAGAGTTATGACTTGAAAAAAATAATGTAATCTCAATGTTTTGTAAGATCACTAACTGTAAATGTTGGCCAACTGTAACATTGCTGTTAACGTCAAACAGTTTCACGTTACCTAACTGGTGACGTTAACATTAACACTAGCAAGCTTAGCTCACTGACTTGGGTTGAATTCCCCATTGCAGCTGCAGCTGTTGTGGCAGCTGTGTGCTGTTTGTGTGCTGTAGAGGCTTCTGTTTTGGAGCAGCAAAAAAGAATTGATTTTCAGGAAAGCTACTGTTACATTTTTTATCTTAAATTTAAAAAAAAAAAGAAAAATTGTATCAGATCACTGCGTAGACTTGCATACTCACTGATCCATACCCAATCCAGAATTCTATGGAGGCATTTCTCCTGGTGTTATTAGAACAACTCTTTCACATTGTAGCAATTTCATCCATTGCTGTTAAAGGAAATATTGAAATGAGCAGCTTTTAGAAGTGTGAAGCACACAGCTTGGCAGTGTGTGGGTCTTTTTTTCAGTATGTGGTGAAGGCTCTACCGTTTCCACTGGGTATCTTTTTTAAGTGAGAGGGATTTTGTGGTGACTGTAGGTAGTCACAAACACATACACACTGACACTGATCTCTGCTGACGGGCACCACAATGCCAAGGCAAGGTCACGGCAGCTCTCTGTCCTGCCGTCAGCCTCCTGGGCATGCAGAGTTCAAAGGCTTCTCCGCCTGTCTGTCTCTCTTTCGCTGGCTCTCTTTCTGCTCCAGATCTCCTCATTTTTGTCACCTTTTGGGTTATATATAGGCCTATATTAAAAGAAAGCTTAGATATTATATTAGGACTATTGTAATTTTACTGTAGTGCTAGATGAGCTGGTAATTAAATTTTGACTGGCTCTGTTAGGACCTGTAGCAGAAACCAGGCTAATGACGAATCTCTAAACAGCCTGATTTAGCTACACAGTTGAAATCAGGCTATTGTAAGTTCTATCTGAATCTCTTCCAGGTTGTGTTTTCATTAAAAGAGGGATGACGATAACGATGACTCCAACAAGTCCTGGGGGACCTAGTGGCCTACTAATGGCTGCCTACACACACACGCACACACACATAGATTTAGGCACTTGTATATCCAGATGCACCCGTGCAAAAAAAATCACTTTCTCTCACACTAACATGTCACACAGCTGTTGTGACCTTAATCTGGGTTGCTGCTGGCTGCTGCTTACAACAACACCTTGCAGGACAAGTACTTAAATGTGTGTATGACAGTAAGCCCATGAAGCCCTTTCAGGGCCCTCTTTTACTTCTAAACATGTGAAACAGTCCACATTTGGCTCAGAAATTCAGTCGTTTCAGTCTCACTCAAAAACGCCCTCAAACTAAGACCCCCCAGTCACATCCAGAGCGCTGTCAGGCTCAAGAACCATCTAAATATCGTATTAAGGGAAATAATGGAGGAATTATCCTATAATGTACCTTGTCACAGGAATGGAAAGGGGATTTGCATTACCCATCTAATCTCTTCACTTCTGAAATAATTGGACTTCCACCTTGAGATCATCCCATCAAAGATGTAGGGAGATTACCATTCATATGTAGACATGGATGGGAAGCGAATGAGGGATCGGAAGGAACACTTGGAATCTTCTAACGAGACACGTGGATGGACAGAGAGATTAGTTTTTGACTAGAGAGATCTTTGGAGACATTAACCCTATACTGTGCCTCCAGTTGAAGGAGAAAGCTGCATAATTTTAGCCTCAAAAGGGTCATCAATGTGAGTGATATCCTTGTTGTACATAAAAACGAAGAATTGTTGGTTATTTTGTAATTTTTTAAATCTGATGCTAATGCTCATAAATGTCCGGATGCATCAAACCAACATCAAAGAACAAGTTGCGACAAGGGTCCACTGTTGTGTCACCTCGTCTTGCCTGTTTCTCTGTCATAAAGTTGCACTAAACACAATGTAGACTGCAGTCAATGTGCTGTGCGAGAAAATAAGTCCCCGTGTCAGCAGGTGGCAGTGGGCTGTATTCTCAATTAAAAAAAAGGGAAACTGACAGACAGGATGGATTCAAGAAGCTAATTATTCAGCCAACAACACAACCTGATGTTAGGGATAATGGTTATTTATTGTACACTAGAGACCAGTAACACAAGCTTTTGCAAACTGCTTCTGCTGAAGAGCTGAATATTTAAAAATGAAAAAATCTTGTTTCAAACTTGTTTCAATCACATGCCCTATTCACTTCAGCCATTTGTTTGTTTTTTCTTATTTCCATTTTTCTTCTCTTGCCCTGAGCTAAATTGCCAATTCAACATGTTGTCATCCCAACTCGTCAAATATCGTCGCTTGGTTGGTGGACTGCCGCAGGTACAAATGATGAGCTAGGTACCCTGGGTGTCTCTTTTGTTGTCGTTCCGGGAGTCTGTTTCAGTTCATGCCTTTTACTTGCATTGTGTCTTTTCAAATTACACTTTCACAGAAAATGTACAATTTTTGCTTGTTGGATGCATTCAGTCTTCTTTATAAAATTTACTTCAAAAGTCTGTTAAACATCTCGTATTTACGTTTATGTCCTTGTGCAACAACAGATCATGGTTAGGTTTTGGCAAAACAAATGCATATAGTTAGGTTTAAGAAAAAACAATGGTTTAGTTCAACATTGATACAGAAGTGAACAGCAGATTCGCAGGTGAATGTCCAGGGTTTGTTGGCTGTTCAACATGCTGAGTCGCCTGGAAAAAGAGCCGACAAAGGGCCAACGATTCTGGACCCAAAGCAGAACTAAATGTTCACTGACGGCCTTATATTGACCAGTGGCTGACCAACAGCTTGGTATGTCAGGGCCCAAAGAAAACACAGCAGACAGACTGTTTGGAATGTGATAAGGGGACTCTAGTGTACAAAAACCCTGCAAAATTAAAACATTGTTTTAAACTTTTGCTCTTTTTCCTGAAATTTTTATTGAGTAGAAATTGTTTTGTGAAGACCACACATGCATTGCAGAAAGAGAGTTTGATTAAATTACAGTGGGTGCAGGTTTAAAGGAGTGATATGTCTCAGCTCTGTCTGATCTGAAATTGCCTCTTCATTCCCTCAGTGCTATCGGCAAAAGCAGGTGAAAGCACCTGCGGACATCTTTTTAAAAGTGTGCTTTAAAATTTTATTTACACCTTCATTGCAGTGTAGCTTCGGTGGTTTGAGAAAGGCAATTTTCTAAAAAATGGCTTTGTTGTGTATTTAATCGTGGTGGAGTGCAATATAGATGAAATACATTTTCTATCTGCACTGGGATTTTAGATTCAGGTTGCAATGAAGCCTGGGTAATTTGGGAAAATTGCCACTATTTCTCTCTTTTGGTAGGTGCAGTTACCACTTTTTCTCTCTCAGCTCTGCATGCTAAATCGTCACTCTCATCCATTCATTATAAGACAATATTAGAGTATAGTTTAGGTTGCTGAGGAAACACATCTTTGTCTAAATGTCCCTCTGCAAAGCTTAGTGTCCTTGCAACCCTGCCAAACAAGATCAAATGTCTTCAATCTATAGTTGGATTGTAGTGTCAGCTCTAAGTGGGATCAAAATTGCCTTTTCAGATCAGTAATGATCTCTGTAGCCTGATGAAGATATTCATCAGACTGCAGAATGCTGCATATGAAATGGTGAAGATGGATAGGAACACAGCATTGAAGCAAGGCAGGGGAAATAGAAGATGGATGCTAATATAGACCCCCCAAACACACATAGAGCACAAGGGGAGGAGAAGCTATGGTGGGCTTTCATCCATCCCCTGCCCAGCACTGGCAAGAACAGAAGGCAACACACACTTACATGCACACACAGAGAGTTGTGCCCCCTAATAACCTCTCTCCTCTGTAAATCTGCTCACACACAGATTGGACTCTTGAGTCTGGTTCCTGGCTTCACTCACTGTGCAAATTGAAGCCTTCAGGAATCCCATTGTAACTGGCCAGAATGACTTAGACACATAGTGTGTGTGTGTATATGCGCATGGGTGCATGTGTGTGTGTGATGTTGCCTCATGTGCAATCTGTAGTTTGTGTAGGAGGGGGGCATGGGAGACTCACTTTCTGCTGCTCCAGCGTATTTCCACACACGGAGGTATTTGCCCCTCGTACTTCCTTCCCACAAAAGCTGTGTGCGCACATGATACCAAGCTGCAAGTTTTAGCTGCTGCTGTAAAAATTGATTGAGGCAAAAACAAAAGGGAAGCTCGTGAATTGGTTAGTATTAGGTGGGAAATTCACAATTACTGTATTTATTATCAGTGTGATTCAAAGTGGTTGGAAATGTTTCCTGCACAACACTCGGCGAAGATATGTGTCACAAATGTGACGGCCTGTTGCGAGAAATGATCCAGCCTCACTGGGTCATGAATATCGGCACAGTTTAGTCTACTGCCAAGACACTTCTCAGGAATGATTTCTCCATTGGTGAGCTCACACTAATCTCACAGGCCACGGGCGAACAAAGCCCACAGAACACCCAAGCAGGGGACACTTAACACTAGCTATTAAATCACCGCAGAGGACGGGTAATGCTGCAGAGTATAACTGCTGCTGAAGTGCTCCAGTGTCTGAGCAGATTACGGCATATACTGCACACTCATCGTAAAATGGATTTAAACGATAATGAGATGTAGCTCAAGGCTTTGGTCAATATAGACCAACAGCACTTTTTTTTTTCATTCATGTTTTATTGAACTTTTTTCTGCTTAAAATGTCACCTATGGTCATCAGATCAAATGTCTCATTCAACATTTCATTCGTAATTTGAAAATAATAGGGATGTTCCAATGAAATCTTAAAGATCATTATCAGAGACTGCAAGCAAACATACAGTAGGAGTAATAATGCAATTTGTGCAAAACATGTACAGGCGAAAATAAATGCTCAACAAAATACACTTAAGTCAGGTAACTTGGGGAAAAAGCTGCACAGAAGCAGCAAACACTGGGGAATATTCTCTTAAAGGGGCTGAGCAATTCCCAAAAGACAGTGACAATGCCTAAAAGATCACAAAACAGGTTTATCATTTTAAACTTGATTACATTGTTAAAAAAAAAAGAAGAAGGAACAGCTTGGATGCGGGCATTTTTTTTTCTCAATGCATTACAGAGCTGTTCAATTGTCAAGCATAGACTGTACATACAATGGATAGTAATTACTTGAAATGTCCACTGTGCAGCTGTATTATCTAGGAAAATAAAAGTATCACTTTTGGATTGTGTATAAGCACATTCTCTATATTAAACAACGTGGATCAGGTATGAGATTTTCAGATATGATTTGATATTTATACATCCGAAAACAGTTTATAGTAGTGTAGGGGGGCAGTGCATGTACAGTAAGAGCTAATGACCTTTTTTTTTTTTTTTTTAGCTCAGTTGCCTATTTTTAGGTAAATCTATCCAAAATGAATGCAGTGTAATGCACACAGTCCTGCAATGAAATCTATTTCTGTGAAGTTATAATGTTCAGTTTTTGTTGGAGCTTTATTGGAGAGGTGTTGATTCATTCTGTGGTGCTGCTTCAGTGTATCGCATTATACTGACATGTGTAACACTCCATTTACATCAGGGACGACCAACGTAAAGAAACACCTCTTTTTTTGTGTGGTCTGAGTTTGTCTGCTGTGCTGAAAAGCTTTTTTAAAGAAAAATAATAATAGAAAGTGGTTAAAGGAACTGTTATTGGTGCTTGTCCGGCTGGATTGAGCAGAAAGAACAACTGCTTCTGAGGTTGAATGGTCTGATCTCACTTCGCTTCACCTATGCAGACGACTTTGACGAAAGAAAGCTGAATGTGTTGCCCCTTCAATCAATAAGCCATTAGCAACCAAAGAAGCAGACTCTGTCAACGTTTGTCCCGGGGCCCTCACCCTCACCCCCAGCCGTCAGCTTTTCATTTTGTTAACTCTCTCACCCCTTTTGTAGATGTGTCCTGGACCCAGACAGGTTGATCTTAGCGCCAGAGCCTCCTCGGAGCTATGTTCTGGATGTGCCTTCACCGATGTGGCTTTGCAAACACGGCAGTGAGTCGTGAAATGAGATTTCTCTGCTATCATTACCGGGGCCGAGAAAGAAGGCCACATCTCACTCTGAGTGAATGCCTCGCTGCTCTTCCCCTTTGCCTCTTCTCAGCGCAGGCATGTCTAACCATCACTAAGACGGATCGATAGAGCTGAGCTCCGTAAGCTGCCTGCCGCCAATACAGGAAATACTGTATGCTGTAACGAGATGAGGATATTAAGCAGTTAAAGAGGATGGTTTTAGCTAAGCAGTCGTAGGACGTGATTAGCGTGATAAAAAAAAGCTTTGTTTGCATAAGTTTTACAACAAAAGAGCCTTTGATCTCCTTAAGGGTCTGGTAGGAGGAATAAAGGCATGAGAGACCGTATCTTTCCCTTCTGTGAAAATGTTCTGTGAGCCGAGGGTTCATGAGATTTCTGCTGATCCGACAGTGTAGCCGGCCATATATTGAGCTCCATTGTTTCCACGCTGTGTGATTGATTCTTCTTTCTCTCAATAAAGTAAGCAAGTAAATAAAAAACACAGGATTTCTTTGTACAAAAGAAATCAATTGTATGTGTAGTTTTTAACACTGTTTTAACTGCATTTTTTGTTGTTGTTATTGGTAAGTACAGTGTGATGTTAAAGGGACTGTCTGCTTGACATTCTATATTGAAATGTTATAAATGATTCTGTTGGATATGAAGTAGTCAAAGAGCAGTGTTTTTGTTAAGGGTATGGATTCTTTTGAAGCCAAATCTCAATCAATTGAACCTCACATCAGAGCACCAGCAAAGATCTTTGAACGAATCGTCCTCACCTTGCTTGTCTTTCTTTTTTGAGGAGGATGAAAGCACATGAAAAAAAAAGACTTTTTTTGGATAATTTAGCAGTGTTCCCCATATACCCATATATTTGCCAAAGGGCATGTTTTGACATCAAAGGACCAGCTGTCAGCCTTGAAGGGTTTGTAGTGATGGCAGATGACTGTGAATTGAATGACTTCCAAGACTTGATCAAAGATTGACTCTAACATTTGGAGACAGTTTGGCACTTTTCTGACTAACCAAGGTCTGTAAAGGCCATGCAATCTGCTTGTTAGAGAGCATAAGGTTGTTTGTAGAGAAGAAAAAAAGAAATCAAACCAATCATTCTTTTCTTCAACTGAAAACAAGCACTGAAATAAGCATCTGTAAAATATACAGTATTTGATAATCACTTCTAATGAAACCCATATTTCCAGCTCATTGTACTTCTATTCTGAAAAATGCGTGTTCCTGTTCAAATCCGTCCATCCCCTGAAGGTGTTTGCATTTTGACAGAATTGATACCTTCTTGGCTGCTATTGAGGTCGGCGCATGTCCATGTGGTGCCAGACGCTTCCTGTTGCTCACACAGAATAACAGGCTGTGGTGCCATGCCAGGCTGTGCCATGCTGTTGCCTCTGACCTGGTAAACTCCCCTGGGCTCCACAGTCTTTTTGCCTGAGGATGATCATCCATGGTGGATCAGTCTTTGTGTAATTAACAACAGCTTTGGAGCTTTTTGGAGAGGCTGAGTCATTAAAGGTTCAAAGGGAGTTTTTATATGAATTTGGCTTTCAAATCTGTTTTAGCAGGGTAAAACAGATTTTGATGGAGCTAAATGTCTGCTCCGTTTGCCATAAGCTGCATCATTTGACTCCAGCGAGCTTTAGGTTTACATGCTGGATGTCGCTTGTTTACAAGATCAGTGTTTGTGAAAGTCACGTTTTAAGTGATTATTGCACTCAGAATAAATTGCACTTGTTTGCTTCATGGAGGTGATAATAATGATGATGCGTTACTTCACATTAATTTTGTAGATGCCTTTGCCCAAAGCAATGTCCATTAAGTGCATTCAAACTTCTTAGGAACAAGAGCTACATATGAAAAATTCAAAGTGCATCCCTCCCAAACAAACAACTCAAAAAGCTACAGTACAAGTCCTTAGGGTTGATACAAAGTGTTTACGTAGTAACACATTTTTTATTACCAGCAAAGTGGCACTTTAGAGGCTTAACAAATCCTCGTTCAATCCTTATTGTTATTCACAATCCTGTAACATGTAATTTTATAGCCGGACGATTTGTCTGAAATCATTTTGGACACCTATGCAAAGTTCCTGTCGAGCTAATATTCAGAAGGAGGTTTAGTCGCATTCAAGGAGCCAGGCAGGAAATTGTAATCAGTGGTAGAATATGTACCATTTTCCATGGGACAGTCATAGTGAAGGTGATGGGGAATTACATCAAAAACTGAATTCTATACCTCATTCTCTTTGTTATTACTCCGTGATACTGAATTATTTACACGTCTAACTCTCTAAAGAGCAGGTGCTTTCATCCCTTTGTTGTATATTTGAAGAAGTGGACCAGTTGTTCACATGCTAGACACAATATCAAAGATTTATGAAGGACATCAAAACATTTGGAAACTGTAAAAAAAAATCTTTTATCTTGCAATATAAATATTGGCAGATAAAGATGTATGTAAACTCAAACGTTATTTTAGTTTGTTCTTATTTTGTAAAGCATTTTCATGTTTCAAATTATAGCCAAAAAAATCACTTATTTGACCAGATATGTTTACTAGATGTTTTGTCATACTGTCAGAGCAAATATTGCATTTCAGTTGGACTGAACAATGTGACAATCAGCTACTGGTCACAGCAGACCAAGTAGGCCTTTAGCTGCAAAACCCCTAAATGTATTGAATTAGGCCAATTCACAGTAGCCCCATGGACATGTGCGCAGGGGTCTGGTTTGGCCTGTTTGAAGTAAAAGTTGTCATCCACCCACGTCCATGACGGTCCAATCGCACCCCATTAAGATGTTTGCATGCAGCCCATTTTTAGGTCACCATGGACTGTATGCAGAGCAAGCACGCCAACCAAAACAGTCCAAAACACGTGAATGCCAGCAGCAGTTGCCTCATGATGGTTAAGTTATTTTAAGTTGGATACCTAACATTTCGTGCACTGTAGCATCGTTAAGTTTCACTTTCACCAATAGGAGGATAATAGGACAATAGGACAATAGGAGGACCCCCCCTCAGCCCACCCTTTTACTGTCTGTCCATTGTACCTCTGTGTCCGCGTAAATGCAGCTGTCCGCAGACGTTTAATGCAGAGTATGTCCAAGCCTTAAAGGTGTTTTTTTGCTCATGAATTCAACATTTTTGAGTGGGATATTGTGTTATTTCTCCTTTTAAATCAGTTTATAAACTCTTTGTAAAGTTCAGCCTCCAACCTGCAAGTAAACACAGTCAGTTTTTCTTTGTTTAAGATTATTTTAGTTTTTCCAACAAATTTAATTTCATTTAGACTTGAAAAAAAAAAAATATTTGTTGCTGCCCATGAAACAGGGATCTCATTATGACAGTACCTTCAGAGCAACATAATCTGTCTGCCTCCCTCTCTTTCTCTCTCCAAACTGCTAAACTGCGTGACTGATGAGACACCGTGTCAGTGTCAGCAACCTCCTCTGTCACTCTCGGAGGAATATTGTAGCCTTGTTGACAGGAGTTTGACAGGAGTTTAACTCTGTAATTTTCGGGGCAGTATGAATTGAAACAATCCCTCTTGCACTGGCTCACTGACTTATAAACTATCATCTTTGTGATGGAACCAATCAAGTTCCTTTTTTTCTTTCTTTGTCGCACGTGTCAAAATGTCAGTGTTGTACAATATGTCCGCCCCTTTGAATATGTTGACAGCATGGGGCCATTTCCGATACGCAGAATGGGTCTTTGCACATGTTCTCAGGTGGCATCTGATTGGTCTAACTTAAGACAGTATATATACATTAAAGAAGCAATAACACACTGCTCTATCCTTCTCCATTGTATATCAATTTTCCACACGAATGTCTGTATATCCATAGCGCTAAGTATGTGTTTATCTGTCAAGTGTTTGTGGAGGGGTTAGTATGTTTGTCTTTGTCTCTCAGCTCGCGTGTGCTGTGTATTCTGTTTGTGCTCCGCCATCGTGCATTCACACTTCTCAGCAAACGTCTTTGCCTCTGTTTACTCCTAGATCGATTTAATTGCAGCGGTGTATTTACAAAGCACAACAAGCAATTCAAGCAGCTATACCAAAACAACTAAGGCACTTATTTAGCAGCCGGTGTTCCCTCCAAAAGTGGTCCTAAGTTAACATACACATGCACACAAAGGCTGTGAGTATATTTGAAGAGTAACATAGGGAGATACAAGACATCTTAAATCATTATAATCCTGAAAGCAAAAACTGTGCGTCTGCAGTGAATTATAATTGTATCAAGATGCTGCTGTTTTAGTTCTTTCTTCTCACTTACTGCAGTCTCTGTATTTTCTCCTGTTTTATTCAAAAGATAAACGGATACAGTGCCCATAAGGATACACTACTCTTTCCATAGTTTCAATCAGCAGTAATGAGACCATTTGTCTCACAGTGTTGCAAACAACACAGCTTATCTTTGCTTATCTTTGATTATTTCCCCAAGAACAGCCTGCTATCAATAGAACCTGTCACACAACTAAGCGAAGTTTTAGAAAATGCTTGTCCAACTCTTTTATTTGCATGGGCTAGTTCACTACTTCAGTTTTGATCATGCCTCTGTGCTCGGGATAGCCATGGCCACAGGCATTATATTTTTAGGTTGTCCGTCTGTCCATCCCATTCTTGTGAACAAGATAAGAACACCTTCCTTCAAATTTGGCACAAATGTCCATTTGGACTCTATGGTGAACAGATTCAATTTTGGCAGTCAAAGGTCAAGGTCACTATGGCCTTGTGTGCATCTCATTCTTATGGATGCGATATCTCAATCCCCCAAATTATGCACAAACCCTCACTTGGACTAAAGGATGAACTGATTAGAATGTGGTGCTCAAAGGTCATTGTGACCCCACAAAAATATTTTTGGCCATAACTCAAAAATTCATATATTAATTATAACAAAATTTAACACCAATGTCCAACAGGAGAAACTAATGAGGTGATATCATTTTATGTCTAAAAGCTCAAATATCAGCTTCACTATGACTTTATAATGTTCTGCAAAAACACTTTTCTGGCCATAATTTAGCACCATTTCTCTGAAACATAATGGGAAACATCTGAGGAGGCATACGACCACGAGACGGTTTTCCTGAAGTTTTCCTGAAATCCAGTAGGTGATAGTGTTCAACATTTTATATCATGCTGGACTTTAGAAGAATATCTTGGCACTCTCTCCAGCAGTATCTGGAACTGGTGTTCATGTCTGATCCACTTCACCAGTCTCATTCAACTTTTTCTTCTTTAACCCTCATCTTCCGTCTTACTTATCATCCCCCCCTTCTATTCCAGTGGTTGAGATCAGCAGAAAGAGGAGAAAAGCCCCTGCATGGATGGGGAGATTCATTATCTTCTCCTCCTGCCGTGCAAATTGCACTGTCGCTGTTCACATCTGATCAGTAGATAATTGGATACTGCCTTATTTAAGGGACCTCCTAACTTTTTCACAAAGAACTTTTGATTTTTTGCTGTGCTCATCATTACCTCAAGGTTCTACCTTACTATCCATATTAATCCTTCTCTTGTGCTGGGGTTTAACCCTCCACAAACCGTTTCCTAAGCTCTGCTAACTATAGGAGTGAAACTTCGAGAGACAGTCCTAGTGTCCATAGTGTAACACGATGCTGCAGCTTTGACATTGCCATTGCATCTGAAATGTTGCATATTAAACTCAAAATAAGTCTGCTAATCTATTTGGGATGCAGAGCCACAGTTTCAGAGGCAGTGATGTAAAAAGAGGCCCCAGAGAATACAGATGACTTCATGAGGCGCCGTCCAGGTCTTTTACACTCGTAACTTCTGCCTCCGACTTTTGTTCAGCATCAGCCATTACTGCTCAATCGTGGCTTGTCCAGCATTTGAAGCTACATCCCTTACGCCTTGTTTGTGCTCGGCTGCCAAGGAGTTGTTGGGAGGGCTGTGTGTGTATGTGTGGATGTCTCGTCTAAGTGATGGGGAGGAGGCCTTTATAAAGTCCAGGGCCCATGTTAGGGACAGAATGGGGGATAGCATTAATCTTAAGAGTTCAAGCCTATAGTTGTCACCCTGTGCGGGGGTTGGGAGGGGTGATGGGGGCTGAGACACTGACTTAAAGGCCTTTAGTCTGTACAATGGCTGCCCTGTGTTTTTGTAAAAGGCGAGGGGTTCACAGTTCAACCCTCCACATCCTTTTCTTTCACTCGTTCACCAATTGCTTGAATCTTTTCTAACCAAGTGTCCACTTTTGACTCTTAACTTTATATCTTGTCCCATTTTTTTTCTTACATTCATCTCTTGCCATACACACATGATCTTCACATGCACATGACCTCTACCTTTCATACTGCTTCTTCTAACATGAGCCATCCTAAAAGGTACTTTTATACATGTAGCCTTTTCGGTGTTTGTAGCAGCACTCTGCTTAGATGTTGTGTTCGAATAAGCTGCCACAACAGGCACGCAAATCAGCTCTGCCACAAGACATAACTTAAAAAATGGTGAACAGATGATTGTGACACTAGCGGCTCAAGCACACAGTTAGGACTAATTTCAGAGAATCCCAGCAGCATTTACCGGCAGATTCAGCTTTGTTTGATGGGTATAATTTGTGAAAGGGACTAAAAATACTGAAGTGGAGCTTTGCTTTGGGGGAAAAAAAATCATAATGTAAGTCAGTGTGTAGAAAGTATTTTCTGAGTAGATTTATTTTAATTCACAGGAGCTGAAGAAACAAGAGAAGAGCAATAGACAGTAGCCATAATTCCCAACACTACCTGATGTGGGATGTCAATGGTTAACTATCAATAGGTTAAGTGCGGATAATATTTTTGACCAGTTACACCTGTGGGTCTATAGGTTAATTTTGCTACGCTTACGTTTACTGTGCATCACTTGAGTCTGGTAGGAGCTAGGTAGCTAGGTAGTAGCAGTGTTTATCTGGCGATTAGTAACCACTGTTCTAACCCAACAGTGGTGCTGTGGAAACATTGTGCCCACCCTCTGGTTGCCACCTTGCTAACCTGGGGAGTAAGAGGCAAACGTCTGAGCTATAAACCCCTTTAGAATTGTTAACTATGTTATCACTGTTGCTTTGTTACCACTGTTAGCAGTGTCAGCACTGCTTGTGGTGCCAACATAGATAACAATGCTAAAAGGGTTTTGAGGGTACCCACCAGTGCAACCTGAGGGGAGACACGAGGGTACAGTGTTCCTGCAGTAACACGTTCTGGCACCAGGATGGCATTACTAACTGATTGCAGAATGTTTGGCTCTGCTGGTTAGTTAACATTTGCTCCCACCCAACCTGGGTGGTGCGCACTGCAGAGCAACTGAGGATCCAGTGGAGACTGAACTGGATATTGGGTATGTTTCCACATGTTCACTTGGTTGGCCAGCCGTCTGTCAGCAAAGCTAACAACAAAGCCAGCAAAACATTAAAATTTCACCACCTCTAAATGGATAGTGCTTTGAAATCTAGCGCTAAAGCTCAGTAGGGCCATGGAGCAACGGACTAAAAGGAAAGGCCTCCTTTATTTCACTTTTTGTTTTCCTAAAAAATAACTGGTTAGTTACTGGTTGATGGGTGTCGCCCTAGCAAAAGAAAAATTAACCAAACCTGACATCCCTGAATGGGACATACACAAATATTGTAATGGCTCTACCATGGATAGCCTACCTTAAACACAGGACCAACTGCAGGGTTAACTTTCCTGGGGGGTTGTGATGGACAGATGCAAAGAAGATTCAAGAGAGTAAAAAGACTCAAAAGTAAAAAGACTGACCTACTCAATTGTTACTCATAATGAAATTAAATCATTCATTGGGCCGGCCATGTCAAGCCACTCATTAATAATTCAACAAGTGCATTTTCAGTTCCTTTTATCTTGTAATTTCCTTCATCGACTAAAAGATTTTCCACATCAAGAGAGCATAAACATGTCAGTGAGGAGGCAATTTGATCAAATTTGCTGTTTACATCTAACCATCCCTAATTTGGTATAATTTGCACGGTGGTACTGAGATGGAAATGTTGCTTGTGAGAGAGAAGAGACAGTTTACTGAAGGAGTGAGTCTTAAAAGGAGGAAGAACAGGAGAGATAACCTCCAGACTGTCAGCGAGGGATTATTCTTCTCTTTTGGTAAATCAAAATTCCATTTCAGTACTGCCTTCACCAGGTTTGGACGCTCCCTCTGGCCCCTGACGCCCCCCTCCCTGTAATACAATTAAGATCCATAAGCTTTTCCCAGGAATAAAGGGGCTGAAAGAGGGATTGCTCCATGCTTCACTGAAGTTGGGAAAATCTGTGTGTGTTCTTGTGTGTGTGTGAAGATGGATTGATGGAGGGGTGGAGCAAAGGAAGGTAATAACAGTCAGGTCCCCTCTCCCCTCTACTCAAGCATTTCTCACAAACAGTCATGAAGAAAGGGTTTGAGTTGTTTTCTACCCTCTTATAACACACGCGGAGTAATTTCTCTCTCGCTGCCACCTCCACTCCCATTGAGATGCTGTTGTGTTGCCATAGTGTCACATTGACTTTTTGAACAAAACTCAAACCATTCAAGCATTTCCCTCTCAGCCAATTCAAAGCCATCATGGCTGCTGGCACAGCAGATCACTTGTTGGTTTTCTAAACCAAAAAAACTACCTTAAACAAGTAGTAACTTTTTGTTGCTGCAGATCAGTTTCAAGCTGTTTGCTTGTGTTTTATGCCAAGATGAGCATTTTTCTGCAGTTTTAAGATGAGTGATGCCTTGGTGATTGAATGTGAATGGGGTAACAATGGGAGCTAAAGAGCTAGATTCCCACAGGTCAAGAACAGTGGTTAGGTATGCCAGGTAGGGATGTCAGTTTTGGTTGATTTGGCTTTAAAAGGCCAACACCCAATAACTAGTAACTAACGGGTTTAATTTAACCCCAACCCCCCCAAAAAAAGATGTGATTTCCAAATGGACTTTCCTCTTTGTCCAGTGCTCCGCTGCCTCAGTGAGGTTTAGCACTGCATTTCAAATTGCTATCTATTGATGGGTGATGTAATTTTAATGTTATGTGATGCAAATGTCTGGACTTTTTGCTGACAGACAGACAGCCAGTTGTGTTAACATGTGGTGACATGTCCACTGCCCAACCTCCTGTCTCTTCTGTCTCTTGGCTGTTCTGCGCTGCACTAATCACATTGGAGCTAATGTTAGCTTGAGGCGGCACTCATTCAATGATCAGCTGGTACTTCCCAGTGCTATAACGCGTTGCTGTGACAACATTATGCCCACCAATCCCTAGGTCGCCCGGTTGAGTTAGCAGCTTCATTTGACAGCAAAACCCCATTTAGCATTGTTAATTATGTTAGCACCACTAGCTGTGCTGACACTGCTAACGGTGATAACAGAGCTAACCGTGATAGCATAACAATGACAAAGTTGGTTTTACAGCTCAAAATAAAGCTGCTTACTCACCACTGCGAGCTAAGGCATGACCAGAGAAGGAGCACAGTGTTTCCAAAGACCCTGTTGGGTCAGGACCACGTTATTAGCAGTAATTAGTGCCAAATGAGCCGCGCTGCTAGCTAGCTAGCTCCTATCAGACCCTGGTGGAGTGCAATGCAGTCCCACACTGAAAGTACACAGTGCAATATTGAGTGGCAAAAACCTATGAACTGACGTGTAACCAGTCAAAAATAGTCTCTTTGGTTAACCAATTAAAGGATAATCACTGACATCCCTAACACCAGAGTAACCAGCTTGTTTTAAGGTTATTTGGATTCACACCTTTACTGCAGTGTTTATACAAAGACAGAGACTGAGGTGATACGTTTTGTTTTTACATTTAATAAGACTTATCAGGAGCAGAATGTAATCTTTGCACAGCAGTTTATTCACATGAATAACTCCCTTTAAGGTGTTTCAGCTGATGCATTTCCACATTTAAACACTGCAGGTGTACCACCACGTCTTGTCTTAATTGTGCATTCCTTATTTGTCAAAGATACTTATTAAAAAAAAAATATTTACATGTGTGCATCTATTCTGTGTGTAGTAAAGTATATCTGCATGAAGAAGGCATTTGAAAGTGTCCCAGACAGTCATTCAGTGGCTGCTACACAAATCTAGATGGCAGGAAGTGGCAGTGAGTACACTTTGTTTATGTTGCCTAACAAGCAGCAATCCTCCATGTCTCTGTGTCAACCACAACAAACTAGATTGCACTTCAGTTCACTCCATCTTTGTCGTCATACACAACCATATACTATTAAATACCCTAGAAAAACATAATAAAAGAAAACAAAGTCAGCTTTTGCTTTATAGGTCACAATTTAATGCAGTTTAGGGCTTGTTAAAAACTGTTTTAAAAATACGGCCACACTCACTTTTTGGTGGAAGAGTTTTGATTAAGGATGCAATTGGATTTTCCTCCCTTCTTTCTTTGTTGCTTGCTCTGCCCCAGATTTGTCGTTTTGCCAGCATTGTTGGTTGTTGTGTGCGTTCAGTAACAGCGTGGGCAGTGCCTAAGCAGTGTTGTGGTGCGATTGAGAAGATAATTGGCTTTTCACTGAAGCAGTTTTATGCTGATGCAATTGAACCAGTGCACGGCGTAAAGGTTAGGGCGATATTAGGCCCCATACAAATGAGAACAGGACAATACACACTGAGGCAGATGTCAAAGCCAATCTCTTCTTTTAGCCTAACTGGAGGGAATGTGTGTGTGTGTGTGTGTGTGTGTGTGTGTGTGTGTGTGTGTGTGTGTGTGTGTGTGTGTGTGTGTGTGTGTGTGTGTGTGTGTGTGTGTGTGTGTGTGTGGCACAGAAGTTTAGTTTGTGTACTCTGCTGAGAGAGTTAGATCTTTGTTTACGTGGAACAAATGTAAAAGTCAGTGGGGTGTTGAGCACGTTGCAGCACATGCAAAAAGGCATTAAAAACTAACAACAGCACACATCTGTGTATAAGTGCACACAGACATTGTAGCTGGAATAAGAAATCAATTACCCCCCAAAAAATTAATCTACAACAATTTAGATAATTTACTATTTACTTGAGGTGATTGATGAAGCTAATATGCCAAACATTAGCTGGTTCCAGCTTCTTCAATGTAAGGGGTTTCCTGCTTTTCTCTGATTTATTGTTGTAAATGAAATACCTTTTGTAGTTTGGACTGTGGGTTAGAAAAACATGCAATTAATTTTAGCTTGAAGGTTCATTATTGAAGTTGGAAATAGCAATTTTCTTAGCTCAAGGTCCACTTTCTGTGAATATTTCAGAGATTTAAGTTGAACAGTGTGGAAAACAAGCTTGTATTTTTGTTTATATTCAGGTTGATCTCATTCACTGTTTTTACTTATACATGTATAACCAATGAAATTGGAGCGAGGAGACTGTGAACATCTTTGCACTGAAGGCTGCTGTTTGTCATATGTTGAGTGCAAAGGAGGAAGTCAGGTGATGGTGGACAAAGAGCAACTTAAGGAAAGTCTGCAGAGGAAGGTCATCTGGGTGGATGGATGTGTCAATCAAACCCAGGACTTTGACCCAGGAGACCAGGGTTTGTTTCTTGCGTAAAACCAAAAAAATCTGTTGTAAGGTGATCAGGCCGTATTAAGGAGGTAGACGGGCTCAGTGAATGAATGAGTCAAACAAACAGAGGACTCTGACCCAGGAGATTGGGTTTTGTGTACTGTGTGAACCCAAAAGTTACACCAGGCAACGTTACATTGTCATGTTACATTAAGTACATAACATGACGCCTAGCCATGATTCTTTTTATAACCCAAACTGGTAGGGGCGCTATATATGGGATATCATGGCACTAATTCATTAGATATTATACGAACTGTGTGCATAACCTTCATGAAATGTCATACAAACCATTGTATGAGGATATTTTGAAATATTCATATGTTATTGCATGACTAAAATTACATCAGCCTATTATAACTGACCCATCTCCATGACAACTAAGTTGGCCTCAACTGCTGATGAAAGCCACGAGATACTGCTGAAAAATTTGTTTGTGGATTTTTTACTAATTTCTGCTTTACACAATTATTTTAAAAAACAATCATTTGATAAAAATGGCAAGATATATCGATCAGAAATCACAAGTTGTAGTTCAAGTAGACATACATTCACACGCAAACACACTAACACTGCCATTTGGTTCACACACTACCGCAACCCCCATCTCCCCCATTAGAGTACTGTTTTTCCCACTTTATAATAAATGTTCAATAATTCAAACCATTGCCTTCCCCTCTTCTCTCCCTCTCAGCTCCTTTGTGTGTGATTGTATGTTGCTTTGCTCAGCTCTCTGCCAGTGAGCCATGGTGCTATGGCCAGTCTCTGAGTGCCTTTGGTTGTAGTGAGGGAAATCAACTGTGGCAGAGCTGTAAATTATTCCTCTGGAGGGCTAAATGGGCCACAGCCCACACTCACTCCCATCCGCCAT
Organism: Plectropomus leopardus; assembly: GCF_026936395.1. Classification (NCBI taxonomy): domain Eukaryota; kingdom Metazoa; phylum Chordata; class Actinopteri; order Perciformes; family Serranidae; genus Plectropomus; species Plectropomus leopardus. Next base: position 12,431,798 of record NC_142180.1, read on the forward strand.
ACCTTTATCAGGGCCCAGTCGGCTCCTATGGGCCCCTTATCCGTCAGGTCTGAAAGGCCCTGGCCATGCAATACCAATGACATGGACCACAAAAAGAGGTTGTTTAGTGGGCAGGGAGAGAGAGAAAGAGAAGATGGACAGAAGAAGATGGATACAAAGAGAGAGGGACAGAAGGGAGGGCGAGGAGAGCGTTGGGAATATTGCAGGGCCATTGTGTATTCAATGAAATGAAGTATGGAGGAATGTTTTGCATTGGAAGGAAGTTGTCAGCTTTTTACATTAACATTCAAACAATGAAATGGATTGTTTTGTGTGTGTTTTCATCTTTTTCTCTGTAATATAAAGCTCATTTCAATATATCGTCAACCCTATTTGATGTTATTTCATGACTGCTGGCTGTTATCGGATTGAATTGGATCACTGTGGATCATACAGTTTTGAAGGAAAATCAGGATGTATAGTATTTGGATGTATGACTCACAGTAAAATGTCATATTAGTGGATTTTCTACTATTGTAGTACTACAAACTAAAACTGTGTCATTAGCTTTTAAGATAATTAAAATAGGATGAAGTTCAATAGCTCTGAAACAAATCGTAAATTAGCTGATAAGCAGAAAAAGTCAAAAATTTGATGACCAATTAATTGCTTACATTTTTAGGTTTTCCCACACATCCTTTATGTCATTGTAAATTGAGTATCTTTTGATCTTTGACTGCGTAGATATCGTCTGTTTCTTGACCAGTTTCGCTAACTTTTCTTACAAAGATATAAGTGTCTGCTTTTCTTCACTCTTTGGAAAAGCTCACTTTTTGTCAACCTGTCCCTGCTGTCAAAACAGTTTCCTTCAGTCTATTTTGTTCTTTTTGACATGTGCAGATGCAACTTTTCACAGCTCATATTCTTTCAGCAAAAAGAAGGAGTATTCAATTTGAGGAACATTTACTCTGTACCAAAAAAAAGGTCCATAAACAAATTTTTACTCTACCAAAGATCTTAAACACCTCAAATTAAACGAAGGGGAGACTTTGTCTTTGCCCTGCTGGCTCTTCTTTCAAAATTGTGCAGCATTGTAAATGCGATCTTTAAAGCTTTGTTTACATGGCAGACAGGCCTCCGCTGTCTCGTCCCCCTCACCCTCACTCCTTCACCGCCTGAAAGAAGACTTCCTTGCATTCTGATCGCGGGCCTGTCTGTTCGTACGGACTCCAAAGAATACTAATGAGCAAGGCCTCCTTCATATGCAGACTCTATTCAGTCAAGGATGGTTGAAAATAACAGGAGACATATGATAAATGGTCGGCCCCATATTGCTCTTACTTATTATCTGCTGAGAGCCAGACTCTTTTCCCGACAGAGATGAGGTGTATATTATAGCACGTGTGTTGTGTTGAGTACACGCTGAAGGGCCAGTCCCGATACTGTAACTTCCAGGGTCTTAACTGGGCAGAAAAGAACTGGATTAAATTGTTGACCCTTTTTCAGCATTGTCCTACAGTATATCATGCATATCAACATTTTGGACTGCAGCAGTTTTACTACGGGCAATTTCGACCAATGTAACCTTGTTGAACTTTTGGTTCCTGGGTGTGAAAAGGTCTCTTCCCCTAAGGTAGTAATGGTTGTATGGTGATGTTCTGTCAGGGTGGACTGGTTTCATTTGACTGCAAGCAAGCACTGATAGTTCTGTCAATATCAGGACCGGGGAAGAGAAGTTTGAGTAATGTTAGTGAATATTATGTAACAGTTGCATAAGCGACCACGAAAACTATGTAAAAGGGAGATAAAAGAGAAAAAGAAAGCAGAGAGAAACTAAACTTTATGTGTTAATCATTTCAGTGCGGTTACACACTAAAGCAGACAAAGGGATGCTAAACTTTGGAGATCTTAAACAACCTTTTAATTTTTTATCCCTGCTTTTCTACTTCTAGACCTCCTCCTAACAGAATGTACGATTGGTTCAGTGTCTTCCCACAAAGGCTGGCTCTATTTTTTTATTTTTTGGAAACCTTGTGCACCCCAAACCTATTTTCAGAGCAACAGAAAGCATTCCTTAGGCTGGCCATTGGCTGGAAAATCTCCTTAAATTTTTCCTTGTGTATATGTTAGGAAGAGGTGTTACACTTTTGCACAGAAGTAAATTACACAGAACACATGAAGACCTCAGCCCCTGCTGTTGTCTCATCACGTGAATTACCCAAAACTTTGCTTTCTGCCTAATTTGCCTAATCTTTGCAGTTCTTGTGAAACAACCAAAACACAAAACCAAATGCTCCAAAGGAGATTTTAGTTACTTCCTGGCTTTAGCTCCTGGGCCTCAATAGATTCTCGGACTGAAGAATCTATGACTTACACACATACCATCCTCTGAAAAGAACGATAAATCTCTATGCAGCTGTTGGCCCTGGAGCATCTTCCCCCTCTTGTCAACTGTACTTTAGATTTCATCACCCTTGTTCCCATGTAAATGGACAAACTTTAACTCCCGAATACATCATGCTGTAGATCAGTGCTTCTATGGGTGACAACCCCTGATTGACATTTTATAGATATTTTATCATTTGTTCAAAGCATAACAAAAATAGTACAGAACAACACTGTGACTGATTAACTCATATTGTCAATGCAATAACTTCAGGATTTGTGTAAAATGACCGATTTAGATTCATTTTGAGCACAGTTTATTTAGTTTTCCTGATATTTAACATTTTATGATTCTTTGTCCACTGTATTATTATTTTTCAACTTTCATACATCATACACTAATCTGACATAAACTTATTAGGCTTCTTTTTTGACAATTTCAGTGTTTTCTTCTTGTTGACACTTGGCTGTTGTGCCATTAGTTCGTCTGTTGTTAAACTGCGTACTTTTCTAATGCAGGATGAGGCTGTTTAGCAGAGAGAGAGGGGGCTCTCTTCTTTTTAAAGTTTATACCTTTAATATGAAACTTTAAAAAATAATTTCATGTAGTTTTATTCACAGAACTGAATGAAATTCTGAGAAGGCTAACTGTATATGTATTTTAAAAGTTGTCACCCCTTAAAATCAAGAAGGCCTCATAATGGTAATTTGTATTATAAGGTGGATGTTATTCCACTCACTTGCCCCTCCTTCACCCCCAGAAAGAATCCATGTGTAAAGCTTAGATCAGCTTACCGGCTAGCCAGGGTTTTGGGTGGTCAAACGGGTTCAACAAAACCCCCCTAGTGCCTGGCAAAAGCTGTACAGAACACAAACATGCTCACACAAACACACACAGAGGAATTAGAAAACATCATCGCCATCCAGGGACACTTTCCAAAAATGCTAATGTGGTGTATTTGACCCGTTTGCTCAGCCTACGTTTTTTAAAAAAAGCATTCAGTCATCCCCAGAATAATGAAAGACGGTCCTGTACGAGGTTAAAGCTCTGCTGTTATCGCACCAATCCAGAGAGTTCAGGCCATCCTTCCCTTTCAGTAGCTGGTTGCAAAAAGAGAGGATGTGAGGAAGGGAAGAGAAGAAAATAAAGCACCTGAAATATTAAAGGCATCTCTTGTACGCACACCTAGCCACGGAACCACATCCTTTCTTTGTCTCTCTTTTCCCACACATAGAAACACCTTGTCTTTCCTGTTTGTGCCTTTGGGATGAGGCTGATCAGGTTTAAATAACCCTCCAGCAGGGATGTCTTTGATGGCTGTTGCCCAGCCAGGAATCATTGCAAGCTTCCCAGTGGGATACTGGATCAAAAAACTTCCAGGGGAAAGAAAGGTGTGCTTGGAGGTGTGTGTGAGAGTGCTAACTGTGGATGCACATGCCTAGTATTTGTGCAACTGTGTTGTGAGTGGATGTGTGTGCTCACCTTGCTGTCCATCTACGAACTGCCAGTTAAGAACGGTGAAAGAGGACAGAGGACGGGGGTGTTTCTGACAGTTCCAGCCAAGGAGCCGGCATTTCCATTTTGTTCGCTGGAAGCCGAGTGTGAAACTTTGATGAAGAGCAATTTGCATCTCTGGATGGCTATGAAGAGGTCGGCTTTGTTTGCCGCCATCGAAAAGCCGTGCCCGCACACTGCTCGCTCCAAAACCTGCCCACCCCACCACCAACCGGCACCCACCCTCTGCCCTTCACCCTCCACCCTCCTGGCACTACTTTTCGTCTGCTTCGGCCAGCAGCTATTCCACCATTGTGTTGTGTGGCCAAGAGCACCTGCTGGGAGTCCTTTCATCAACCCCCTCTCTGGGGTTTTTCAAAGCGATCCAAGGGCACCCCCCACCCTCAACACACACACACATACACACACCTAAAATCAGACAGATGAAACAGATGCAGAAAAAGTGTGTGTCCGTGTCAACCCCAGGCAGTTTGCAGACACATCATCAGTCTCCACTTTAGTATATGAATAGGAGAAACAAATGACAACCACTTCTTGTTATCTTAAATGCACATTATGCATCCCACTTTGTAAATTATGCATAATCTTTGAAGAGCAAATGGAGGAAAGGATTCCCACTGTCCCGTTTATTAAAACTGAACAAATAGTCCCCTGTGACTGTTGAAACGGGGAAACTGTTAATGAAGGGGGATGTTGTGGGAGACAGTGGAACGGGAGAGAAGACAGCGTGTGTGTGTGTGTGTGTGTGTGGTAATGGGTTTTAGAGGCGAGTGCCTGGGTTGTATTTGTATTCCGGTGGCCAGGGGTATCCGTGGATACACCTAGGTGACTGGGAAGCATGCAGGAGGAGGAAATGGGAAAGCGCTTATTTCACAAACGTGCCCCCGATACCCACGATGATTAAAAAGAACCACACAGGGAAAGGTAACTTTGGGTCACTTCTGTCCAAATTATGCACATCTATGGTTACGTCCTCACTGGTTTGCTTTGTGTTACTGTTTTGCAGGTAATTTTGTAATCTGAAGAAAAAGCAGACAGAGGGATGGCGTGTTTGCAAGTTTAATTCCAAGCATCTCCTGAATTAATTCACTGAAAATATTGTTGAAAACATAGGACAAAAAAAATATTTCTAATTGTTTGTGGTAAGTTATTTACCCACAAGACAGGAACTAAAAGAAGAAAAATGTGAATGCCTGAGCTTTGTTGAATCTGCAGATGCCTGCAGATATCAGAGTAGCTATTAGTAATATTTTACCAACTCTTTGAACAAGATAACCATTCAATATTTTTGTGGATGTGTGAGTATTGCTCAATAATGGCACTCACTCTCTTTCACTTTAGTGGTTGCTTAGAATTCAAACACAGGAAATATACAGAGCTGACTCCTTTGACTGGAAATGCAGCACATCCCCCAAACTACCCATTTTGTGTTCGGCACCTTATATGCTTTTTTTGTTTACGTAATCTTCTTTTAATCAGGCTGTCTCATTGAGATAAGATGTCTTTTCCAAGAGAGACTTGAACAGGAAACATTCACAAGAACACAATCAGCAAAACAGAAGCAACACAACTGCACAATAAACAAGAAATTTAAAGTGTTTGGCTTCCTCTCAACCATAGTGAACGTTGGTGTAGTAAAAGGCAGAGGGAACCTATTTGTCACTTTGCACAGAATTAAATACTTCGATGAAACTTTAAATATAAGACTATTTTGAGTGTGTATGCAGGTCCTCAAAACATCTAAAATGTCTTAAATGATTATTTTTTTAAATATTGGGCCTTAAAAATCATAAAATTTGAATTTGTGCGGTCTTGCCACAAACATTCGATCTCATTTAATTTATCCATCTCTTATTTTGTTTTTATCAAAATGAGTTAAGCTCTTTTGCGTGACGATATATTTTTGATGTTACAAATCTTTAAACCAACCTCTGAACCTAATACTGTCTTCATACTTCATACTTGCACTTGAACACCCCCAAAATTAAGAAATTCATTATGTTATTTCCACGGCCTAGGGAAGTTCAGCCAATATTTGCTGAGCTACTCTCTCTCAAAGTCAGAAACCAAAGAAGTAAGTCTCAAACTTGTGATATTATTAAGTATAAAGTCTGGATCTACTCAATAGATGATGAATAGAATTTTGAGTTTGTGCCCCCACAACATGTTCGTTTCCTTTTTATACAAAAAGGAGCCGTATTCTTTTGTTGTGTTCTAATTTCTGCTCTAGAGTTTATGTGCTTTGACATTGCAAATTTTAGTTTTAGCACTCTAAGTTTTTGAATTTGGAAAAAAGGTAAGGTTCCCCTTTAAGTTTCTGATACCCGTAGACACCAGAGCTAACTTCAGTATTTACTCAAAGCTTGAGTGGTGTGGTAGCAACTTACTTGTGTCAGTTTATTGACTTATGAGAACTTTGTTCCAAAATGTCTGAATTACAGTGAAAATTCTTCACCCACATACCAGCAAAAGCTTATTCATTGATGGATTGTGTGTAAATTTGTCAGTCAATGCTCTACAGGCATCAATATATCTTTCCTTTATCCAGACCATTGCAAATTAAAATTTAGGGAATGAACATTGACATAGTCATAATTGGCCACCACAGTAGTTTATCATTTAGTAATCTTGAGATTTCAAAGTCAAATCCCAACATATATTTAGAATTAAGTAACCACAGGCTGCTCCCAGCAGGCTCCCCTCCATTTAAAGTTGAGATGTCATGAGATTATACCCGACAGTCGAGCTCATTTGGCCAGCTTACAAAGTATGATGATTCATAAGCCGCAACAAAGGCTGTGTCAAATGGTTCCTACCACATCCCTTTCTTTCCTCCCTCCTAATGTTCTCAAATCAAGCAGCTTTGGGCCAATGAAAAGAGCTTAGTCATTGTGTAATTTCATTCATGCAGTCGATGATGATGGGACATGTAGGCCTTTAAAGGGATTAGCTGAGAAAACATGATTACTTTGACAGTGTAAACCTGCTTGAGACACCAGTGGCAGAGCTCTACAGAGGAAGCTTTGTTATTAGTGAGTCACAGTGCTGACCTGCCTTTGGCCGCGCTGTGGAAGAGTCACTTTGACTTATTTAACAAATACTTTAAAGGACAGAACACATTTACATCTCTTTATCTGTGCTATTTTTTTACCGTAAACATTGTGCAATGCTTGCCATATACAGTATATTAGGACAGTTTTATCGTCATTTATTTGCTTTTCATTGTTCAACTTTATGATGTCAAACCTAGCCTGATATTAACAACAGTCCTTAAATAAAGATGCCTTAAAATAAGCAGGCATAGATGTGACTGTTCAGTTTGTGTGGTAGCATGCTTTTCTGGGATTATTTGCTCGGTGGAGTCTCCTGTTTCACCAAGCTGGTGATTGACAGAATACAGAGATGAATGTGATGCTCAAACGGATATGAAGCAGAATCTGGAAGGAAGGCTTCATGTTTACGTTGACAGTTAATATCGCACAACAGAAGTTTTCTTTTAATGTTGTGCAAAAACCAACAGAAGCAAGTTGCCTTGAAAGAGACTTCTAGCCTTGCTGACTTTGTGCTTAACACCTCCAGGAACAAAGAAATGGAAAAAGGTTATCAAAACAATCATTATCACTTTGAAAGAAAGTTATTATCCTTGAAGTCCGTTTGAGGCATTAACATTTGTGAGCCATCTTAGAAAACTGTTACTTTTTGTTATTTACTCTCCATTTTCTTGAATTGAACTCAACTGTGCTCAGTGGAAGTGGTGATCTTGTGTTCTTTATCAGTTCTTCTCTCTTAAAGTTCCCATATGATGCACTTTTCAGGTTCATACTTGTATTTTGGGTGTCTACTAGACCATGTAACATGCTTTTAATGTTCAAAAAACCCTTATTTTTCCGCATACTGTCTGTACTGCTGGAACACTTGTATTCGCTTTCTGTTTGAAACACTCCGTTTTAGCACCTGTCTGAAGTACCCTCCTGAAAAAAGCCCAGTCTGCTCTGATTGATCCACATTTCGGTGTCATTGCAACCTGGAAATAACTGTAACGTTACTGTAGTGGAAATTCCTACCTTCATATAGTATAGCTGTGACATCACAAAATTGACTGACAGCTCGTTTAGAGGCACAGTTTCTGAATACGGGCTGTGTGCATTTTGCTGTAGACTGAGAGCTTTGATATCATCAAAGTATTTATATCACATGTATACCTGCTTTATAAAAAAAAAAGACTTGAATGTCTAACTTTTTACAATATTGCACCTTTAAGTAAGACTCAGAAGTCATGAACATATTCCTTATTGTTTAATTGTCATTGTCACATAGGAGAGGTTCTATGAGAGAAATGAATTCAAGTCTGTTTTTCACAGACATTTTTTATCTTTTAGCAACATACAGACCCACACAAAACCCAATCCTTGTCATGTGTCCTGAAACTTGTCTTCTATTACCATTTTCAACACATATCTATAGACACAAACTCAAATATTTATCTGTCACTATTCTATTACAGCCTCAATTCAGATGTTTTTGTCACATTGAGGCTTTTCCCAGTGGGAGTTTCTTATTTACTCTGATCTCAGGCAATAATCCTTTCATCAAGTAGGTGTTTTTTAAATTTATTTTTCTAATCAGCGATCACCAACAAAGCAGACAAAGGAAGGGACAACTGGCTGTTTGCCAAAGGGAAAAGGGGGCGGGAAAATGCGAGTGAAGGTGGGAGCGAGCGAGGGAGGCAGGAGGGGAAGGGTGGAGAAGAGGAGCGGATAAGGAACGTAGAACGAATGAGCGTGGCAGGAAAGACAAAAGGCGAAAGGCTGTGTACAGCGTTTTGTTTTGCTGAGAGCGCAGCAGAACACGGAGGGAGGCGGGGTCAGTGTGTCACAAAAAATAATCACATTCCGCCATCGGCTCTGGAGGCTCTATGCAATGCAAAGCAGCAGGTTGGGTTTTTTTTGTTTGTGTCTTTGTCACCAAATATTAGCTATATTCTCTTCTACCTTCTTTTAAACGGAAAGACAAATAAGTATGCGGAATCTGTACACCACTGTACAAGTAAATGCACACAGACGCACACATGCTCCAACTCCTGGTGACCTTTGTGAGGCTCTTTGTTGTTTCCCGAGCAGCAGCCATTTGTAATTGAAATGAATTCTTTTTGCTTGTCAGCAGCCGGATAAATTTGTCCTTCTCTTTTGTCTGCAGATGCTCAGGCTTTGTTGGAATCCCAACCGCACCCCTCTTCCTCTCTCCCCCTCTTCCCCAACCACTCCCTCTGGCGGGTGCTGATTTTTGATAATAAGCCCAGTAGTAATTTGTCATGTGGACCGACCAGCAGCACGCTGCATGTGTGCGGTTGGGGACTTGAATGGCGATGGTGGAAGCGCAGGGCCGCGGGAGGAGAATTACAAGGCTCACAGCGAGCGGCGATTCATGCAGCCAGCGGGAACGTTGTTTGCTAGTGAAAGGCTTTTTCTTTATGTTTTTTTGGAGGGAGCTGCTGAAATCTCGCATGTTCCTGCTTGTCAGTCAGTCAGTCACTCGCTAGTAATTACAGAACGGTGTTTATAAATTTTTATTTTGCCTCTTGTGTGCGGCTGCCACAAGCATAGTAATTTGGGTTTGGAACGTGTCATTGCCACAGGTTCGTAATTGAAAATTAAATTGCCGTAATCATCAAGGTTATTAATCATTTAGCAATTTTGTTTTGATAAAGAGAAGCTGATAAACGGATTAACCATTTTAAGATGTATGTTTACATTGTTATCCGGAAGCACACATCTGTGGGTTTGAGGCTGGATTCAGTATCTACCACTTCTTCATGCATGTTCAGGATAGACATGCACACACAGAACACACATTATTGTGTGTGTGTGTGTGTGTGTGTGTGTGTGTGTGTGTGTGTGTGTGTGTGTGTGTGTGTGTGTGTGTGTGTGTGTGTATGCAGGCTAACCACAAAGGGTCGGACTAACTGAGGTTTTATATAGTACTGTATATCCCCTCCCCCAATGCATCACACAGGTTTTATGGCCCCAATGGGACATTTATGTGATGTGTGTATGTGTGTGTGGGTCTGTGTGTGTGTACACCACACAAGGAGGCTCCTGACCTCTGGAGGCAGACTGGAAGCTGGCCTTGTTAATACTCTGCAAAAAAGGCATTTTTCTCTTCCCATTGTGTTGAGGGTGTGTTTGCTTTTTTAAACCAACATAAACACAACATCTTCACACAAATAGCATCATGAGTAAGAAACCTAAACAATATGAAGCAATGAAAGGGAAAAGGAACTGTTTATGTACGGTATTGTCAGAACTCCCAGAGCCATAGCATTATAACATGATTTAGCTGCTGAATCTGCTCTCCAATACAAATAAAACATTTATGATTAAACAGTATCCATTCAACAAAACAGACCCCTCAAAATCAACGAAACAGTGTCCAGCTACTTCATAATTTCCCATGATGACATCAGTCAAACTGCACTGACAGCACCCCAGTGAATAAAGAGTCATATAGGTTTTACATGTGTGGGGACTGGGGAGGAGTGGGCTTAAAGATTGATAGCTGATATCATTAAAACGATGACCCTGTCCAGGAAAGTGAGCGTCTGATGAGATTGGAGTGTCGGGTGGGACATGGGGGAGGGGGTGAAGTGTGTGTCTGTCTGTGTGTGCATGTGCAAGTATTTCTGTGAGTAACATGGGCTGGTATCAGTGTCTGAGCGTTTAATAAATCAATGCAGGTCAAGTCTGAGAGCCGGATGTCACCCAGATGGCCTGCTGTTAGCGGGATTTGTTGTGTGTGTGTGCGTGTGCGGGTGTGTGAGGGAGAGACAGTACATGAGCAGTGAGGTTTCTCTGCGCATATGTCACTTCTAATGAGAGGTACTGAAGCAGAAGGATATGACCTCATAGAGTCTCATGAGATCTTTGAAAAGAATACCGTCACATACCCATTAAAATGCCCACAAACCTTTTGTAATGTCTTTTATTTTGTAAAGCCAGACACTGTCGTTACAGTTCTTTAAACATATCTTTAAATACCAAACTGCATTCACATGCTATTTAGCATTATTTAAATCAATGTGATACTACAGTGGAAACCAATCAGGCAGCGTTCACATGGAATCAAAAAGTAAAAATATTAACTTTGTATAGCAATGCCGTATACTGTCACCGTTGCTAATATCGTCTGCCAGCCTCACCTGTTTTTTTCCATTAACATGATATCTGTTTTACCGTCTGCTGTCTCGATGATTCTGTGTGTATGAATTATAGTAGTGGTAATGACTGTCAAAGTCAAACTGATCACCTTAAGTGGGTGAACATAACAACAGATTTTTCTTATACTTCTTTATTTCTAATACAAATTACCATCTAATCGACATGTGTATATTTTTTACATGAATATAAAGTAATGACATTGTCACCTTCTTTATTTACTGAATTTTACTGGCCGTCTCAAAATACAGCACCTGTGTCATTATGTGGGCATGATGCAGCTGAGCATTTGTTTTCTTGCTCCATGACTAGCAGCCATTATCTTCAAGGACACTTTGTTTTTTATTTAGAGAAAATCAAATTCTTTTCCCAGTGATTTCAGTGTGCACGCAGCACCAGCCTCAGGTAGGCAGCTGGAAGCAGATGGGTTACCGCAAGGCAAAGTATCATGGGATTAAAGTTAAAAAAAATAGAAAGAAGTGATTGCCATAGTTTTAAGTTGTTTTTCCTGCATCGTTATGTATTGAAAGACCCCAAATGAACACTGAAAGCAGACTATTTGAAAAGAAAATTATTTAAACTGCAGACACTGTCCCAAACTTTTTGATCCATCTTGTTGATCACTTTAAACGTTACCACTGAGTGGCTTCCACTGTAAAAAATAAAGATCTGAATACAAGAAAATGCAACAGAATATTAAATTATCTTTAATCTTTTCGTCTCATAGAAAACGTTTTTCTAATTTATCTGTGTTTATCTTATAGTGCCAAGTAGTCATTTCTCTAAATTGCTTCTTGCTGTGTTGATACTGTTCTCTTCCTTAACGTTTGATCAAACAGTACGTTCGCTCCCGTCACATAGTGTGCTTTGGATTTTCTGTTGATGAAGCAGTACTGAAAAATCTTTGTACAAGTGTATTTTTTTTTGGGGGGGGGGGGGTCATATTGAACACTGCATGTAATGTCGACAAGTGTAAAATATTCCATGAATTGGCTACATTGACAGGAAGTATGATGATGTTGAATAGTAGAAGCTGACAGTCATTTATATGGAAATATGTATTACTTTTACATTCATCCTATTCCAAACACCATAGCACAGACTCACTTTTTTTAAGTTCTGATTTTCTTATGATAGACTGAATCAGATGAATGTGACCTGGTCTGCGGTGCTGCTCATTGTCACCATCATTTGAAGGACTGATAGGCTTGTTGGTGTAAAAACAAAAACAGGCCTGGCCCTGTTGGTTTCACCCTCGCAGTGTGCTTCCACAGTGGCCCCTTTTGTGCTGCTACTTAATTAGCAGTCTCTGAAGCTAACACAGCGTGGCGTACAAAGCGACTGCTCTCTGATCTCTCTGACGAGATATCCACTCACCCTCAGAACAACAAACACACTCACGTTTGTCTCAAGAGCGGGCTAAGAGCCTTGCGGGCACACAACGTCCGAAAGAAGGTTAGAGGGAAAGAAGACAGAAAGAAAAGAAATGCTAGTATTATTTATTACATTTTAGGAGGAATTTCTGAAGTATGTGTGATGACAGTGGGCTGTAATTATAGCAGCTGTATGAGTTTCAATTATTGGAATGATTGCCTTTGTTGCTCATGTGTTTGATTGATAAACAGAAGAATTAACGTAGGGCGGGTTGGCGGGACACAGGGTTGGTAAATGGAAAGAAAAGAAAGAGAAGAGATAAAGAGATAGATTATGTGTATGGAGAGCCCTAACATAAAAGGAGAATTAAAAAAAAGACTGATACTTTTCATCTCCTGACAAGCAATTTCTTCCCATTATGTCTGATTTATTTCTGATTCTGTCTTTGATCATCACTGTGGCTCTGTATCTTTATTCCTTTCTCTTCTCCTTCTTTTTTTTTTCTTCTCCTATTGTCATGCTTGTTCCCCTCCACTTCTAAGCTGCTTTGCGGAGCTGTAATGCCCCGCTTATGTAAGGGGGAACGAGGATCGGGGACCCGGGACGTGACAGGATTTGGGAGGTCTTAGGCTTTTGCGTGTGGCTGGTGCAAATGCCGTCGTTCTGGGAGTTAAAATCCACGGATCTGGGAACAACACAGAGCCAAGAAGACAATGGTTTAACATGCTTAGAGTGATTTTTCCCTTCAACCTGCCAAACTAATGAGGAAACTGCATAAGTTGCCAAGTCATTGGTAAATGACAGAAGGGCCTTTTTTGCAGGGCAAACTAAAAATCTGTCTTTAAATCAAAGTCTTAGCTCCGTCTTTGATCAACTGACCAGGCTGGTTTGAAAATGATGCACCCCAGACTCTTGGGATATGTATGTCAGACAGGTAATAGAGGAAGAAAATGTCCACTTGGACAAACAAGAATTAAGCTGTCATTTTAGAGCTCTAATATTTGGTAAAGGTGTCAAGCAAACATGGTTGACTCAGAGGGCATGCCTAATTATTCTCAGCAGTGTGATCAAAGAGAGAGCAGGTTGCAGGATGAACAGGGTGTTTCACTGTGCTGATCTGCAGCATGCAGGCTGTGTATTTATTCGGGCTATTCAAAAATGCTGTTTTCTCAGCAACTTAAAAGTTAATTGTAAAGTAATTCAAAATGTATAGCTTTATTCTGCACCACACTCTCTCTCTCTTCAGCTCCTATTAACGTTAATCCCCCATCACAGAAAAGGCTCTTCACATTTCTCTGACAGCTTGAAAGACAGAGAGAGTGGTGCAGTCTGTTTTCTTGAAAAGAGTAAACAGAGGTATAAACAGATTCATGAGCACACACTCTTATAGATACACACAGGAGGGAGATTTACCTTGGGGAAGTAGTTGTTTAAAAGTTGAAGCTGACAAGCGCTACTTCTTCGAAGCCTTTTCAGTTGCCTTGATATTATTTATTCCAGGCCCTTCAGAATTCCTCTTCATATAGCTGCTGTGTGATGCGTTCGCCACATTCTGCATTGTTTCATTGGTTCTTTATTTGTGAACGTAATTTAAGCTAATTATTTTGCTAAAGCAGGACAACACCTGCTTGCAAAACATTTCTGTAGGGGGTTGGAAAATGAAGGAGTTCACAGTTGATAGACTACTTAATAAGACACAGAGAGAAATGGTTAACACTAAGATTACCAAAAAAAGGACAAATATCGCTCTGTACACCAGTGTTTTCTTGGTATTTATAGAGCATTGCCAAACATACTATCATATTTTTTAGTATATAATTACATCATATAAGTTAAGATGAGGCATAGTGTAGCTGCACAGCACAGTAAACAGTCATAACATACAGTTATTTATAGTACAACATCAAGGCTTTATACTGTACATAGTAAGAATATGTATAAAGTCTAAACAGTTTGAACAGGCGACAATATGGCTTCAAGGTTTTCAATGCTATAACAAGAGGTAACAGTAGTGTTGAAAAAAATGGTAATAGCCAGCAAAAAAACCAATATGAAGTAATGTAAAAGAAACACTATGACACTTTCAGTATACAAAGTATATAGCACACAGTATCTTAAGTATTCTTAGTAAAATTGTCATTCAGTTTACTACTAACTATTCATAATCAGTATGGACAAAACCAGCATCCTGGAACAATTTATTGTCTCTTTGCACTCCCTTCTCTGATTTCACCACAACATGTTTCATTCACCACAACAAATTTGAAGATGTGAGTTTTTTGGCTTACTTTCTAGCCTTTCTGAAGGTCCCAGTGAATATAAATATGAGTTAAGGATCTCAGTTTTCCAAAGTTTGCCTCCATCTCTTTCATCTCCATCACATAGAACTTCAGGTGATCCCTCCTTTACCACATGATGCAACCATCACCCAGGTCTCTGTACTCCAACTCCTGCCAAACTCTGGTAACCCCCCATTCCTGCTTCAATCGTGTTTTTGTCTCAAAAATCTGGAGACGGCATCTTGCCCTACAGGCTCAACTCTTCAGTGTCCAGAGAGGGAGATCATGAAATGGTAACAAGCTTCTTTGAACTGGTAGGTGGTATTTGATGTGCTGTGAGGAGCATAATATATAGTGTATTTGATCTAGCCAGCTGTCTGGATTGCTGGTCCATGAGTTCTCTTCACACGCCTGCCTTTGTAGTTTGTGCATCTGACTCTCACAATCATATACAAAAATGTATGAGACCATGTGCGTTCAAATGCAGGTGCATAGGCACTACCTTAGATTTTTGGATTACACTTTATACCCAAGTTAATGTTACACTTACAGTATTCATTCATTCCTCTCTGATGGTATGGAACATAAATGCTTAAAGGTCCAGTGTGTAAGATTTAGGGGGATTTAGAGGCATCTAGTGGTGAGGAATGACAATTGCAGTCACCTGAAACCTAAAGTTTTCATTGTTTAGGAGGTTTTTACCAGGATCTGTATAATCTGCAGAGGTCTCTTCCTCTCCACAAGAAATGGACGTGGTGATTTAAAGTAGTAAAATACTGAAAAAAGCAGTATCATAAAAAATCTGTAATTCCCAACACTGGTTGCAGAGTAGCTGCTAACTGTGATGAGAAATATAGCAGTGCAACATGGCAACCTCTGTGGACAGGGACCAGCTCCCTCTGTGGGTAACTGCTCTTTGTAAGGGAAAACAATTGCAACAGTTCTTATTTTAAAGTGAATATACACCAAGGAAACACACTGATTATATTGTATTCCATTCAAGTCAATATTCTGCCCTACACCCTGGGCCTTTATTGCCCATTGTAGTCACAGATTTAGGTTACAATTTTGCTAGTTTGGCTTTGAAAAGTTAATGGAACTTTGCTTTGGCAGTTAAGAATGTTGAGTTGGCTGACACTTGAGTTGGCCTTTTATTTCCAATCTTTCAATGGGCGGATCAAGTGTTGATTATTTCTTTGTTTTTCCTCTTTGTGAGTGGACCACTGTAGTTGGTATTCAAGCTACTTGAATGAAAAAGTCAGAAAGTTCAAACGCATTACGGATGGACAAAGTGCTACACCCATTCCATCCCTGCTGTCTGTCACTTTGCAATTATTGGGCCATCTTTTTGGTAGCACTGTGCTCCTGTTGTATTCTGGACCTTTTTCCACGATATCTCTCTGTCTTCAACTGATTATCGGGAAACTGGACAGGCCTTTAATCACCTCAAAAGACCAATATTATACTTGTCTACCTTACTCCATCCTTCCCTCTGTCTCTCGCTCACACATCCTCAGACACACATACAATTCATGGAGTATTCTCCACTCCCTCACAGTGGTGGTTCGACCTCCACTCGCTGATTAACTGCCTCTTTCCCTCCACTGACACATTGCGTTCTTTAGCTCTTTAGCCGATCACAACAATGTGGAGGACCATCTATTTCCTCTCCTCTTTCTCCCACGCTTTGTCTTTCTCCATTCTCTCTAGCTCTATTTTCTTTCAGTCTCTCATTTTTCTCCCTTTGCTCGCTTGTACTTGCTCTTTCTAGAGTCCTCCTTAGATTTGTTTACAGTACGAGACTGCTATTCTCTGCTGTTTGTCTTCAATATATGGTGTCTCTGAGACGGATGTGTGTGTGCACTACATCTGGCTGTGCAAAGCATAAAGTCACAATGTCCTTATTAAGTCTTGAAAATACAGTTAGATTCCACTTGTCAAAAAACGAGTTATTAATTAAAACCGTTTAAACTTTTAGTGAGTTTCATGAATTCCTTAGAATAATATGGGAAGTAAATACAGGTCTTCACAATGAGCTAGAAAAGCCTGAGGCAGAACAATTTTGATTTTCATATCAACAGCTCACTAAAACAATCTTTATTTAGCATTAACCAGGCTTTTCATCTTTACTCTACAGAAGCGACAGCAGAGATTATTTCAACCCTCACTGATGAAGGTCTTTGTCTATTTCTGTCACTTGCATTAGGTTGGTTTAGCTCTACAGATGGACTTTATTTTTATGCATGAATAGCTCAAAAGACTTGGAATAGACTCTTAAGTAACGCAATACCTGAGCGGTGTGACATGTTTACCACAGTGTTGTCTGTGGTTTTTTGTCATGTACACAAAACAGACTGGGTCAGTTTCGGCTTTTCTCCAGTTTTCTCACAAGTAATGTGGTGAATTCCTGCTGGATTATATTTTAAACCAAATTTCTCTAGCTTGTTCAATTTACGAGCCCTGGTCAGGAAAAATCATAGTTTTTGGTTTATGGTAGAAGTAGGATAAGAGTTGGTTTTCCAGGGTTTGGGTTAGAATAAAATATGTAGCAAATACAAAAAGTCATATTTTATTGATGAGTATTTGTTACTAAATTCAAGAACAGTTTGATAAAGTTAGAATTCAAAGGTGGTAGAATGTCTATCAAGTCAAAGACATGGAAAATGGTAAATAAAAAAAAAATTAATTGTTAGTCAGTACCTTTAAGGTATATGCGCCTGGGCGGTTTCTCACAACTGTCCCTGGCATGGAGCTCACACTCCTGCAGCAACAGCTATCCG
The DNA here is from genome assembly GCF_026936395.1 of Plectropomus leopardus. Classification (NCBI taxonomy): domain Eukaryota; kingdom Metazoa; phylum Chordata; class Actinopteri; order Perciformes; family Serranidae; genus Plectropomus; species Plectropomus leopardus. The sequence continues at coordinate 12,449,322 of NC_142180.1, forward strand.
TACAGTTTGTGGTGTTTTAAAGTCAACTGTGGTGTATTTGAAGGAGTTGGTAGTTGAGTGTGCCGATAACTTTTGAAATTATGTTTATACTGCACACCATTCCATTCACATGATGGGTATTGAATGAAGTACTCTATTGATATCAGTATTTCTTGAAGGGTACTATTATCAGTACTGGTGTTGTATTTTTTTTAACAATACCCAGCCCCAATATTAAGTCAAATGTATGTAAATTTTACAATAAGGAGATTGTCTGCAGGTTCTTCCTGGTTCATAATGGAGATGTTTACTGAAGATGATTCTCTGTACCACCAGTCCCTTGCACATATACTGTACAGAGGCACACTCCACACAAACTGCTGGTGTCTGTTGTTATAGGTAATGTCTTTACTGTTAGTCTGGGAACACATCCAATCGCTATCGTTGGGCAATAAACACTGACTGTAAAAGCATTTCAGTAGTCAATCTGCTTGGGTACAGTAAGACAGAAATTCTCCTTGTATTGTATCAGAATTTACTAGACTATCATAATAAAAAGCGAACAGAGAACCGTCCTAAAATGAACTTGAAAAAAGCTTTTGTTATTTTTACAGTATCTGCATCTCAATAAACAATCTGCTTTTACCGATTCAAAGGTCGGCCAGCAAAGCTTTGTTCTCTTGCACTTGGAACTTAAGCAGATTAAAAGGTGTCAGTGTCTCTGACTGAAGGCTGGTAAATAATCTCACTACCGCAGCGGTTGTTTCAGACCTGTGTTATTGGAGCAAATCAACATTTCAGGGACTGCAGTCAACAAATCCTAATTAGAGGCGACAATGTTCCCTTAGCTATTACTGTGCTGTTGGATGTTTTATTTCCATTTCTCTTTCACTCTGTGCGTGTTTGCGTGTGTGTAATGAGGTGTGTAAATTGAATGACTTGAAGAAGGACGCTGACCTTCACCTGTTCCCAGGTCAAACAATAGCATCCCAAATCATGTTGTCAGGAGTGTGTGGTAAAGAATCCTAAGAGGTGGCCAGCATGTGTGTGTATTGTGCGGGAGGGATTGAGGTCATATGAACTTGATTGGGTCAGCATACTCATTGATCATGGGGGTCTGCAGAGCGTGACATTAGTTGAATGTCAGTGGAAGATTAACACACACTGTCTATAGCAAAGGTGGACAGTAGTTGAACCTCTTAAGTGGACTCTAAACATTCCCACGTGGTCACCTGCATGCACTTGGCCAAATGAAGCCGACGTGACAACACATAAAAACTCTCGGTGGACTGAAATCTACCTAATCTTCAACAAGTTGAATGGTGGATTAAGGGTGAGAAAACTCAGCATGTTATTTCTAGATTAACTAAATCAGCCACAATGCAGAGTGCACTGTTGGCATTGTGTGTCCCCTAAAGCGTTTTTTACAGGGCTCAACATTAGCGCTTACCCGTGGAGAGCAAACTCTGTGTTTTAACTCTGGGGTCCACAATTTCATAAAAAAACATAATGTTACTACCCTTTAAAGAGGTTTACTTTCTGTAACCCAAAAGCTGACGTAAGCCGTCATGCAGCTCCAAAAAGGGCTCTGGTTTGATTTGATCTCTCTCAGAAGCACTATAATGCAACCTTTAATTGCAGTTTGTTTGTTTTTTTGAAGACTTTGCAAAATAAGTCCATAATCACAAATCTGACACTCAATGTCAAAATTGACATTGTATTGAGAATTTAATAAATTAGAGTAAAGGAAATTTTTCAATATGAAACACAGCGCTCGTCACCGTCACTTTTTACCTAGCCATCCATTCATAGTGGAGTAGGGGCAGGACATAACCACAAACACCAAACATCACAATCATGTAAAAGTGCTGGGAAAAAATGTTTTGGTGGAAACGGACAGTATGAAAACAACATCAGCGATTGTCTGACCAATGAGATTTGGTTGGACAAGAGCATGTTGCCCAACCAATCGACCAGAAGGTGTCAGCCTTAATAATTAGAACACCTATGGTACATTTTTATACTAAGATTGTTCAAAATCAGTACTGTATATTATTAGCACAGCTTTGGCGAAGGAGGGTGGGTGATATGCTTCCATGACGCCGCTGTCCCGATATCAGCGGTAACCACCATATAAGCACAGTGCAGGAATGATATATAAAAAATGAAAAAACTGACGTGGCAACTCAAAAGTGCACAAAGTTAGTCATGACTCAAGAATGTGAATAAAATCACCTTGTGAGCAAGCTAGAGCGCTTCTGGTCCATCTGCTATTTCACATAAATATTAATCACTTTTCTCCATTGGGGATAGAGGACTAAAAAAACAAAATGCTTCAAATCTAGGAGCAGGGGTGGTTGGTAGGTAAGGGTGTGCGTGCATGTGTGCACAGTATATGTGGCAATGTGTGTGTATGGTTTCCTTGTGTTTGTCTTCTGCACATTCATTCACACACCTCATAAGGCAGGTTTAGGCTGTTCCATATGGATGACACTCGTATATGACAGGTCGCAATGCATCAGAATGTAAATGTAAGCGGCTGCTTGTGTGTGCATCAGCAACTCTTGAGAGGCATGGGAAAATCTTTGTATGTGCAGATTTTTTCCACATTTTCTATAACGTGAGTGTGCGAATGTTCACATATTTTCTAATTTCTGGTCTCTATATGCATTTGGCCACCATTAGGAGTAGATCTGTGTCGTGGGATGTGTGAACTTTTAAATGTATTGTTCATCTCTTTCTTTTGGTGGTGTTGTTGCTTTTTTTCATCCCTGGTGTCAGTTTCCGTGCCTGTGGCAGCTGAAAAATGACTTTTATTTGCATGCTTATTTCATTACATCAAAGCTTTCTTTCCAAAATCCACTGTATACCCATTTGTGGGAAAATTTCCTTGCAATGAATGACTCACTATTCATTCAGTGTTGGAAACTCCAAACGACTGCACTCTCATAAATGTAATTCTCAGTTTCAAGATAGATGATAATAGCTTTCCATAATGTGCTTTTTAGAAATATTACCATTTTTTTTCTTATAGTGGGGATGTCATTTTCAAAGTAAAGTCTTCATACTGAACATCCCCGTTCTGTAATTGTGAATCTTTATTCAACAGATGATTAAAAATGTCCACTTATCATGAGATGTTCAACAAAACCTGTCCTGCACTTGCCCTAGATTGCTCAAATGGCTGCTCCCATTGTTATGTCTCTTTCTTATCTTTGCTACTGTTGAATAAATGTGCAAGTAACGTCATTCAACCGGAGGTTAATTAAAAGAATATTTTCTTTGCCCACTGAGGAAGAGTTGTTGCAATGCCTTTGGCCCCCAGAATAAGACGGGGCCAAGGTGAATCGTGTTATTTTCCCTTTTGTCCTCCAGATAAGAAAAATGCGAGTTACAGAGAGGGCTGAAATTGATAGGCTTACGGTTTGCTGGCTTCTGCATTTTAATTAATCCTCTTGAGTGTGACATGTTGTAAGCCAGTATGTCACCTGCACCATTTTGCATCCCCAACTGAATTAAACAAGCTGCTTCTGGACAGGATTTGGATAGGAGATATGATATGAGGGCGAAGGAAAACTGTTATTTGTGGGTGTCTGATATCAGCTTTGTTGTGATCTCCAGTGTGCATTGTGTATTTGACTGCCCAGTGCATGCTCTGTGTGTGGCTACAGCTGGCTCTGTTATCGGGCTGAGATTGAGGGAATGATGAGAGAAGCAGGGAAGATGGACGGGAAGAGATGGGATTTATGCTAACATGCTGGTCGGAAGGAAAAGGATTTATTCAGTCCTGTGTGAAGACAGATGTCATTACACGAGACCTCACCTCAATGGCCTCTTCCCCTTTTGCCTTTGGTTTCTGTACCCATATTCCCTACACCTCCTTTTTCTCTTTACCTTTGTCTTTGGCTCTGACTTCTCCCCAGGGACATGCTTTTCATTTATTCTAGGCCTACACCTTCTTCAATTACATCCCTCTCATGTCTTTAAGCCCCCCTTTTTCTTTTCTTTTTTTTTTACCCTTAAAATCAATACTCTGCACTGGTGAATATGTGCTTGTCTTGATCTTTTCTTCAGTCAGCCATACATTGTCATCCATATCAATGCATTTAGATGTACATATAGAAAGCACTGGTCCCCACAGCTGAGATGCTGTCAGTCCCTCTCGCATGTACTTCATTATTATGGCTCCCACTTGTGCCATCAGTCATAACACTGCCTTTTACCTCCCACCATAGGACATCCAAGGCTACACACATAAACAACAAGCTAATAAGCTGGCTAGCTCTTCTCTTGCTAAGTGGAATGGGACTGTATATAACACAGCGCCAGGGTTGGACTGATTCCTTGTGTAGTGCAGCAGTTTAAATCAGTGCGCTAATGCCGTCCTGCTAAATTCTTGGCAAAGCAAAAGGGATTTTAGATTTTTGTTTTACTTCCTCTAACTTTGAGAGCATGTCGTTGTTGTAAAGCGACATTTTTACATCTCAGCACCAACGACAGCCGTGGCTAGAGGTGTTAAGTTTTCAGGTTGTCCGTCCATGCCATGCTCGTGAATGTAGTCTCTCAGGAAAAAGCCTTTAGGGAATTTCTTTAAAATTAGGACAAATGTCCACTTGGACTCGACATTGGACTGGTAAGACTTTGGTGGTCAAAGTTCAAAGGTCAAGGTCACTGTGACCTCGTCCGTCTCATTCTTGTAAACGTGATATCCTCAGAAGACCTTGAGGGGACGTCTTCATATTGGCACAAATGTTAACTTGGACTCAAGGATGAAGTATTTTAGTGGTCATAAGTCAAAGGCCAGTGACGTCTTCAATCAGAAACTGGTGATCAGAAGTCAAGATCACTGTGACATCAAAACATGTTTTTGGCCATAACTCAAGAATTCAAACACTAATCATGACAAATTTTCCCAAAAATCTCTGAAAGGATAAACTGATAGAATTATATTTCCAAAAGATCAACTTCACTGTGACATCATAATGTTCTGCAAAAACACAATTGGCTATTATTCAAAATAAAAACTATGGAACAAGCGGGGAGACATTTGGTCAGAATTGGTGACACCAATCTTGGGTGTCCACCTTGAAATTTTGCTGGTTTTTGAGATCTCCTGTGCTGTCAGGGGGAAGATGATGCATTCGTGTTTTCACAGACATGGATGTAAACTACAAGTGCAACTTGACTGGTTTGTAGAGGCTTACAGCCACTAGGCGGCAATTCTAGTTTAGCTGTTGCACTTCAGACCAAACCTCAACACAGTAACAAAGAGATTTTGCAAATTTTCAGACAAATTGTTCTGAGTAAAAGTGCAATAGTGTATATGTACTAGCAGAGTGGATGTTGTGTTCTCTTCACTTATCAAGGGAATAATTGCTGTTATCACTGTTCATGCAAACTGATGGGGACTTCATTGCCTCTCTCTTGGTTTCATGTTAGTTTGTTTTTCTCTCATCTTAGAAATCAATCTTACACGGAAGCTGCGCATGCTGTCATCACAGGTGATTAGAGGATAGGGAGCTTTAGTTGGAAAAAATATGATTTAATTAGCTGTTGCTCCATACAGTATCATCGCCTATACATTTCACTGATTTAGCCCTACGCTCTGCCAACCAACATTTTCAGCTGGATTAAACTAAGGGTCGGTGAGGTGGTTTAACACCAGGCTCATGTGATAGAAAATGGAACAGTAGCAGTCACAGTTGCTCTTTTTCACACATGCACACACACTTTCTTGCCATTTGTCAGACCTCTTCTTTGTACAGTATATTTCATCACGGCGAGGCAAGGCATCGCTAACACGGCAAGGGAGTGCTTTCTCTTGTTCAGTGGCTCTCGCTGTCAAGGAGAGGGATTTTTTTTGCCTCTGCCCGTGACAGACTCAAGTGCTTCAATTTTCCCCATGCTTGGAGAAAACGACTGCACAAAATCTGTCCATAGGCTATCACGAAACCGCTACACAGAGCCAGACCCGGTTCTGCACAGACAGGGCTGGGCCTGAAGGTGGATCATGGGATGGTTAAGATGGAACAAAACCTCTGAACCAGACAGTTCAGGTAGACATCTGAAGGGTAGCTGCTCTGCTCACATATGACATACTCCATATACCCAAGGCACTCTTGCAAACTACTTGAGCTGTCAAAGCGGTACTGATTAGATTTGTCTAAAAACAAATTGCTCTGATAGAAAACTCTGCTCCTGCACCAGAGCATCCGCCTATAAGCTCTTTTACTGGATTTATTAGTCAGATAATACTTTCAATCTGTTCCAGGTTGTCAAATGTAATATTTTACAATGCCCAACTTTATGAAACTTAAATTCTTCATGAGTCATATTTGACAAGTAAATCTAACTACCTAAAATACTGAAATAATGTAACAAATTAGATCCTCATGAAAGTATTCAAATGATTTATTCCAAAATGTAGAACATCAGTATGGATTCAGCAGGAGACTGGAGGCTCTTTCATCCATGCTGGATCTTTGTATGCCCATCAAGTGAGCGACTCGATGTGGCTAAGAAACTTCCAAAGTCTCACCTGACTAATAGCCTTGATCCACTTATTCTACCTCAAAGAACAGACACTAACAAAGGCTAGCTAAACAAGCGCCTCTTGTTCACTCATGTCTCCTGTTTCAAGTTGCACACAATCACACTGATGGTTAAACTAAAATTGGTTTACAGTCCATGCTCAGGAATTATTCTTGACTTAAGTTAAATTTTAATTGCCTAGCCTTGTCGCCTTGTTAAGTGGATTACCGACTTTGTTTCCAAAGCACTTACTGCTTCAACCCTTATATACTTTTCAATTTTTATTCCTTCACAGTATGTCCGGGTCAATTTCTAACCCAGCCCAAGAATGTCATAACTAGTGTATCTACCAAATTTTGAACTGCAGATCTATTAAGAATCTATAAATAGCCTGACTGACAATAATAAATTGGGGATTAATTCTTAATTATCGATTCAGAGAGCAGGGAGAGTTTATTTTTGGGTTTGGTTCTGGTGGTTTATTGAGCAGCCTCATTGTACAAAAATGTGTAGCTCCTGCACAAAGTACAGGATATTTATTTATTTATTTATTTATTTTGCATTTTGGGTCTTTTTTTGGAAAGTCATTACATTTCAAGCTAAAAGAATGGCTTTTTTTTAAACTGCTGTAAAATGTCAAAACAAGTCAAATTTGGTCTGCTTAGTATGAAATATTTAAATTTTAACATTTTCATCATTTGTCAGTCATTGTGTCCAGTTTCTGTAGATGTTCTTGTGTCTAGTCGGACATAACTCTGTGAGCTCCCATTAAATATGTTATACAGTCCAGTGGTCAGAACTGGGAATGAGTTAATTCACTATTCAACTTTTATATGCAGTATATGACCAGTAGAGAGAAGCTTCAATTCTTAACAATTCTTTGAGCCATACAGTAATGCTGCATATTATCTTTGTCTCCACAGCAAAGAAAACGTGTGCAACCACAGACTTTGCCTGTTCAAATGGACAATGCGTCCCTGCAAGGTGGCGCTGTGACGGAGAACCGGAGTGTGCAGACGGTTCAGATGAGGCTGATGCAATCTGCAGTAAGTACCCGTGCAAACACAACCACAGACAAACGATGCCACAAAGGCAAACATGCAAACAGACAGTGGGGACAGCCATAGACACACGGTCAGGGAGGTCAGGACACGCACACACATTTAGTATGTCTCAAATGTGCTAGCAGCTACAAGTCTTAAGTGTGTGTGTTTGTAAGAGTACGTTTGTTCTTTCATGCATAATGAAATGAAAGTCTACAGAAATACACCAATTTTCCAAAACATATATGCACACCAGCATATGATGTAAGTGCTCTTGTCTCTTTTACAGTCATGCAATTTGTGTTAAAACTAGTAGACCTCCTTACACAGACACACAAACACACTGACACACACATGATTCCTCCGGCGTTACGCATCCCAAGGTTGCTCGGTCTCAGCGTGTCACATTTTGCTGCGCTCCAGCCGCTGTGCCAACCTTCTTTCTTGCACATTGCCTCAGAAAATCGCTTTCAGTTGCCTTTTTTTGTTGTTTGCTGCACCATCAGTTGAGGACATCCATGTGGTTTGATCACGGCCATGAAGGGCAGAAGAGTGGACAAGATGTCTGCCTCTTTCATTATTTCTTATGGAGCATGCATGAAAAAAAGTTTGAAATAACCCCCCCCAGAAAAGACTTTTCATAAATGACATGTTAAATTGTTCAAATATTAAGTGCACATTTAAAGCAATATTAATAGTTAGGATTAGGAGTAGTGTATGTGAGGGTCAGACCATTTGTCCAACACTGTAATATTCATAAACATTGGCATATTTAATTTTTTAAAAGTTTGTGTTTTCAGCAATCACCAATGGGATTATGAAAAATGGGCCAACGCCTGTAAACAGACCTCACCTGTTACACTCTTGTATAAAATGGGTTGGCAGGTGCTGAGGTCGCTCGCTGCCACAATTATGAAAAATGGAACACTGCCGACTGTGATTACTGAATTTTTTAATCCGCAGAGGTAACCCACTATTCACAGCTGGGGAACTGAGCCACAAAGGAGTGATGAGTGTGTGGTGAGGCAGAGAGAGCATTTGTGTGTTTGTATGTTGGGTTAAAGGATGAAAGTCAGAAAGTGAGTAATAATGAGACTGAAGTGTGAAGTGATAAGCAAAGGGCTGTTGCTGGAAGTTTAAAAGGCTGTGAAAGGTGTAAACACAGAGGATACATTATTATTATGACAAAAATGTGCTTTCAGGAGCTACAAAATAGCTCTGCAAGTGAACTTTTGAACTTTTTTTTATTTTAGTAACTGCTTTAGTTTCATGGTAAGACAGGGTCTACAGCAAAAAGTAGAAAAAAACTCAAAGAGAATGGAGGCTTGGAGTCTTCAGCGGCTTTGAAAAAGTTTGTCAATGATGGAATAAGAAAGAAACTTGAAAAATAACTCTAAAATGTGTACTGTATGCATAGTTGTGTTTCACATATGGGTTTAAGAGAGAAGAAGAGGTGTGGATGCTGATGGCTTTGAGCAAGGCTTGGGTGAGAGGAGATAAATTCATGATATTTGAAAAGACAGTGCCCCAAGTACTAAAACTGCTGAAACTAACTAACTACTATACTATTCAGTGAAGGTGATCCATTTTAAAGCTAACAAAACTGTCCTCCGCGGTCATTTTTCTCCTTTTTTTTATAAGTCGATTCCTTGTTCTGTTGCATTTTCAAAGCAGCTTTCTAGGACTAAGTGTTTGTGAAGGTCATGGTCAGACTGACAAAAACAAAACACATGTTTTTCATCCAGACAACTGTCTTGGCGGGGTACCATTGAAAAAAGAAATCTTACCGCAGCTACCTTGGTAATGCCAATGCCACGATAAGTTTGGCTGTCAACTTTCTGAGGGTAAAATCCCACCTCAAAGCAGAATCAAGAGCTTTGCAGTGTCTCGTCTGATGAGCCTTCAAACTTGGTTTGTGTTTCATCTTCTAATTAACACAAAACAGAATTCTGTTTGATATGGGTTACAATAGATTTAATTGGTATTTCACACTGACCAGATTGGTGGAGTTTGGAAGTCCTCTCATTAGGATTCAGTAGTTATATGGTGCTTTGTCAACATCATAACGAAGTTGTTGAACAGCAAACTTGACAAACTTGTCAGGCAAGAGGTGTAAGATCCAGAAATACCATAAAATTCACTGGCAATTTACAGGGATTTACATATTAAACTCCCACATAACCAGTGTTTCCTCCAAAGATAAGTCACAGGACAGAACTGTTGGAGGTCACTCTTCCCACTTCTGTCTTATCACAAAACCTTCCATATGGCTGTATCTACAGGCCAGCTCCTATTTGCAATTTTTATTAAGATGATTTTCAAAGAGGTGATCAAAGAGGCCTTTGAAGATTCTCAAAGTAATAAGTCTGATTGGGATAGGCCAAGGACGTGTGTGTGTGTGCGTGTGTGTGTGTGTGTGTGTGTGTGTGTGTGTGTGTGTGTGTGTGTGTGTGCGTGCGTGCGTGTGTGTGTGTGTGTGTGTGTGTGTGTGTGTGTGTGTGTGTGTGTGTGTGTGTGTACGGGCACATGCCTATGAAGGGTACGAGTGTGTTCCCACAACGCGTGAGTATGAAGCTAGAGTCAATGCTTGTGTTTAGTATTCATCACAAGGTGAATCTGTAAGTCATTTCATCAGATTAGTGGACTTGTGGTTAAGTCTCATTATGTCTAATCAAGGTCAGACTCTGTCCAACTTTCTCAGCCACATTGATCCTCACAGCTGTCTGTATGTTTGGATGCATGCAACAGAATGTGGGCATGCTTTTTAAAGGTGTATTTGCATTATGTGAGATATTTAAAATATTACTTGAGTTGAACAATATGGGGAAAGCAATTTTCTATTGAGGTATATATACAGTATTAAGAAACTTATACTGTCAGATTATTCAGTTGATTCGAGTCCTGAAATATGAAGTGTTATCAGAAAAAGTCATGCCATGAGCACATGTTAAAGTGACAAGTGGTGAAATAAAATGTCAGATGCCCTTCAGCGTCTCATGGCGACGGACGGGACACCCCTTTGCGTCTCTATGTGACACACAGCCTAAACACAATGTAACCTGGTTGAGGTTGTGAAACGCTCCTGGATATTTTCGGGAATGAAACTACCTGGTTAGGTTTGGAAAAAATACTGTTTTGGCATAAAATAAGTATGTAATGTAACAATAACATGACATTACTTAAATATATTACTTGAGTGATGGAAATGTGCAAAGTTTGAAAAACTTTTTTTTTTTTTAAAGATTATTTTTTGTGGCTTTTATTGCCTTTAATTGACAGGACAGTGTGAGTGTGAAAGGGGGAGAGAGAGAGGGGGAGACATGCAGTGGTCTTGGGCATACTTTCTACAAATCTCTTCCAAAAGATATTTCCTCCTTTGGTGTTTTGATGATGGCGATGAGAACACTGTGTAATATGTCAGCCCATTATCTCCCATGGGTGCAAACCATTCGATGACTCCTTGTTAAAGTCATACAGACACGTCTGTGTTTCTGCCCCTTAATGTGTCCTGACACCCTCTGAATCTCTCTCTACCAGAGTACCATCTTGTATCACATTCTTTTCTCCATGCTCTTAGTTATCCCTGCTGTTTGTCCTCCACTTTCTGATCTGAGTTCAGTTTAAGTAATGCCTTTGATTGAATTGATTTCCCTGGGAGGGAATCGATGGGCTGATCCCCAAGACTGCTGATTAACTATGGACCTCAGATGACGCCTCTGAAACCACACACACACACACACACACACACAGGCTCCTCAGGAGTTGTCTGTAATTACACATCTGAAAATGAATCTGGGCCTAGAGGGGATTCTGGAGAAAATACTCGATCAGGTGATGCATGTGTCTGCACACAATGTTCTTCACTGATCCTAAATGCAGACATCATCCCTCAGTAGGAGGTGCAGGAGCGTCATTCGTAGAGTCCCTGCATTTCTAAATAGAAGACAGTAATTTATTAAAATAAACAAGCCAATAACAAACAAGCAGCCCAACTATTTGGACTTGATTTGTCTTTCTTGATTTATCATTTTCCAAACTTTAAACAGGCTCAAGTTTAGTGAATTTTTCACTTCAATGAAAACACACTTAAAACTTGCAAACTTGGATAAGTTGGCAGTGTAAAGCCTTATTTTAGGACATGGACTTAATAAAAATTTAACACAGGAAACAAAATCAAGTTGTTTTTTTTCTTTTCTAAATGTTTCCATGCCAGCAATAGTTGTGGCCGGAGCCATAATATCTTTGAGTTGTCTGTCCATCCGTCTGTCTGTCCAATTCTTATGAATCTCCAGAATGCCTTGAGGGATTTTATTCAAATTTGGAACAAATTTCCACATGGACCCAAGGATGATCTGATTGGAATTTGTAAGTCAAAGTTAAAGGTCAGTGTGACCTTGTGTCTGTGTCATTCTAGTGAACGAGATACCTCAGGAACACGATAAGGGAATTTCCTCAAATTTGACACAAATGTCCATGTGGACTCAAGAATAAATTGATTAGAATTTGGTGGTCAGAGGTTAAAGACACTAAGCCCTCACAATTTTTTTTTTTAATCTTGATTTAAGAATTCATATGATAATCATTTAACAATCAATTTAACACAAATGACTAAAAGAATAAAATTGTGAAGTCATGTAATTTTATATCCCAGAGGTCAAAGACCAACTTCGCTTTCACATCATAATGTTCTGCAAAAACATGTTTTATTCCATACCATCATGCAACCCCAAAGCTCAGGAACAGAAGGGGAGACATTTAGTCAGATACTGAAATGGTGACACTAATCTCTGGTGCCCACCTTGAAACTTTGCTGATTGTATAGATCGTCTGTGCTGCCAGTGGGGAGATGTAAACTGTAACTGCAACTTGACTGGTTCGCAGAGGTACATAGCTACAAAGCGAAAATTCTTGTTTATTTTGGTGAGTTAAACTTGAGGCAGAGCACCAATTTTTACTTTCCAAAAGTAGAATAAAGAAAAAAGTCATTAAGCAAATAAATATTCATTCCAACTTCTGAAGCACTCTCATTGTTGTTTCGCACTCAATAGTTCCTTTTAAGGGTGCTTTTGTTACGAATCCGGGAAATCGTACCTGATAATGAATGCTGAAGAACACACAATTATGTGTTTCCAAAGAAATGACTCATCATTGAGTCATCTGTATAGTTTCACATAACTATTGAATTTACATAAATTGCTATGCTGTGGGGCGCCCATGTTCATAATCTGCGTGCCAGACATCAAAGGTCTGTTTTTCTGGGGTCTAGACATTACAAAGTCAGCATCCATTTACTCTGAGTGGCATCAGCAAGATCCTGCGGTTTGACAATCAGTGCTGATTAGTGGAGCTGTTTCCACTCTCAAGTGTTGTTTGAAATCCATCTCTATGTGTGCGCACTCTTTCGGCTCTGCTGCCACATATCTCCACTCCAGGGAAAAAAAGAGCCCTTCTTGCCACCCAAGTGTCTCTGTGTAGATAAAGGTTGTTGAATTGCAACAAGTCACTCAGCCACATATTGGACCAACATGTGACACTCTCTTTACAATCCCCCCCTCGCCAGTCCAAGTGATGCTTCAAAATTTTGGATTTAGTGAGAAAACTACTCAATAGCACTTAAGCTGTGGTTTTTTGGAGGATGTTTTATATTCATAACATAAAAGTCTTGTGCCGTCAACGTAAGAAATCTAATCATAACAAGTCTACTCGGGCATATTTCATACTCAGAGGCATGTTGACAAAAGCTGTGCTGAGAAGCCTCCAAACTCATTGTGAAACATAATGGGAGGGAAAAAAGACAAACATTAATAAGAAATTTTGATAACTTAGAATAGAATAGAATTCACGTAATCTCAAGTCACACATGGTAGAGCATTTTGAGATAAAACTGAGAAAACAACAGTCTTACTATCCCCTTTGGGTCCTCTATTATAATGTGAAAGCGGTTAGATTTTCATTTATTCCAAAGAATGAGAGGCAATTTTGTTCTTTGATGTGAGGATCAGTATTTATTTCCTTGATGTTTAAATTGGACTGTGCCACAAACTAAACTCTATTCTTGCAGGGCCCTAAAACTCAGCACCTACACTCAAAAAAAAGTTCTTGTATTGGTATAAGATGGAATCAAATGAATCAGGTAATGTAAAGAAGAAGGTAGTATTACACCATAGTCAATGTTGATGTGTTTAGGTGTTTTTAATGATTGCCTGATTAGATCTTTTTACCAACACTGCAGGGCATTAAAACTGCCACGATTTCAAACTTTGCTACTTAATTCCACTTCATCTGATGAAACCCATTCATCTAAAGACACAAACTGTCAGAGCAGAGCCTCTCATCACAGCAGGACTCCTCTCCCACTTTGTGTAGCCTTGATTTATAGAGCTCATATCAAATCATTACTCACTTCTTCAATTTCTTTCTCATGTGGTAATTGAAGTACTACGGAGGAGAAAACTGTAGCGAAAATATTGAAAGTGAACAACTGCTACTAGCCTTATACAGCTTAGTAAAGCAAGCAAAGCTAGTCCATTAAGCAATATAAGCCATCGTTCATGGCCCCCTGGCCTAGAATATTTTTTTCTTTTTAAACAAACAAGAGACAATAACAAGATAAAAATTGGACTTCCCAAACAAAAATGGGCAACATGTTGTGCTATATTTGTCAAGAAATAGTGACAAAACAATACTATTAAAAAAACATTTAGGTAGACAAAGTAAGTAATTAACTGTACCCTGCACAATAAGCACTCCCAAGATCCTGCAGTTATTAAAAACATTTATGGGTTAGGAAGTAATAGACAAATTACTGTGTTTACTGCAGTCTGTTTAAACATAGTGATACTGCCAATGGGTCTCACTTTAGTCTTTACACATTATTTGTGCTTAAACTAATATTTACAATGCACAAGTTGGTTCAGGGCCATGTGAATGTGTGCCAGTGAGGGAGACATCCAAACCCAATCCTGCCCAGGGCCTCTAAAAAGTAGGGACGGACATGACAGCAGGTATTGCAGCTTTATTCTTGGGCCCTCTGAGTGTTTATATAGGGAGGAGGAAGTCTGTTCAATCATGATTGCAGGAAGTTGCTGACAATGATTGCTCTTTGTCTTCATGCTGTAACTCAACACTCTCTGAACTGCTTGCTCTTGTAATGCCTGTTATTCATGTTTTAGTATGCTTTAATACCTGTTGTGATATTCAGTTTGGTTGTAAAACTACTAAGTTTTAGCCATGTTATCAGCTTGACTCTACTAATAGCAATTTCAGTACTTAGGTTCAGACTGAAATATTTTAGAAGCTAATTCTTGGATGGATTTCCATCAAATTTAGGTCCCTGGAGAATGATGCCTATTGACTTTGATGACCCTACAGTTAGCGCTTACATGCTAAACCGAAGTGCTGTCAGAGACCATACTATTTTAAACATATTAGCATTGCTATTGTGAGAAAAAAAACATACTAATTTTAGCATTAAGCACTTAAGCATGGTTGTTAAATTTATTTTCATGAATACCTTTTTTGTGACCAATTTTTAAGCATGAAAGTGTTTTTTGTTGGTGGTGAGCAGCTTGTTTTGTCAAATGGTTAAGTTAATTCTATATAATGTAGATTATTGCATTTATATGAAAAAGTAATGAATTTGCAATTTTATCACATTGGTCAGTTTTATTAAAAAGAAACCCAATGTTTAAGTATAGACTGTAAAAAAAATGGATGAAGCAACCATGACATCGTCCAGTGGTTCATGGACTGCCACTAGCCTGTCACTCAAAGTGGCCAGCACTAAATTATGTACAACTTTAAGCCTTAATAAAATGTAAACGTGTGAGTTATATGAAAATTCGGCCCCTGTACAATTGTCATGGATGGGGAATTAACCATAGGGAGAAAAACTTTTTTTTTGTACCAGGTTTTTAACATGTTTATTTGTGCTGTAATGTTGGGCATTTTAACATGGGTGTCAAAGAGTATATATTCTGTGTTAGAGGCAGCCTCAAATGGCCATAAGAGGCACTGCAGTTTTTGGCACTTCCATGTTGGCTTCATTTGTCAGCCCTGGAGGTTGCTCCTTGTGTTCAATTATTCAGCACTGGCCCAAGGTATCAGTGTAACATGATGACTGTGAAGCCAGCTGTCCTTTGGTGTCAACTAAAGTTGAAACTTAAACTTTTATCCCCCTATCTCTTTGTCTTTGTGTCCCTGCTGTCATCAGTTCCACCTGCTCCTGTGTACCGAGGTGGCTTTTATCCTTGTCTATGTGTGCTGAGACAATAGACAGGTCAGCGGATTATAGCATGGAGTCAGGAGGTTGTGCTAGTTAATTATTTTGGAATATGAAGGGGAAGGATCCGGTGAGTTGCATTGTCGGATCGCTTCAATTTCATGCTTGAGGCAGCGGCAGCGCCAGACGTAATTTCCCTGGTGGCCCCTCCCTCTCTCTGTCTGTCTCTCTGTCTGTCTGTCTCTCTTTACCTGTGGCTCATATTCAATCAAATAGAAAGTCAGTGACCCTGCCATCAAAAGAGGCACATGCAGTTATACAAACACATTCAAACAGATGCAAAGAAACACTCAGAAAAAGGACACACACTCTTATATAAGTTGTATAAGTTGTGTGTGTGTGTGTGTGTGTGTGTGTGTGACTGAGCATTCTGAGTTCACTCTGATCTTCTACTTCATTTCAGAGTCGTCTAATTTGTCTCTAGTCTCTTGCAGCATGTTCTTTTAATGGAAAGCTCTGTTGCTCAGAGCTGAATTTCACTCACTGGCCACGATTCACACACCAGCTCCAGCACACACACACACACGCACACACACACACACACACACACACACACACACACACACACACACACACACACACACACATTCATCAGCGCAACTGCACAAAACCCAAACACACATCCCGACCTTCCTTAGTTTCAATCATTCCCTTTCTTTTCATCTATTAGATAGTTTGGTGTGATTCAAGCTGTCAAAATGATCAAATGATGCATAACAGTTTCTCAGCTTGCAGTGCTCAGTTTCGGTCAGTTTCTGTGGCGAGTACAATCGATGGTTGAACGTACATTTATGAGGTTTTTAAAAAAAAGAGTTCAAAAGTTTTTTTTCTTTGATTGTCAGCAGCTCTGGATGTGAGTTACAGGCTCAACCACCGTGAGCCCTGTTTAATCAAGGCAGCAGGCTGTGTGACCGACACCAAACTCAAGGCTCTGAGTTACTTTGATTGGCTGAGCATTACTGTGACTGCACGCACTTCAACATTTCTCCTACTAAATCTTTTTCATGTTGTGAATTATTGCACACTTCAGGTTTGAATTACACACTTATCAGTGAAGGCTGTGATAACTTGACACGCCTCAATTTGAGAAAGGGACCCTGTAGTCAGGTACTCAGTAATACAAGGATGAACATACTGAATATGCAGCTGTTTCATGTCTGTGCACCAGGCTGACAAGTTTCACAGGACCAGTCATGTGTATACAGATATATTTACAGAATGCAGGCCATTTTTGGACACCGTGGTTATGGTTTGTCTCATTTTAGACATTAAATCTACTAGGCTCATTACTACTTATTTCATTCCATCTGATGAAACCCATTCTTTAAAGGCACAAACTGTCAAAGCAGAGCCTCTCATCACAGCAGGATTCCTCTCCCATTTTGTGTAGCCTTGATTTATAGAGCTCATATCAAATCATTACTGACTGCTTCGATTTCTTTCTCATACAGTAATTAAAGCATTACTGAGGTGAAAACTATAAAGAAGATAATTAAACCTCTTGAAAAAACTTTAAAAAAATAGAAGTCTACCTACTAGCTTTTCCCAGGGCTTCCCATTGTATGTCATGAACAGCATTAGCAGAGTGTTTGATCCATTGTCATCGAGATGGATCTGTTGACGTTCGACCACAGTGTCCAGTAAATGTTGTTATCCATAGGACTTTTAAGACTGTCTTAATTGGCTTAAAATTTTACTCTTGACAATATGTAGACAGTGGGATATGGTTGAAAGCTAGTTAGTAAGTTGACCTTGAGTTGGATTTTTTTAGGTCAAGCTACTATTTCCAGGTCATGCTTTGTGTGGTTAAGGTTATAGAAAAAGTATCAGTGCCCCCTTACAGTTGAAGATTCAAAATCTCAGTTGGAGATCCCTCATCCTTCAACTCAAGTAGTCTTTTTTTTGTGTTGGTTCAGTGTACTGTTAGGGATGTTTTGGTACCCAGAAGTAGCTGCAGACTGAGTGCTATCTGCTTTCACACTGTTCTTTAGTGCAGGCAGCTGCAGACCCAAACCCAGGGTGAGTCTGAGTGAAACAAAGAAAGCTTCCTAGAAATAATAGAAGTTATACAATGTTACTGCAATTTTAAACCTAATGCGATATGCTGAGTGTTGAGATAAAAAATATTGTGGCATATTGCAATTTATTATCGTTTTTCAGATGCAGAATTTGTCCCTAATAGGAAAACTTTTTAGCATCTTTTTTATCTAATATGTTAAAGTTTTCGGTCTGTTTATCCGACTTCAATTATTTCTATTGCAGTAAGTTCTATTCTGTAGACTAACTATTGATTTTATTCATTATTCTAGTAGGCTACAAAAATTTTAATTTGTATCTGGAATATTGATCATTTATATAATGAAAAAAAATGTATTGATGCAATATATCCGCTCAAAAATTTTGTGATACTGTGCGGTATCAATATTTTCCTTTACCCCTGCTGTCTGCCAATCCAGCTTGTAGCAGTTGTCTCCTGACGCACTCTCATCAGTGTGTGTGTGTGTGTTTGCTTGTAAAATCTGGTTCGTAAATAATTCAAGATACAATACTGACAATGAGTGTAATGTCACTTTAGAAGTTGTTAGGAAAAAATAACATCAAAGGTCATCTCTCTGTCTTTCTCTCTCTCACCTCATATTGTAAGCCCATCATCTCGAGCCCTCATGTGCATTGTTCTGCTTATCTTGCTATCTCGTGGCATGTCATTAACCGCAAATGTCTTTACCTTGATTTATATCAGTAATAAGTGAAAGTGTATTGATCTCTTAAGGAAGATACAGAATAGTCACCTAACAACAACATACACAACAGGAAACACCCCAGACATTAAAAAAGCACATTTGCACATGCATGTTACATGTCATATAATTCTGTAATTAAGACACAGAAAAAAACTAAGCCTAAGAACTCCTGTGGGGAATAGCAAATATATGAGAAAACTTAAACAGTTATTTATCAGAGGCTGTAAGTGATCATTAATGATGTAACTCCCATAAGCCTCACAGTGAAAATCTCATAGTTTCAGTGGTACAGTACATTTAATGAATCATTTCTGATATCAGAGAACATTAAGGGTGCTGTGTTATGGTAGTATGGACTTGAAATAGCTACAGCAAAGATGCTTCCGTGTTTACATTGTACATGGCAATCAAACAGGAAAAAACATCAACGCAGCAACCACCACCATGTGATTTTTCTAGTCAATTCCATTCTTCCGTTCAATTAGTGACCCTTGCTCTTGGCTGCTTACGATTGATTGGTGGTCAATATGTTGTTGCTCTCAAAGGACGTCTTGTGGAGCTGCAACAGCCTGATGGGATTGCTTTTGCTCGTGTTTTGCTCGTGTTTCTAAAGACCATGCATAATAACAATTATGTGTTCATCTTTTCTTTTTCCTTCTTCATTTAACTGGACTAAAAAAAAATTGGAGCTTTTTCATTTTACTTTAATTTTCTTCTCATCTTCCTAAATTGTATCATCGGGTGACAGATGTGGTATCTAAAAGCAGACTCAAGACAAACCAGGTGTAATAAAAACAGTCTTTATTGGGTCAACAGGCAGGTCAGCAAAAACAAAGCAGTCAGACAGGCAAACTGATCCAGTCATGTAGGCTACGGCTGAAAGAAAGCAGTAAAAAGAAAGCGGGTGGTCAAAAAACAAGTAGACCTTAAAGGAGAAATTCCACTTTTCATAGTCAACTTTTCCCCAATTAGGTGTCTGAGAATGCACACTACCATGGGCTCCAGCACTGACACATGGAAATGGAATTTTTTAATTTATTGGATAAACCTAAAGCTGTGCGATAAAACGATAACGATAATTATCTTGGTATATTTTCCTTGATAATGATATAATAAATGTTTGATAAATCTTCGGTGTAATTATATTACCCATACTCTCATAGAGGGGGGCAGTAATACACCCTAAACACTAGTTGCCACGTGCCATCAGCTAGAAGAAGTAGTAGTAGTAGAGAAGAAAGACAAGACTGGCCACTAATGCATACAGATACATTATACCGTTGCAACATTCAACTAGCTCATAAAGTTATTTTTAGTATTATTGTCTTGACCACTGAGAACAGCACAGTGCTACCTGACAGTTTAATTCCCCACATAACATGAGCTTCAGCAGCTCTAAAGTCAACTCTTCTAATGCTGATGTTGCGTTAGCATGTGACCCATACAGGCTGTTGTCTGTTGGATTCCACATTTTCATTCTACTCATATAAATTGTGCAGGAAATTGTTTCACCAGAATAAATCAAAATCCGCTGTTTTTTAACAACACAAAACTTGCTAAAGCATATCATTTAATGAGTTCACCTTACATGGCAATGACTTTGAAAGGCAACTCCACACAGCCAGTTGCTTTCTTATAATATTAGACAAGAGCATTCAGGAGCTTTCAAAAGTCAACTACGCTCTCCACATAATTTGGCTGCCTGTTTCAAATTTCACCCCACTTCCTTTGTGTCCCAACCCAGCCTTTGAATAAACTGCCACAGAGGAAACAAGCTCAGGGTTTGCTGTTGAGTTCACTCCGTGCATCCCAACCTCTCCCGCTCCCTCTCCTTTCTTTTGTCTGCCTCCCTCTCCTGCAATCATTAGCTGAGATGTGGCACTAGCCACTGGCAGTATTTTTAATGCCCAATGTGTCGTCTACTAAACAACCATTAAGAGGGGCCTGTTGGAAGAAAGTGGCAATTTCCTATGAGAGCACTGGTGTCACGCTGTATTTCTTCCCCCCACGGCACTGACAGACCCGTAGTCTAGACTGCGTTAATGGTTCCACATTTAACAAGCCCCTTCTTCTTCACA
The DNA here is from genome assembly GCF_026936395.1 of Plectropomus leopardus. Lineage (NCBI taxonomy): Eukaryota > Metazoa > Chordata > Actinopteri > Perciformes > Serranidae > Plectropomus > Plectropomus leopardus. The sequence continues at coordinate 12,469,975 of NC_142180.1, forward strand.
CAGCCTTGAGAGAGAGATAGATACACACTAAGGGAGAGAGAGAGAGGGCACTCTAGTTTCACTTTGCTGCAGAATCTACTTCAGACCCCCGGAAAAAACAAATTGCACCAGCTTAGAGACACATGAGAAATCTCAGTCATATAAAATGACCCTATGGATACATTTTGTGCATAAAACGTCCTGGAGTAGAAATGCCAGACATTTGCAAAATAGTGGTGGATGCATAAAGACCTTTAATAGAGCTTTATGTTATGGTACCTGCTTCTGCTTTTTCTATTGTGAAGAAAGTGTTTGTGTCATGTTGCTACTCAGTTGTTGTTGGTGTATTTGCTGCAGTCTCATCAGCAGCAGCTTTTTAGAATCCTAAAAGGTATTCATTCACTCGCGCTGATTCACACAGTATTTTGCCAAGCTTTTAGAAATTTGCAAAAAACCTTCACAATATTTTAATGGCGACATCATTTCTGTTGAGCATCTTAGAATCTACTTTGAACATCTGACTTTTTCAGTGCTGTCACAAGTTCCCTGTGTTACTCCGCTGCATGGCTTTTATTTTCCTGGCTTGTTTTGTCACCATCCCACACTTCCTCTTCTCTGTGCACCTGCTCTCTCTGATCATTTCTTCCTCTCCTTTCTCTTGACTTTGATCTTTCTCTCTGCAGCATACTCCCCCTCTCTCACTACATCAGGGCTGCAGTAATAGGAGATCAGTGTTCCAATGAAAGCCACTAATCAACACTAACCTTCATTTAAAATGTAATCTGATATTAACCACATACGCCCTTTCTGTAAATTGGATTTCACTTCTGAAGGACATGGGGGGTGAGGGTGGGGGGTTGGCGCTACGGTAACATTCAAGGTGAGACTTAGCGGGTCAGCCTTGACCTCCAAGTCTGAAGTACTCGTTTACATTCCGTGCCAAGGGGACCACCAACTGAACAATACTTAAGAATCAAAAAGTACACAGAAAGGTGTTATGTACCAATTTGTTGGAAACATCCCTGAGTATTTAAAACTTTTTTTGAAAGTTGAGGACATCATTTAAATTCTGAGGTTTTTGAGTGTGAATGTAACGCAGGCGGAGCTCTCAAGTTCTTTTTTCTTCAGCAGCAGTTTGTGACTCACAGGGTTAATAATTGGTCTGTTAATCTGTTTAGAGCTGTTCAGATCATATCGATAGATGCAAGGAAAAGCTGCTGCAAGTAAATGCAAACTTTTAGTTACCAACAGAACGAACAGTTAAGTTTCACTTTCACTGCACCTGATGTCCTGCCCAGAGTAGGTACTGCTCTGTGAGAGTGTAATGCAATGAATTACCGAACGATATAAATATTACAACAGCACTCCTAATGAACAGTCCAGCTCCATAAATAGAAAATCTATTTGTAGAGGCAAATGTATCAGTCGTTGTGGGCTGCCATAAATAAATGAATGTGTGGGAAACCCTGATGCTTTGAGTTGTAACATGCTCAAGATGGAACAGTTTCTAATTGCACCTTGTACCTTTTAATCTAGTTAAGGTGAAAACTTCATTTCGATTATAACACTATTATTGTTTACCAAGTTCTCTTGGTTATTTGGCATTCCTTACCCAGTTCTAAAAAAAAATATTAATCATTTTTGGTCTCGTTAACTCCCTCTCATCACATAACTTTTCTAATTTTACATGGCCATGAAACATCATGTTCCAGTTCTCAGTGTGTAATGTGAGGATATGCAAAATACACAAACTCATGCATTCACACATATAATATGCAGCCACTCTTATAAACAACCAAACACACAAGCTCTGTCATGCATACACAAATATATGCAACCATCCTTACACTTACAGTACATAGAAACATACCCCCTTTAACTCATGCATACAATAATTATGACTGCTGTGCACAACATGCTTACTCACACACACACACATACACATGCTCTTTTTCTGTCTCCAAATAAATCATGAACTAATTGTGACCATGGAATGAGTGTACGCTGGAGAAAGCATTCTCTTTCTGCACATTGTGAATGACGTGTTGCTTTGTAGACTGAGTTGACTCTGTGAAAGGAAATCGTCATTGACCTGTGAAGTTTGGTTTATATGTCATGCGGGTCCTTCAACTTGTTTTATCCATCTTTGTAATTTGACAGCTCACACTAACCCTCCGAGGCAAGCTTCATGTCAAATGATGGATTAAGGTTCAAGGAGAAAATTCTGCCTTTTTTAGAAACTGTGTGCAGGGCAGGGATGGATTTTGTATTTATTTTTTTAAAGGTTAAGTACAGTGGACATTTAGTGTTGTTCAGGCAAACTAATCTCTGCACAAACTGAAGGAGGTAAACCACTAAACAAAAGAACACTTGTGTATGAAGGCTGCATTTTGTGAATACTTTGTTGATCATAGATCTTTCTTCTTTTTTTTAAGAGGGAATCATTTAATCATTTGTCTATGAATTGCAAAAAAATTGTGATAAATGCCTATTACAAATTCTGAGTCAAAGATGACATCTTTAAATGTCTTGTTTCATTCGACCAAAAGTTCAAAACCCAAAGATATTCATTTCACAACAGTATATGACAAAGGAAAGAAACAAATCCTCTCATCTGATAAGCTGGAACCAACTACTCTTGCTTGAAAAACAATCAGTTATGAAAACTGTTGATTATATCTCTGTTAATTGACTCAGAATTTTAGTTGTACTGTGCATATAAAACAATAGGCCAAATATCCAACAATAAAGAAAAGAAACAGTATATTTTAGGACTGTGTAAACTCTTATGTTGCCTGTCCAGAGGTTAGCTTTAGTAAGGAAGGGGTTCCTGATGGGCACACTCACATACACAAATCGTTACAACCCTAAGCTTTGCTTAACAAGCCTGTGGAAATAAGACCACTGTTTGGAACGAGGCTAATGAGCATCACCATGATGATATTACCCACTGCAAACAATCAAACCATTAGACTTGCGAAGTCTTTACAAGCCGAATAATTGGCTGATCCATACATCTCTGGTCTTGTATGAATCATTGATATATTCGTGAGCTCTGCGAGCTTAAGGCTCCCCTGCCTCCTGTCCTTTGTCTGCCGCAGTCTTTTCCTCTCCTCTAAAGGTTAAAGCTCATAAGAAAAGCTTGCATTCATACGGCATGCGACGCAACTCCTGAAAGAGATTAACTATTCACCCGCAGCAAGCTTCCATTTATTTGAATGAAATTGCAGACACTGAAATTAGAGCAACATATTTATTATGGACTACTGCTAGCAATCTGAATCTCTTAATGGATAACAGCATAACATGAGGGGATTTGCAGTACATAATTTCATGTCTGTGTGCTTTTGGTTGTGTATTTGTGTGCATGCTTATGCACAGTATCTGTGTCACTCGCTGTAGAGTTTGCAGAAATTTGTAAGAGCTGAGTGACCAAAGGAGAATGTTATGTCTGGTCCGTGTGCATTTGTTGGCCCTCAGGTCACAAGAAGCCCGAGTTGATCAGATTCCAGCCCAATACCTCTCCGTCTCTCCCTCTTTGAGTGTGTCTCTGCAATATCTTGCTCTAATTGTCTTGGTCCTCGTTCGTCCCCGCACTGATGTTCTCCCTTCAGTGACCAATATCTGACCTCACCTCCCCCTCTGACATCTCACATTGTTTATTTTTTCTACTCTTATTTCCTCCTCCCTCGCAATGCACTGATAGTAAAATTCTGGGCAAGTGCAGGGCAGATAGCTGATATAAATGTTGTTGTTTATTTTGTTTTTGTCATTATTTATTTCCCCTTTTTGTGCCAGGAAAACAAATAAATCTACTAATTATTATATATAAACAACTTAACTGTGTTAAAGTAATTCAGTACTTCAAAACACTATCTTTGAATGACACAAATTCAATCATACGCATTCATGGAATAACCTTTAAAATAACCTCACATGAAAAAGATTTTAAATGAAAAACTGCTTCGAAGGCCTCTTTACTATACTTTCTCATATTTCTTTTTGACAGAACATTTATCCTAAAAAGTCACATTTCTCACCAAAAACTACATTTTAAAAGATCACATCTGAACACGCCATGAGAATGTTACAATTTACCTTCACTAGATAAAATTTTTTTAATGAATAGACCTTGAACACAGCACAATGTAATTAAATTATTATTAATACTAATCCCACCTCCTTCAGTACTTAGTTCCAGCCATCAACTGCTAACAGCTAATGTTAACAAGAGTTTACTGCATACTTTAATCCCAACTGCATCACAGGGAAAATCTCTGTCCAAAATACAATTTCTATTTCTATGATGTGAAGTTGTTAGTCACAAGCCTTGCCTTTTAGCCCGCGCGAAATTTATTTGACAAACATCAAAACATCAAAAAACATCAGCCACTACTATTCCAATGTTTCCCAAAAAATCAGAATCTATATGGAGGGGGGTGAATCAGCAAACTTTTTTTATGTGTGTCTGTCCCTTTGTGTCATTATGGTAATGTTCTGTGTCCTATATCTATACTCAAGCAGAAGGGCAGGAGGATGTCTTAAAGAGTTTAATTTTCTTCAACAGATTAGACCCAGTGCAATGAACAGTTAAGTTTCACATCACTGTGCTCTGAGTACACACTGCGCTCCGAGAGTGTGGTGCATTGAGAAACTAAATGGCATATATATTCAAACAGTGTATGAATAGTCTGGCTCCAAAAATAGAAAACAAATTGTTGCGCCTCATGTTTACATTATGGCGGGCAGCCACAAATAAATGAATTTGTGGGAAACCCTGCATTGGTGGATGTCATCTTATGAGACCAATAAAACGGTGCATCCCTACTTCTTACTCGTCTATCTTCATCTTTATTTTCTCATGTGTTGTCCATGAATCCAGGTTAATCCAGGTCACTGAGGCTAAAAATAACAATTAAAATAAAAAAATATGATTTTGAGAAATGCCAGTGTTTATTTCCTGGCATAAAATAAATTGTCTGAAATTTAAGAGCTGAAATTTCATATGGTCTCAATATAAACAGACTGAGTCAGCTCAGTGCACGATGGTGTATTGATTCAAAGGATGGCTTGGCCTTGTTTTTACTGCAGATTAGCCAAGCGATAAAAGTTTACTATTCTCAAGCAGGCCACTCGCCAATTTATGGTGCAACCTCATAGCTGAAACTTGAGTTTAATTATGCTATTTCACAGACGATCAGCTGTTATGGACCCCCTGTTAGTTAGACTTAATTGATGATGTGTCAGATACATGCAAGGAATAAATGTTGTGACTTTCTCTTACTTACATTCATTATTACATACATTATCCTGCTCAGTATTTGTGGTGCCTCTGGCACTCACAACATTCATGTTGTGTTTGTAGAAATTCTCACAAGTTAATAGTTAATAAATGGAAAAATTAGATATTAGACATGGTAGTCATTTAAAAGAGAGTTCTAGCGCTTCTATGTTTTTTTAATGAAACCTTCAATACGTTATGTACTTTGCATTGGAGTTCAATTGTGTAAGAGTGCAATTGGTATTCACAGCAGTGCTGAGTTTTGGGCATTCATAATATTCCACCAATGTGATGAGACATTGTTCTCAGGTGTTTGCATAAAAAGACATTGAGCGATGGTACTTCATCAATCAGCAGTGTGCTGTCTGGGGTGCAGGAGAATTCAATGTACCTTTAAGCATTTTATTTTCATGCCACTACTGTATGATGGTGGTATGGGGTAAATCATCCGTAAGCTTCCATTCAACATGTGTCATATTATCACATACGCTCCTCCCATGTGCCTATGTTTTGACGTGGCGTGTCAGTGACTTTAGAATTACTTAGATTACCTCCTGGCCTCATGCACACTGCTCATGATAAATAAATTACCTTAGCATTAGCCTGCGGGGCTACAGGCCATCTGAATCAATCACCTGGGAGGCTAGCTTTGATGCTAGGCAGGCAGCTGGAGAGTGGACGTAGTGCCACGTTACAATGCTCCAATCCCCTCCCTCCTTGTGAAGGGAAATTAAGAAGGTAGTTAATCAAAAGTTCATTAGCATACAGCGCCATGCTCGGTCCACCCCTATACCCTGCTCATAATAGACACTTAGGCAGGCCATGTGAGGAGAATAACAAGTCTGTACCAATTCTGGTTGTGGACTTGTTTGAATTAAAAGACTGCAACGTCCCCCTATGTGCCAAATGAGTTTTCTGACCTCAGGTCCAGCAGAGCCCATTTAAAATCCACACAAAATCCAAAATACTAAGAACAAGAATTTTAGGAAAGAAAGCTTATTTTTGAAGGACAGAGATCTTTTTTCCCAAATAAAATCCAAGAAAACCATATAATTTCATTAAGATCTAGTTCATATATGCACAGGACAGATACAGTTGACCAGATCATCAACAACATAAATCTTTGTATTTATACCTATAGCCAATGCAAATTCCATGTGTGCCAATTAAAGGGATAGTTCATATTTCTTGACATTGGGTTGTATTGGGAACATATTCAGTGTGTTACTTGTAGTAGATGTGAGTCAGCACACTGCCAGATTGGAGAAATGTGCGAGGGTCCGACATGGAAACTAAGTAATGTATTGCTGTGAAAGAGTCAGCAACCAAACTTATTTTAGCCACCTAAAATAATCCCATATAAAAAAATCAATCTTAACCTAATTGTATGCTATATTGAAAGTATTTTCACAGCTTTACCTTAATGTCAGGCAGCCCATTCCAACGGGAAAGCCATTACCAGCTTCAGTTCTCCATCCATGCCTGAATAAAAAGCCACCAGACTCCATTTACAAAAACATTTTTGCATGTCGAACATTGGAGCTGCTGGCCCACTGCTGTTTCAGTCAGTTTTTATGTTTGTGGGGTTTTTTTTGTGTTTTTTCTTTAAGTGGCTTAAATATGTGTAATTGCTGACAGCAGTACATTGCTTAGCTTCCATGTCTGCTTCTTCAAACTGGGGGCGTGCCGACTGCCGTCGACTGAGAGAATTATACTGTCTAAAGATAAGTACATTCTAAAACCCCACCCCCAAAAAATATTAAATATTCCTTTAACTTACTCTTTGAAAATGAGCTTCTATTAATACAATTTGTAAAGGTCTTTTAAAAAACAAAACAAAAAAAAAAAGTTCAGTGAATCGGATTTGCAACATTTAGCTAATTGCATGCTGTATCAAACACAGAAGATAATCACTTTGGTGTTTTTTTAAATAGATTTAATGTAAACATCAAGTCATTAGTGGGGTAATCGAGCATTGGATTGGCAGAGTGTTCCCTGTTTTTCATGTCATAATGATGATTCTATGCAGTTTTCCTTTGCATCTTTTCACAACGCTGCTCGCCAGCATCTTGATCCACCATGGCAGCCATTCTGTATGTATTAGAGAAATTTGACTCACTTTACATTAATGTTTTAGGAAACTAAAAAGCAGAGCTGTAATAGTGTGTGTATTACATCTTTTTAATGCCTCATCATACTGTGAACAGAACAGCCTCACATGCAGATGCAAATTAGTGCTCACCCAGGGCGACTGTGAGATGAATATATGCATAGGTTACAGTTTCAATAAAAAGGTATTGGGCTGAATTTATTGAGGTTCATGGGCCTTTGTATGTCACTGAAATTTAAGTTGAGGGAGAAAGCCTGACTTGGTCATCCAGCCAATTGTATACATGTTTATTTGTTTGCTTTACCTCAGAGTGACCAGGATACAATCGCTGACCGCACATGCTCAGCTTGACCCTGTTTTACACTCATTCGATAATGCATACACCCACCTGGGAGCTGCCATGTCCAACCAGCATCTCTCATTGCTCGCCACCAAGCAGCTCCACTGGAGCATGGCTAGCATCAGTTCCTCAGCTGTTATTCGCTGCAGGCCTTGGCAGCAAGCGAGTTAGCTGGCTGCTAACGGCCCCGTGTTTGTCTCTGTGCCCCAGGAGTTTTATAGCCCATGAAATATTCATTCAATACAAAGTCAGGAGAATAGTGAATTAAGTTAAACGCCTATGACGGGCAGCTGAGAAAAGGATTTATGGCTACAAGTAGCTCTGTCTATGTATGAATGTGTGTGAGTGTGCCTGCCTGCATTAACATGTGTGTACAGTTTTGTTCACAGGATACATCGACTATATTTTTGTGTACAAAGTAGGGATGTTCTTACCTAACTTATTTTCATGCCATTTAAGCAGGAGGTTAACACAGACTAGTCCAAAAGTAAGAAAACACATTCAGAAAACAGTCTAAATTGAGCACAGTTTAGCCAATGACGATGCACTTTGACTGAACAAAATGTTGAAATTTATCATTTATATTTGTTAATCACATTTTTATGAAACCAAATTTTATTTTAAATTCTGCTAAAATGTATGACATTTTACACCACACATTATGAAAATTACGCATTATCCTACAAAACATTACAACAACTTACTGAAAATACTGCCAAACAGTGCAGGATTTACAAAATGTTATCTCCATCCCACCTTCTACCTCTCTACTTGTGCTTCCACTGTTTAAATAGTAGGCCTTAAAAGTCATTAAAGAGTTTTAGAAATAAATTTTTGAGGTTTCAATAGCCTTTTTTAATCTTATATCATTCATGCATCTTTTAATGAGTCAGATGACTTTGTGTGCATTCTTGATTACATGAGCATTGTTTTTGATTATTATCCTTTTTGAGGTGAGATTCCTGATAAGCCCCTAGTTGTTTCTTAGTCTCACCCACACTCTTTGTCTTCTTTTATTGTTGTGTTTCTGTTTAAGTAAACCTTAAATTTCAAAATCTCAAATCTTCAGAATCCACATTTCGATTACAAATCTTTAAGCCTACCACTGAAACTAATACAGTATTTTTAATTTTTTACTTACCTGATGGCAAAAAAATAGATAACCTAACTCACTCTAATAACCTATTCAATACCTCTTACTTTTACACTGTATACACTGCGTAAAGATGCAACCTTTACATTACAGTTTTCTGCAGCAGGAGTTTCAGTCGATATACTGCACTTGGCCTGGTATATGATCATAGTCGGCAATATCTCTGCAGGCACAGATGTGTCCCCAGCTTACTGTCAATAAGTCCATCAATGCTCCTCAGTGCCTGGACTGCTGCGGGATACACCTGTCAGCATTTAGTGAGTAGAGAACAAACAGAGAGGGCAAATCTGTGCTAAGCACTGACTTTCAAAAGTCAGGAGAAAGTATATAACTGCAAATACAACTTAATTATCAACACCATTACCATCTGGATTGGCAAAGTCAGACACCAACAGCCTTGATTAGAAAAAGCTTTAAACCTCTTCTCTTTGCTTTTGATTGTCCTGGTACTAAATTTGTAACCCAGTGATGTTTAAATGTGATTTTTCTCATTTATTTTCAGACATACCAGATTGTCTCCCTTTAGTTGGCATGTTTTTTTCTTTGTCTGTGCAGACTCGGTGGCTGTTGTTGATAATGCTAATTACCTTCATGTACAACCACTCCTGTTTGTTCCAAGCAAACTGCTCCTTTTTCTGGCAATGTGAACCACATCTCTTGGTTTTGCACATAGCAATTTTCTCTGTGAATGGGCTGCAATACTGTGGCTGACTGAGGCAGCAAATAGAAAAGCCTTTTTATAGACTTTATGATTGTATGGGCAGAACTGCTATTGAATAATATCAAAGGCCAATTGAGAGCAACTGAGTAGACATTTTAATAGTCACAAATTATTGCTTAAACATATAATAATAGGAAATTGGAACTGTCCTTTGCATTTGGTGAATATTACCCTTGGGGTGAAATTCATCCAATTGATTTTTGTCATAATCAATGTAAATGGAGTTCTCTGTTGTTCTTGCTCGTCTGTATTCTGTCATTTGATTGGCACCTGATCCATGACTCCACCCCCCTCAACTACCAGGGCCCGAAATGGTCAGTCAGACAAATTACATCCTTTTAACTCAGCTGTCAGTCACACACTTAGTGGACTGAACCCCTGCGGGGGTGTATATCTGTGTGGGTTAGAGTGAGAAAGTCTCCGACAGTAGCCCCAGGACTCTGCTGACCCACACAAACACACACACCTCTGAAAGTAAATAGTGTGAAACATGAGACCAGTACTTTCTACAGTGTATAGTATTTCTAAAACGCACGACAACACACGTTAAAATGAACCAGATGTCAGACAATTCAGTGGTCTCCTATCTCTCATTAACACACCTACACACACATTCCGTTGATATTCATATTCACAGCATCACATTGACCAGAGGAGCTGCATTTTGTGCATCAAAAACACAACACAACACAACACACACACACACACACACACACACACACACACACACACACACACATACACACACAGTACTTGCTCTTTCACTTTCTTAAATGCGATTAGCAGAGGGCTTTTATTCTTTAAAGGCCAGCGGGGATCATCCAAAAGATCAGCACCAGCAAAAGACAGGAGAGGAGAGGAATCCAAACCCCAAACCTGTCCAGTTCTATAGACAAATAAAATGCTGCCACTTTTCAGTAGTGTAGAACCTGGCAATGTGGACTGCACAGTTGGAGAAAATACTGGCAATCACTCCTGGCAAGACTGGAAGCCCCAAGCGTCCCCTCCACAAGGGGCAGCCTTTGAATGGCAGCAATTTATTCAGAACTGTTAAAGATAAAAAATAAGAATAAAGAAATAGTAGATGAATAAATAGAGAATGAGACTGAAATAGGCAAATCCCACAGGTACTATTGATCTGTGGCTGCAACACACACACACAAACACTCAGGCCGGTTGCCAAGATGCTGGTGGTCAAATATGTATAATTGATAGAGTTGAGTTTGACACAGCGCTGTAATGTAATCTGGGGCTAGCGTTCCTGTGAGGTTTGAGTGTGTGTGTGTGTGTGTGTGTGAGCGAGAGAGAGAGAGAGAGATTGAGGAGGGAGGTAAGGGGAAGGGTGAAAGAGTGTAGTGGTTTGTAAGAAGAAGGGACAGGGATTTGCTGTGGGGACTCAGTGTAAATTTGATGTATCGGACGGCTGTATTTTTCCTCCCTGTACCAACCCCACGGGCTACACATGTAGGAACAATGGCCTTCTCCACTGTAATGGGCTTTTACCAAGAGGGACCACTTTCTCACTCACATGCAGTGTGAGTGTGTGTGTGTGTGTGTGTGTGTGTCCAGTTGTGTTTGACAAACTGTACCCAGTGATTTGTCGTTTCATTCACGTTTTGTTCACTGATTTACATTTAAAAACCCATCGTAGAATACAGTCTGTATTGTAGTGTATTTCTGTTTTAGATGTGTTGTGTTTGTGTGCTGAACTGATGACCTGATAAATTGTTTAGGATAATTTGATAAGTAATAAGTAGTGCAAGTCATTAATCAAGCCAAAATGCCAAACAGCCATTTTTTCCAACTTTTCAAATGTGAGCATTTACTGATTTTCTCAGATTTTATGACTGCGTCAGCAATAGTGAAGGTATAATGTTTTTGGATTCTTCATCCATCCCTTCGTCCCATGTTTATGAACCCAATATCTCAAAAATGCCTCAAGGGATATTTTTCAAATTTGGCCCACTTGGACTCAAAAATTAAAGGATTAGATTTTGGTTGCCAAAGATTGCTGTGACCTTGTTCATGTTATTTTCGTGAACGGATATCTCGTGAACACCTTGAGGGAATTTCTTCAAATGTAGCACAAACATCTCCTTTATAGTATGAACTGATTAGATGAAGGCAGTCATTCTAGTATATCATTGCAGTCACTCAAACCAAGCTTAGGTTGGTTGATAAAAAAAAAAAGCAGCTGAAGAGTTCACTTTGAGCTTAATCAAAATAATTACTGATGAATCTGTAACTAAAATAAGCATCCCTAGTATCTACATGGCTGCAAGTGCATACAAAGTGCTCATGTGTTTCATATCTTGATTTGAGTGTTTTGAGTGTGTGTGTGTGTGTGTGTGTGTGTGTCTGTGTGTGTCTGTGTGTGTCTGTGTGTGTGTCTGTGTGTGTTGTCCTGGCTTTGTGTCTGTCTGACAGTGCTCTGGTTCTTTGTTCCTCTGTCACTGTGTGTCTAGTTTAATTGCAGCCCTTTGAGGGCAAATCGATTGGAGCAACAAGATAACTAAGTTATCAAACTGTTTCATTGACTGGCTGTCCCTTCTCTCTCTATCTTTTGCCTCCTCCCTACTTCTTCTCTCATTTTACTCTCCCTGTCCTTCTCTATCCTCTTTGCTTCCTGCATCTCTTCCATCCATTCCCCATCAACTTTATCATCTGCTACCCATTTTCCTTCTCCCTGCCCTGCCTCACCACTCTGTGCTCCGTCTCTCTCTCTCTCTCTCTCTCTCGCTGTTTTTCACCTCCACCCCCTCACAACAGGCCGACAGACCTGTCCACCAGAGAAGTTTGATTGTGGAGGGGCTGCCAGCAAATGCGTTTCGTTGTCATGGCGATGCGACGGAGAGAGAGATTGCGAGAACGGGGCAGATGAGGAGCAGTGCGCTGCAGGTAAGTTTGTGGTGGGTGGTGGAAATGTGGCATGAAGAGAGACAGAAAAGCACTGAGAGGACAAAAAGGATTGAACAGTTTCCATTTTGAGCTTCATTTGAACTTTATTTTCATTTCTTCAGTCAAAAGTCTGAGGGGCCTGAAAGTAAAAAGTCTACCCTTGAAGCTTTGAGTCAGCTGATGTTGTGTACATTTCCTGTCACTGATAGAAAGGTGAGTTTTGCTGCAGGTTTAATCATTGGTTAATCTACTGTTCTCAGTACAGAGTCCTTGTTTGAGGGTATATCAAGCATATCTACAAATACTGTCCTTGATTTAATCATTTGTTATTATTGAAAGGGTCCTTCAGTATTTTTCTTTCAGTTTTTAAAATGATTTTGGAAGGATTTATAAAGTCATAAGCTATTTGAAGTGCACAAAGCACTGAATAAACTGACCCTGAAAACTCTCCTACAGTTAAAAATGGTGAAGATTAAAAAGGAGACAGGGATAGCAGAGGTGAACAGAGAAAAAAAATCTAATAAAAAATGAAGATGGAAAATTGTGATGTGGGAGATGAAAACAGGAGAGAAAGAGAGGAGAAATAACTTGAAAAGCTTAAGGTCCCGTGAGATAATATTTCTTGAAATGTAGTCATGCTTCAGTAATAACTGCGTTGCATGATGTGTTTCGACAGACGTTTCACTCACACCCTGGGGTGATGATCAATCTTAAGTTCAGGTCTAAAAATATACTTAAAAAAAAGCTGAACCTTGGGAATCATGGCTTTTAGCCAGTATGAAGTAGGCGTAGAAGTTTCCTCTACACTTCCTAGTCTGTCACCAGGGTCGTCGCATATTTAAGGGTTCAGTTAAAATCTGGTCCGAAGTGCAGCCAGGAGTATTTTTAACCTGATGTCATAGCTGCCAAAAAAGTAGTATGTTTCACCTCTTCACATATTTTTTCTGTGTTATGTGTCTAGAGATGTCAAACGTGATCTGTTTTTCCTCCCCTCCATCATTTTCTTGTTTTTGGCTGTTGCTCGAAATGGAGAAACCAGGTCACTCTGCAGACTGGGAGAGTTGGGCCAGTTGCATTTTACTGGGGAAACCAGTTATGTATCTTGAAAGTTTATCTTTGAAGATGTGTCATATACACCTGCAGTTTGCTCTGTGTTTACAGAGACTGACTGATGCTCAAAAAGTCACGCCAAAGCAAATAGATGCCAATACTGGCACTGTGCGTCATGCACTGTGTGCAGAGGGTGTGGTGGCACACTTATAGTTTTTTCATAGTTTAAGACGCATGTTGCACTCGCACTGTATGAATGAGTTGCAAATAGCTATAATATTACTTTTATAAGTCATGTGTGTGTATATGTGGGTCTGTACCCACACAAGATAGAGCCCATAGTATCACTCTTATATGTGCAGTGTGGAGAATTTAGGGGGATATATTGGCAGAAATTGAATTTGATATGATAAGTATCTTCTCTTTAGTATATAATCACCTGAAAATAGAAATATTTATGTTTTTGTTTCCTGAGAATGTGGAATAGATTATGATACAGAAAACCTTTGTGAATCAGCCACACACACACACACACACACACACACTCCACAATGCTGTTTCATATACACTCACATCACATTGTCAAGCATACATTCTCACAGCTTGCATTAAAGCTGTATAAAGTGCATTGATTTTCATCAGCGTAAACATCTGGCCGACAGCGTTATTGATTTTAAACGTGTGACACATGCTGAAACACACACATGCATACATAGCATTTTTCCCAAGAATATATATAGATTGCATGTATTTTTTTGCCTTTGCTAAACCTGAGCTCTGCCAGATAGAAAAACAAACCACTTTAAATGTATATGTAAGGACAATTTCTGTATGAGCATCCGTATATTGGTGTCTTTGTGAACGCTTCAAAGTATGACTTCAGAACTTCAGAGAGATTGCATTTCTGTGGAGTGAGGGTGAAGTAATTTTGGCCAGTTGCAGTGTAAAAGAGAGATTGAATTCAGCACAGGAGAGTCCTCATAAGAATAGAACTACAAGGCTGCAAGTGTGCGTGCGTGCGTGCGTGCGTGCGTGCGTGCATGCGTGCAAGCGTGCGTGTAGCATCTCAGTTTCTGTAATGTTGCTCTCATCCCTCAGGCATGACATTCATACATTTTCATGTTTAAGGTGATGCACAAAATGCACATATGCACAGAAGATGTGCACATGCATGCATAATTAAAGACACACACATACATGAACAAACACACTGTAAGACTGCTTCTGGACTTCATTTCCTTTATGTGCAGAGCAAAAGATATGTAAAATAGGAAGTGAAACTACCATTTTTTAATGAACATTACTGATTGCAGAGGCAATTTAGATAAAATGATATCCAAATTTTAATTATTTTTTTTTTCAAGTGTGCAATCTCATCACTTTGAACACCCTGGGGTCAGCATGATATTCTAACCACAAAAATCTGCAAAAAAAAAAAACAAAGCATTGATTTAAATACTATTTTTAAAGCTGGGGTTTGTAACTCTGGCGAAAGACAGTTGATTGTTTCTGATTTTTCTTATTTTCCAGAATTTGAAGTGCAAAAAATGACAAAAACAACCCAGTACATAGTGCAGGAAGAGGCAAAACAAACTGAATGTGCTCATTTGAAGCTCAAAAACAAGTTTAAATTTACACATTAAAAAAAAACACAAAAATGAACGCACAGAATGAAGTGACAAGATGATGGCAAACTGATAGCAGAATATATATGTCAACAATAACTAAAAGTAATTTAAAGCAGAAAGATGCGAATGTGTAACGTGTGTGTGTGTGGGTGTGCGCGCAGGTCTTTATGAGAAGGACATTGGTTCATTCACTCAGTCTACAACTATAGAATTAATAGGCTACATCTCTTCTTCACAGAGACCTCTGGCCTGTCACTGTGAGTGAAACTAATAAACATGGATACAGGCACAGAAATACATGGAGAAAAGTCTCATTCTCAGGTGGTCCAAAACAGACACCTTAGTTGGCTGAATTTCCAACCTGAAGGCCTTAACACATCAAGCCAGTGGTTGATGGTTGGTCAGTGTTGGGCCTTCGGTGAGTGTCTGTTGTCCTTGTTGCTGCGGTGTGTCCTTCGCTGTTGGTCGTGGTCAGCCCTTATCTGTTTATTTCTGCCGATTCAGCCTGTTGAATTGGCATCAGAACCAGCGAAGCCTGTTGGCTGTTCAGCTCAGCGCACGAGAAGAGAAACAGAAGTGGGAGAAGTAAACAAAGAGATTAAGTCAAGAGAGAGTGATCAAAACAAAATTGCTACATAAGGTAAGATTATTTATCTTTAGCCAATGAGCTCTTTAGCAGCCCAGTTCCTGATGGTTTGTGTTATTGTTCACACTGGCACACAGAATATATGCTTTGTTCTTTCAACATTGGATTTTGCTGTTAATTATTCAATTCTTTTTACTGATTTTACAGTATAAAAATTACAACAATGCAAAATGATATGTAACATAAGGGGCAAATAGTTCCTGAAAATTACAGGCCATCAGTGGAATATAAGTATACATTTAAATGTATACATAAGATAAAAGAAATGAATACATCTATAAATAAAAGCACAATTACTGACAGTATCTGTTAAGGGATATGCACACAAACAAGCGACTGTCTTCCAGTTAAGGAGTACAAGACATCTAGCAAGTTAGGTGAATTGTAGATCTTGTTGTTAATGTGCTAACGAGCATCATGACGGTCTTCTGAATTCCCTTTTTAAATGTGTTACAGCCGCCTGCTGGTATGGAGAGTTATTTCCTCTCATGCAGGTGCAGAACATATGTTGGTTGGCCCTTGGCTGTAGTCATCATGGTGTGTTCATGTGCAACTTTTTGGCCTGGAATTGGGTGAAATGAGTTGCTGTAACAGTCTGCTTTTGTTACTGCTAGTTATTTAACGTCAGTTTGTTTTGTCTGGGCCAGAAAGTGTCTGTATTTGATGACCTGGGAATGAGACTTGATAATGTTTTTCCAGAGTAATACAGCACCTTTATGTTATTGCTGTTGTTTATCATGTGTTGCTCTGAAACCACAAGCTTACCATTCTGTTAAACGAGGTACATTGTAAGTACATTGTCTGTCCAGCGGATGCTGTAAAAGACACAATTGAAATGGTTCATCTTATCGTCGTACTTCTATACTTCTTCTCTCCCATCTAATGTCTCTTTATTCATACTGTTCATTAGATTTTAATCCGTAATTTTTAGCATTTTATGAACAATTATTTTTAGTTTAGATTAAATAAAATGAAATATGAACACATTAAGATAGAGTGTTACACGTGTCAGAAGCACTAGCTTTTTATTTGGATCGAGACAGATAGCATTGGAGGACAAAATGAATAATTCAGGTTTGGCACAATCCCAAGCATGTCAAAAGTTGTGATATCTTTATAATAAACAGCTCTTGAAAAAATTCAGTTTTGTTAATATAAATGTTTTTGACATTTAGAAAGCTTATTACGATATTTGCTTCAACCCAACCAGCCCAAAACACATTAAATGCATATTTTATCTAAATTTTTCTACATTTCATAAGTGTCATTGAGATTTTCGTGACAGGTGGAAAGAAATGTCTTCACTCCCCTTGCTGTCTTCACATTGGCTCTGCTCCCTCAGCTGCTGTCCTCACTTTCTCTGAATGTTTCTCTGTGTCGTTCATTTATCTTCATTCTGCCTGTTATTTCTTAGAGTGTAGGCTGCTGGTACACAGAGTGATCACATTAGGGAGTTTGTGGCCACAACCTAATGAACACAACTGCCGCTGTTGATTTAGTCACGTAACCTGAGCTGCTATTGTTCACATACCATCTCCCTGATGTACAATATAAACAAGAACGCTTTCTCTCTTCTCTTCTTTGCCCATCACAGGTACCTACACTCTTTTATTCTCTTTTAATCCCTGCGTACTCACTGGGAGGGCAATAAGACACCATATGTATTTTTCTATTGCCTTTCATCTGTCTGACCTGTGTGAGCCTTTATCTCTTATTGCAGTGTGAAATAGAGTGGTTAATACAGCTGTGAAATATTTCATAGGGGTCTTGATGATAATTGATTTCCTGCCTAAACCTTTGAGTGTATGTGTGTGTGTGTGTGTGTGTGTGTGTGTGTGTGTGTGTGTGTACGTGTGTGTGTGTGTGCGTGTGTGTGTACGCGTGTGTGTGTTATTGGAGTCGTGCTGTTCTAATAACCTGTAGAGATCAGCTTTTGATCTATCATTTAAAGATGAAGGTGCTTTCAGTGAATATTAAGTTCATCTGATCCTTAGAGAAGGACCTGTGTTATCGGAGTTCACGCATAAAAGTCCACTTCAAAGGCCACACGATGGATCCATTAGCTCCTGGTTTCTTTTTCTTTTTTTTTTAAATTTATTCCACAGTTTAAAGGTCCAGTGTGTAGGATTTAGCGACATCTAGTGTTGAGGTTGAAGCCAACATGAAAATGTGAATGACTCTGTCTAGACCAAGTGTTTAGCTTTTCTGTTTTGGGCTACTGTATTGATTTTGAGGTAACTATACACTAATGAAAAAGTAGTTATGAATATTATGTTTCTGCTAATGTATGCCCTTATTTCCTGCATATTGAACTCACCACATTTTCTTTCTATATTGGGCTGCATGAGATAGCTTTTGTTTTTGGATGAACCAAAGGTAATCCACCAAATTAGGTTTGCCCCATTACACTATGACAAAAGTAGTTCAATAAATAATAAAAATTATTTAAAAATAAATAAATAAATAAAAACATAATATTGTGCTTTATTGCTTTAAGTGTCGGGGAAGCTCAGACTAAGGAGAAGAGTGATACAAATGTTTGCAAATGAGAAACAAAATGACTTATCAGGTTTATCCATCTTTCTCTCCTGTCACTCTGCACTCTGTGTATTTATTAAAACAGAATAGGGTTTGGGTGGCATAAAACCTAATCATGCTGTTGCTGTTATATTTATTATTCTTTGGAAATTGATTTATTCTTCATGTTACAGCCATAACAAAGAAACAAATGAGTGTTGTGTCTACAGATAACAAAGCACAGCTACGTGACAAAGCAGTCTGATGGTAGTTTGGAAGCAGAGTACTGTATGAACTGTGGTGCTGCACTGGCTTTATGGAAATGTCAACATCGCTGCAATGCACGCCACCATTTAGGTCTTTCAGTAATAAGCGGTCATATTTGAAAGGTCTTTGGAAAAAAACAGAAATAATTGGAGAAGCCTGTGTGTTCCAGACTAAATTAATGGCATGCTGATGAATGGTTGCATAAACAATATTTAATCTATTATGTACAAACTGCAGTGTAGGAGGTAAGCAGTACTATACCATCCACATACAGACATTTATTTAATTAATTAACCCTTTAAAACATACTTTTGAAATCTGCTGCTTTCACCCCTGCCCCCTTCAATACCATGCCTCCACCCTCCACCACCCTCTTCCTCCACCTCTGATCTCCTCTGCTCGCCCTCCCTCCCTCCAATGTCTGCTACGATTGGAGTACGGCAAGCGTTAATTAGGGCTGCTAATTGAGCATATCCAAATGTTGAATAAAACATGGATCCAGGAAGAGAGGTTCTTTATTACATTTAGAGGAGGCCTCTGAAGAAAGTTTATGAGCCTTTAATTTATGTTAATGCGAGATCGCGTTCATTTAGGCACACAGACGCCGTGAAGATTTAAAGCAAAACATAATTGAAAAGTTTTTCTTACCTTCTTACCAATCAACTTTTAATTTCAACAAATTGGACTGTTTAAATTAATACAGCGTGTGTGCGTGCCTTTGTAAGTGTGTGTGTGTGTGTGGCCTGTTGAGATGCTGATTCAGCCAGCGCAGGAATGATCCAGCTTGCTTAAGGTTGAGCACCAGAGAAGTTTACATTTCCACAAACCTAATAAGATCACGCACACTTAAATTAGAACAGACACCAGGATTAGGTGATTTTGCCCTTTCCTCTCATTGCATCACAAATGCCTGTTAATAGAAACTAGAAGATGTGTGTCAGTGTTGGAATTAAGACTTAATTAAATTACCTACAAGTGAGAGAACAAATTCCCCAATCTATTAATTACATTTGTCTTGTTTGTGTCATAACAGCCCTGGGAAAAACAAAAGTGGACTGCAACTTTCTGTGGTTTTATCCATATAGTTTGTCTTTGTTCTTACTCACGCTCTGCATCTTCTCCCTCTCTCCAGTAACTTCATGTGTATGTGCTAAACCATTGCTAGCATCAGTTTAGGTGCATTACAGTCAGGTTGTCTATTTCTCAGTTTTTCCAGGATGTTACATTACTAAGATTGTATTAACTGCAACAATTAACACACATTCAGTCAAACCCTGTGAATCCTGGCTGACCTTGCATTTTCTTTCTTTCTTTGCAAATTTACAGCAAATCTAATTTTTTTTAAATGGTTAAAATTAAGTTAATTTATTGTAGAGCTGGGATAACTGTTAACATCACACGGCTAATGTTAGCAAATTTTTGTTAATGGATTTAATGACAACGTCAAGCCGTTTTGGTGCCAGTATTAGATTGTTAGGGCCGTTTAACAGCGCAGTGTCAGATGTAAGCTGCTGTGTTAGCTCATGTAAACTGGACAGAGTGAGCAGGATGAGAGTTCTTCACCGAGACCTCTGGCCTGTCAGTGCTGTGTCGAAAAGCAGCAACAGCTGATCATTGAGCTCCTCAAACTCCACCATGAAAAACAGATTCTTATTCTGTGGGAAATTTAAATTTTCTCCCACAATTTCATTGCAAATAAAAAAAACAAAAAAAGCCTGAAAATATCTCAAATTTACATCACAATCTTTTAGTAAAGCTGTCTTGAAATCAGGCATTTCAGACCGCAATAATCACAAAAACAGCCCGAGACTCTAATCAGGTCAATGTGTCAAGTTCTGTTTGCTTATATACATGTTACCTTTATCAGATCAGCAACCACATACAAACTTTATCTTCCACTTAAACTTTATGCTTTGACATACTGTTAATCTGTCCCATTGGGTCTCATTTGGAAAGATGAAAGCAAAAGGACTACTAAATTGCTGGGGCCATTTAAAATCTTCCACAAACAATTTAAATACGTTTTATGTCCCTTTGACAGAAGTATGCTGAATAATGTTGTTTCAATCTTACATCGTTTACCTCATAAGCACGTAAAAAGCATTTTGCTTTGTTGGCCAGTGTCAAGATGTCTATCAAAACTGGATTCAGGCATCCAGCAGTGGACTGAGCCGCTTTCATTTAGCAGGCTTTGAAACTGTGAAATCGGTTTTGAAATCTTTGTAGTTAACCACATATCTTAACAAAACTGTGCTTTTTAATTTTGCTCTTCTTTGAATTGCTGCGCTGGATGTAATACTGAAACATGTTGTCTCGTTTAATACTTTGAATATACAACAGATTCAGGTTTGACCCATGGCCGAATCCTTTCTGTATGCAAGTTTTTCTGTTCGGTCATTCAAAAAAATGCTGTGATTGTGAAACTTTGACTTTGCTGTGAATATGAATGTGATGGTCCTCCTAACTCTTTACATGGTACCTTTTTGGTGCCTTTTTTGTCTGTCTTTGCTTTACTTCACTTGGATGCAGTCAGTCTGTTTTTGCTCTTTCAGCAGGATGTTGGTGAGAACAGGAAGATGCAAATCAACCTAATCACCAGGATAGATGTTGGCAATTAATGTTACTGCAAACCACACACATGTTAAATTTGTACATTATCATGTGCTCTGGTTATGACATAAGAATCACTTGAATATGGTTAGGAAAAGATCATGGTTGGCTTAAAATTTGAGGTGTTGGTGGCACAATTACAGCTGGGAATGCCTCCAATTTCTCACTAAAAATCACCCGCATTTGGCTTCAGAGTCATAGAATTACCGCACATTACATAAAAACAAATAATTCTGTTTTGGTTGCACAATCACGGCTGGAAATGCTACAGATGCTTTGCTGAAAAAAACATCTGGTGTCTTATTAAAAACCACCCAATTTTAGTGGCACAATTATGACTGGAAAGGTCACCAATGTTTTGCAAAATATCACCTAGCTCTGCTGTTTGCTGGTCTTGAGCAGTGGTCTGCAGCTTGTCAAGTCTCGCCTAGGTGTCAACATCACTTTAGTAATATTAATTTGATATATATGAAACGTACAAATATCATATATCAATGATTTGCAAAAACATACAATTTCAACATTTTATTTTGGCAAATAAGCTGTGAGAAACACAAACAGACAAATGGGTGGACAGAGAGACAGGCAGAGAGACGGACGGAGAGACGGACAGAGAGACGGACAGAGAGACAGACAGAGAGACAGACAGAGAGACAGACAGAGAGACAGACAGTACTCAGAGAGGCTCCTGCAGGCCCTGGGGACCTGTTGCTCTTTTCACACCAGCCTGAGCTGCTGTGCTACATTACAGCAAGTCGCTGCTGGATCGATGCCCAGTAGGGATATGTTAGCTTGTGTTTTATAGCAGGGCAGAGAGGGGCGGAGGAGAGGGAGACAGTGTGTGTGCGTTTTTATGTGTGCTGTATGTGCGTTATTCTGGTAGGAAGTAGAAGGAGGGGAGTAAATACAGTGGCACATCTAAAATGTAAGTGAAGAAACAAGTTTGTTGAAAGCTCAAGTGCTTTCTAGACTGAGGAAACAACTTAAGTGAACACAGTGAGATACAAACTGTACACACATGAGCCGCACATCCCCTCCTCCAGGCATCTACTCACATGCAATTTATATCTTCTTTAGTCCAGCTCGCTGTGGGCTACAGTAAATGTAACCTCTATTCCATTATTTGATAACAGATCAAAAGGACGAAGGAGAGTCCACCCACATCAGAAATACAGTATGTAGTATGTGAGTGCATGTGTGCCAACATTTGTGTGTATAATGGCTTTGCCTCTTTTATCTTGCTTCACTCACATTTCTACTAGAAGAGGGGACTGCATAGACGTAGAGTGGTAGCCTCTTGTCTCACAGTTTCTTCCCATTACGTTCTCCTTCATTTATAATCCTCTGACTGCTCTCACTGTGTGCGTAGGTGTAATGTAATGGAGCGCCAGCACACAAACAGGCTCGCTACGCACCCAGAGGCGATTGCACTCGCTTTCGACTCAGGCAGACCGTTTTCTTCCAATGATAGCTTTAAGAACATTACTCACTCCTCTTTCAACCCCCCAACCTTGTCCTTTCCCCTCCACACTCACACACATAAATTCACACATACTATATGAGAATGACATGGAGACGACACGGAAGCCTGCTTTTCTGAAAATTGACCAATGTGAAATTAGGGGGCATGCAACAGCACGTAAAAAAAGTCAGGGGGTAAGGATCTGTTAGATTTGCTGTTTTACTGGCCAGTAACCTGCAGCAAGTTTTCTAAAAAGCTTTCTCCCACAGTAGACTTTTATACAGATTTCTTTTTTAGTTTCTTTTAAAAGATAAGAAACTATTCCTTCTCCCTATTGACCTTTTATTGCATGATGGTGCCTCCTTGTCACTTCCATCTACTAGCAAACAACAGAAAAATGTCCAAAAGTTATTGTGTAGTGGGAAGCCCTACGAATGAGCTAAAGAACCAAGTTTTTATGAGCTGTCAAATTGAAAAATGGAGCCTTTTAGAAGACAAAAGTTGACACAGGCAATAAGACATGAGGCATCAGAGGGGAGAATGGGAGAACTGTGTGATCCTGATTCTCAAGTTGTTAATTTGGCCAAATGAACTGTAGAGGTTGAGGCTAATTAAGCTATGCAAGGCTGGGTTTTGATCTTTGTTAGGTCAGATGATGATCTTATCTGGTGATTTGATAAAATTGTTGTATATTATAAAGTATTTTACTTCTTGCTGTTCAGTTATGGAGGTTTAAAGAGAACGGGATACAGTGTTCAATGCGGGGCCGTGTGTGAAGCCAAAAAAGTTTCTTCCCAGATGTTAAATTGCTTAGACTTACCCCAGTTGTGCTGGCTACCTCTGGTTTAGCGCTCCTCTAACTTGAATGAGACTTTTTAATCGTCTGGCTCTTCAAGGCTTTTGCAATGTTATTTGTGTGGGTTGTGATGTGACACTGAAGTCACTGATTTCCAGACTTCTTTTTCTCAATGCAAGTCTATGGGAAAAGTCTTTCAGGGCCTGATGCCACACGACAGACCTGGAAGTTGTATTTACACAGTTTGGATTCAAAGTTCGGTGGGCTTCCTGTGGGTCTGCATTTGGTGAAATAATTTCTTCAAAATAAGCAAAGATAGGAGAGGGGACACTGAGAGAGGCAGACAGTTTTTTGTTTGTAAAGTTTGTGGTTAGTTTTGCTAAAATTCAGAAAAGTTTCTCTTCAATCAGGTGCACAAATCAACATTTTGCTAGCTAATGTCAACTAATGCGCTCTCACCTTTGCTTTGGCAACAAAGACTTTTTTGTCTTTCACCTCCCAAACAGCAGCATTATTGATCCATCCACATCAAAAATGGCTGTCTGTATTTTTGTACAATTTCATCCTGGAAATAAGCTGTTAAAGAGGCTGAAATACTGAGGGGGTGCTGTGAATGGATTGCAAGAGCCCAAAACTTGAAGTTTGTTCACATATTTTTGTTTTCCTTCTTTAAAAGGTGTTCCAGATATACGAGGCTTAAAACAGAGAGAATATTTGTGTTTGTATTGCAGTCTGATGGAGTTTCCACCGTTGGCTTCAATGTTGGAACATTTTTTTGCCCTTCCGGGCTCTGCACCAAGGTGCTAGAATTAATATTTCGATATACTGAGTCTATTGTTTTAGCTAGCTACAGATAGCCCTTGGTTGCATATTGTGACACTGACTTCATTTCCAGTGTAGATATGTTTTTCAGAGAATGATGTTATAGCAGGTCTCTCTGGCACCATGAGTTCACCTACACATGACAGTCCGCATACAGACAGTGTCCTTTATAATAGTGACTGCTCACACAAATAGTTTGTCAAATCAAAAAATAATACACACCTCTTTACCTCTGTTTAATATTCCTGAACAGACGCCATCTGAAATACAGACAAAACAGACCCCAGCTTGCTAATAGGCTAATAGGTTGAAACTATGTGTCTCTCATTAAGCTTTAGCCATTATTACAAGTAACAACACACTGTAACTCAGAGTAAGAAATATGGTTTTAGCTGTGGAGAGTGATCAACATGAAGAACAACAAATCTGTCATGATGAGGTCATCCCAAATGTTAATTATATCATTATCATGCACGGTAAAAAAAAAAAAAAACATGTTTATTGTGGAGATGTAATCATCACACTAAATCACAATGACCTATTTTAATGTATTCATAGATTTACTACCTCACAATTATCAGAAGGAATGCAATTATTTTCCAGACAAGCGTGCACAATGTGTGTGTGTGTGTGTGTGTGTGTGTGTGTGTGTGTGCGCGCGTGTGCGTGTGCGCGCGTGCATGTGCGTGTGTGTCTTTGTATGTTGTGTGTGCATGCCACAAGGGTGGAATGACAGCCAACATGCATTTAATAGCTGAAATTACATGAAATATGAAATGTTTTTTGACCAATGGCATCCACAATGCACATTATTTCAATACACACGCCTACATGTCTACAGAGACGCACATGGACATTCATCTCACACACACACACACACACATAGATTCGATCTACTGTGATTGCTGGTGAGGCAGTTAATATTCAAGTCTAAGCTGCTGTCAGATGGTATAGTGATTGAGCTATTGAAATATCCTGGCCTATTCAGCATACTGTGTGTGTGTGTGTGTGTGTGTGTGTGTGTGTGTATGTATATATATATGTGCAATCCCCATAGTCCCTACTCATCATGACGGTGGTTAAGAGAAAGTCTCTCCCTGGTGTATACCAATCAGGTTACACAGAGAGTTTCAGTCTCTCAGTGAATTTTGTGCCGTTTTTCTCCTCATCTAAGCTGCCATTTCCTTGGATTCCCCAGACTCTGCTGCCACACTACATTGAGGTCTTATTTTCAGTGGCTCTTCACACTCAGTTTGACATGTTTTTACTCTGAGAGAAGACAATCTAACCAGCACTGGTGGATAGAACCTTTATATTTGGAAGATGAAGTTGAAATGCTGTGAGGGTATGTTTTTGTTATTTATTTATTTCCTTCAGTTTATTATTTATAGTGATGCAGTTGCATGCTGGGCTCAGAAAGGCAAAATGTGTAAATGTAGACTTGTTTTTACCTGATTTGGACAAGGGTTTGTCAAATTTAATACAGATGAAGACATTTTTTTTGTCAAGGGACCAATTTATCAGCAGCGCATTGCTATCGGCCGGTATTTGCCCTGTTGGTTTGCAATTGGCCTGGTAGCAAACAAGATGGCAGTCGATGCTTTTCCATTCTGTCACATCAATTTTGCACAGGCTATAAAGCAGGGCTCGAAACTAATGTCCCTTCATCGTCCCGGGACAATAGAAAATGTTTTTTGGATGAGATGAATGAGATTTCCCCCTGGGATGCAGTAAACTCACTATCAACGTGCTATCAAGAGACACACCTGATGATGCTACATTGTGAAAAACATATTTGTGTTGATGCGTTCAAGCTCTGTTTATTAAAAATCAGTGTTAAGCGAAGAAAATTGTAACATTGTCATGATGTGTTCATATATAGTTTTGCAACATGCCATTTTTTTGTGATAAACTTGATTGAATACAGTAGTTTAAGGGAGGAATTTGTTGATGTTTACACAGCAATAATAAACAGATAATGAGGGAATTATGATATATATTGTAAAAGGGCTTTTGAAACATTTTTTAAAATGTTCTTCATGTGAAAGGTGATTTTACGGGTTGTTTCACAAATGTGTATATGGTTGCATTTCTTCTCTTTCAAAGGTAGTGTAATGAAGGGCTTAATGATTTTTTAAAACAGTTTTGTTCTTGGGGGTTTTTTGCACACAAGGGGAATTAAATAACAACAACGAAAAAACAAACAATCAACAACAACAAAAATACTTTTACAATTGGTGCATAGCTAAAACTAATGGTTAACTTGTCTCCCTTTTTGATATGTTAATATTTCCAACATGTTAAATTTTTTATGTCCACAGCCACATCGTAATATGCAGGGTAACCCTAAACCCCGGAAAATAAAACACTGGGTTTTTAGCTGAATTTTTAAACAATCGTGGTATGGCCAGCTACTCAGGAACCACCTGGTGTTTTGAGTACATGGTGCCATCCCTGTTTATTGATTTAAGGAAGCTCATTTCAACAATGGCCAACACCAACATCTTTGATTAATTGTGGAAGCTCAGCATATAAAAAACAACCGTAGGATGTAGACTACTGTGGACATCTAACGTCAGATAAAATATGTGCATCCACAAATTCAATGCTACCGTTAGGTTATAGCAAATGCAAAACCACATTAAAGCTCACCTTTCATCCCTGCAGATATGTTTACTCGTGCATCTCCTTTCTATTTCATTTCTCTCAGTGTTTTCTGCTGTGCTGGCTGAGTTGAAATTATTAAAACCAAATTATGTACAAACTAATAACATTTGAGAGACAAAACGATAAAAAATAAGTTGCTCACTGAATCAGCAGGCATCAGTTTTAATACTCAAGGACCCAAGGCTTTGTTTCATTATGAAAAGTTAGCAGATTTCTCTGAGGAAAATCCTCATAATGTCAGATTGAGTGAGTTAAGTAATATAATTGTTCTAGTATTAGACATTTGTGCTTCTAGTGAAAATGTAGTTCAAAATATCTCTATCTGCACTAGCATCTACTATGATATTTCTTCTTTTTTTTTCATTTTCTTACTTAAAGAGATGACTGACATGTTAGATGATGCTTTTCCACCAATGCTCCGACCATAGTGTCGGCTCTGTGCCTGGTAAACCCCATTTGGCCAAGCTGTTGGAAAGTGAATCTCTTGTGAAGCCGCCTTCTGTTTGTCAGCCAGTGATGATAAATCTATTCTGAATTTCAAACCTCCTTACTGTCTGTCTATCTATTCCATTAGGAAAAGAGGATCACTTTTATGTTACAGAAAGTCGAAGAGCTGAGGGCTTAGGGCCTGTCTGTCTGGTGGTGGTCATGAGTATGTGTGTGTGTGTGTGTGTCTGTGTCTGTGTGTGTGTGTACTGCCATCCTTCTGCGCTGATGCTTCAAAGGTCTAATATAGCTAAAGCACTGATAAACACTTTGTTAAAACCCTGGAGAGAAACTGCATGTCAAGCCTGTCTATGTCTGTCCACACACACACACACACACACACACACTCACACACACACACACACACACACACACACACACACACTCAGGGCCCCTCTGGCCTTCCTGCAGAATCCATTCCATCAACAGTATGATCTAAAACTGCTTCTCCTCCCTCTTGTCTTCCTCCTCAGCTCCTTAGCGTTAAGCCCCCGTCTAAGTGGAAGGCTAACATTTCTAGACCAGTGCAACACACAACCATCTTGTTACAGACGCGGGGATGCCAATGCCTCTGGCACTCTCCTTCCTGCTGTTTTAATGATATCAAGGGTAATGGTGCCTCATACATAGCAAATGCTACATTAGCTAACTGTCTTCAAAATACTAACTCAATACATGTAGATGTGTCTGAGCGCTGTGGAGCTGCGGAGTGCATGAAAATTATGTGAAATGCCTAGTAATTTCAACATTACATTTATGAAGTTTAAAGCTGGCACCCTGTAATTTTGTTACTTGGTCCCCCTAAAAAGAGGTGTTATCAAGTAATTGCGCACTGATTTCACCTTAAAAATTCTGCTCCCTATAATTCTCCAGCCAGCCATCATTAGTGAGATCTTGACAGAGAGCTTTCTTGCCATTTAGGAAATAATTTTATATTTCACTGTTAGTTTCTATTTGTCAGTTGTCATAGATCATGAAGAGGATTGTCATCCAAAATTAAAGACAATCCAAAGAAAAACGTAATGATAATTTGCCCAAATGTACAATGCATTACCATCACTCCTCTATTGCAGTCCTTCTTTACATTTTTTAATACTGGCACTTTTGTTGAAAATTGCATTACCTGTAGCTAAGTATGCAAGGTTCCATAATCAATGTATTACTTTATTTTAGTTTATTTTAGTTTAGTTTAGTGATTATTAGAGCCTTGAATACTTATCTCATCTCTCTATTGCTTATGGTGTTTGTAAAATGTGTGTCACGATGGATGTCTCATCTGCTTTAAGCCGAATTTCCCTACGGGTTCCAATAAAGTGACCTGACCTAATTTAGCGTAGCTTTTTTCGAGTACTTGACATTTTGCTTTTGTTTTGGTGAAGGGGATCCTGCTTTATCAGGTTAGGTTTTCAGTGGAGAACAGAGTGTGCAAAGTGACAGGTCATGCAACAACACCGGTCCCAAGTTTCTCTCAAACCAGCAGAAGTATGAAAAACTCCTCGGTCTGGTGCTCTGCCCATCTCCATGTGAAAATCATGTTTTGAGGCAGTGGGTACTCATCCTGCACAGCCCTGATGAAAACACGCACTGAAGTGTTGGATGCAATTTGGGCTGGGATTTTAATAAATGGTGAATAATTGAACAGAAATTCTCCCTCCTCTTTTGGAATATTTTTTTCCCCATCAATCCTCATGAATATAGTTGGTGATTTGTTTGCAATTATCCTTGTGTATCTGACAGTACAAGGCATGCTTGACTCAACACGGATTTGTTTTTTATTGATGCTCTTGTGTGAAAGATAAGGCATACATATTGATATTTTACAGAGTAGATGAACATGTCGCTTGTCTACTATACAGCCCATTAAGCTTACTCTCCACTAAAATGCCTTCAGCTGTTACTGTCTGTTTTTCAGCAGATTGTAGAGCCGACGTGTTTCTGTTTCCGGGTTAAATGCTGCATTTTACGCAGTGCTGTGAAGTTAATGTTTTATTTCCATATCTGGTTGTTGGAGCTGAACTGTGAACTTTAGCTTGCTTTTCTGCTAGTGCACCTGGTGAACTAAAGTATGTGACAGGGGTATGTTTGTGGGGGAACGCGTGAGTGTATGCTCGTGCACACATTTACGGGCTCCTACACCACGGCTCAGTGGCTGACATGTTAGACCAGAGTCTGATTGGATTCCACGCTCCAGAAATAGTAAACCCACTGGCTCATAGAGAGAGGTGTGTGTGCATGTATGTGTGTGTAGTGTCCCCAATCAGGTTTTAATATCAACCTGTGTGTGTGTGTGTGTGTGTGTGTGTGTGTGTGTGTGTGTGTGTGTGTCTGTGTGTGTGTGCCTCTGTTGAAATGTGTTTCTGAGAGAATGCATATCTTTTCCTAAAGTGGCAATTATGATTTTCCTTATATTTTCTATCACACAGAAATGTTTAAATATTGATACCATTGAGATTCAATTATAAATTAAAAAAAAAAGAAAGTCTTTGCATAAAACAAACAATCATTTGGTAAAAGATTAAAAGAATGGATATCTATATATATATATATATATATATATATACATATATACATATATACTATATTATGGTAAAATACCTTAAAATTACATTATGTAGTATATTTTTATTTTTCCAAATGACTGTATGCAGAGATTCAGGGACAGTCCGCTGTCTGTAATGTAGGAGTGTATATGTGTCTATGTGGATGCATAGCTGCTTGCTTTAGAGAGTAGTCTGTGCTGGACGAGAGTTCAATTGTCCTTCAGATCAAGGTCAATGAGCTGTGCCCTATCTCCCTGCTCTATCTATTAGCTGTCCAGTGGAGGGTCTGGGGATGGATGGATAGAAAGCTTCGACCCCAAGTTAAACACAATCACCTGCAGGTGGGGAAGGTTACTGTCAAGATGTAATCAGTTACAAATTACTGATTACCTATTTAAAATTGTAATTGGTAGAATAATCTATGGGATGGATGTCTTTAATTAACTGTCAGGAGTCCAGCTGTGTAAATTCGCACCCTTACTCATTTTTAAGGCTTTCTTTGATTTATTTTTTCGTTAAATCTAATATTTAGTAGGATCTTTGAGACATCGTATGTAAGCAACTTAAACAAGCTACTAATTTTTTTTTAATTCCAACGTGATGTGAATTAGTTCGTTTTTTTAATGTTATCCCACCATTTCTAATCTATCACCTACAACATCTGACCATCTATCCTCTCCGCTGTTATCTGCTATTAAATCTGCCTCTCTGCTGTTCTCAGTATGGGTCTCATTTGGTGGGAAAGGACATTTCTACTCTCAAATCTATCAATGGATCTACCACCCCATGTGCTTCTCTGTCTCCTCTCCAATCTCCCCCTTCTTTGTTTGTAAGGATTGGTTTTGGCCTGTGTTAACCAAGAGACCGCCTTCACGGAACGATCAGCCGAATTCTTCTTGGCGTGTGCCAGCTTTGACAGATAGCTAGGTGATAGGATTTAGGGATTGAAGTAACACACACCGGATGTGTCCCTGTGCTCTGTTTGATTTGGGAAGTTTGCCTTGGAAAATATGGCCTAATGTATGTCAGATATTGTATTTTGACATCAGTAAATTATTCAGAAGTAATAAGGTAAATTTTCCCATTTTAAGTATTTTGCAGAGTGTTTTTCCATTTGCAAGACGTCTTGCTTCAAATTAAATCTCCTGGATTTACCCAGCAAGACAAAGGGAAATTACTTGATTGCAAAAAACAGGAACAGTATACTTTTCTTTCAGCACAACCAGCAGTAAAACTTGTAGGGTTTCTTGGCAGAAGATAGAAGAAGTAAAATGATTTAAATATGTTTATCTGATTGAGTGAACCCAAGGGGGTAAAAATAACATGCACGGAGAGCAGAGCTGTGGAGGTTGGGCAGGTGGCATCATCTTCATCTTCATTCTCATCTATGGGATCATATTTAAAGACTCTTCACTTCAGTAATAGTAGTGATCTGAGATACAGTCAGTGGTACAGCGGAGGGTAGACATGGTTATACAAGGAATACCCATCTCTTTTTCTGGCTGTTTGCAGTATATCCACCCAACAGCCAAAAAAACATTGTACAGGAGAGTATACCCACTTCTTCCTTCGTAACCCACTCATCTACTTAGTAATGCACCCACCTCATCAACTACCACTACACCACTGGATACAATAGATACTAAAATTTGACTCAACAATGGCATTTTCTTTAAATTGTTTCAGCAGACCTTTGATTAATCAGACATACCAACATAATTTTTTAAAGGGCAATAGTTTAACAATTATAGATTTATTCCTTGTTAAAGATCAGGTTTTAAGTAAAGAATAACCCTGAACTGCCCTGGCATTAGCAGTCTGGAAAGTCCTGATTTCCAGCCAGTGTTATCAAGCACAGACCAAAATGCCTCTGGACACAATTTGATAGACTTTCAACCAATCAGAGAAATAAAAATGTGACCTACAACCAATCGGAGCAATGAAACACAACCTACAGCCAACCGTGTGATGTAGCATTGAGTGACACATTCAAGTTGGATCTGTGCTTGGTCTATTTCCGGGCAGGGAAGAGATGGCTGTCTGGTCACAAGCTTTCTCAAATTACAGCAATGGGGTACATTAAAATTGGTTTCTAAAATGTTTGAGACAATAAATAGGTAATGCAATGACAGATTTTTTATTCATATTTGATCAGCAGTACCAAGAGATTAATCAGACTTTAATTGGCCTGGTGGGATATGCTGAACAGAACAGAGACAGGTGATGCTGCTCTGTCAATCATTGTATCAAACCTGCCCCATATCAGATAAACTTGCCTGCCCAAGAAGTGGCAGGTGAAAATCTGTTTCATTGTTTGAGAGAGGAACCGAATGCATCTGCCAGAGCAAATGAAACATAAGCGTGTAGATTTGTCCCTTTCCCATGGTAATCCTGACCTTGGTTAGGCTATTAATTTATATTGCCAAGGATCAATCAGAAGTTCTGCTGAGCCAAAAACTTAAAAGTACCATAAATCCAAAAGGTTCAACAACTATTGTGGAAAAAGCCATTTCTAACCCAAATACGACTTTTGTTTGCCCAACTGTATATTGCTACTCTGTGTTTTGACATTTACCAGGCTTTGGCATCATGTTATCAAAAATAGCTGAAATGTGTTGGGATCTAGGGATGATGGGAAAACCTAAAAAACAAGAATAGATGCCTTGCCTACCTCTTGTAACTCTTGTAGGATGTTGTGGATGAATGGGTTTAATACAGCCCGTGTTGCTGTGAATTTTAAACCCAAGCTAAAGTTGTTTTTATCCATGAGACATAAATTCAATGAACTGCAAGCCACCTGCCTGTTCCTGTAAAGAAATAAAGGTAGCAAATGCAAACTATCTTTTTTTTTTTGTAGCTCAATATCCCAGTGGGAACCATACTAACAAGCTTCTTATCCCAGCCCTGCTGTTTATAGCCAACACACCTGGCTGACCAAGCTTGCTGCTTTAATGAAAAACTCTTTAAAGCATAAAAAACAAAAGGTGTTTAGTCCGACTAGCAACACATCATCACCCTCTGGGATGAAGCAAAATATGTTTATAATTTCCATAAGCAAAAAGCCTCTTGCTGTTTGTGCGGAAAGTTTGTAAAATAATCACTTTTTTAACTTCACCCAGTATTTGTTTGCACAAACACCCTACGTGACCCCCAAACCACCTGAGCTTCTGCCGGGCTGCTGCTGATGTTGTTTATGTGCTCATGTTAATTAAATTACTTAGATCTGAGTGGGGATGATTAGCATGCTAGCAGTAATAGCTAGCAGGGAATCCAATAGCCTATTATCATAATGAGTCCCTTTGGCGCACTGTGTGGGTAGGTAAAAGAGAGAGAGAGAGAGAGTGAAGCAGTTATGTCAGTCGCCCAGAGAAGAGAGTTACATCAAAGGACAAGTGTTTCCATGAAATACATGATTCAAATTGATTTGTCCAACCTGGCTGGTATTAGATACTGTCAGTGCTAGGATATGGCAAAAAGGAAACATACAGTTTGCCAAGAAAACAGCAGCAACACACCTTCACAGATGCATAAAAAGTTCAAATATTATTCATCATAGTTTCATCATTTCCCTGAAGTCTTGAGATACTGTAGGAGAAGAAATAAACAAATGCACAGGCAATCATACACATACATATACTCCACAAGTATTTCTGTACAAACATTGCCACACATATATACACACATAAACACTCATGGTGGGGGGCTCTGCACTGCAGCAGACACCTGCTGCTGCGTCCCCACTCTGCTCATTATACACCTGCTTCCACACACTGGACTTCTGCCGCACATATGCTGTCGACCTTGTGCTTAATGTGGTACAATATCACATTTATGTAATGTGTTTCTGTGGAAAAATAGTTGCATTCGGTGTTTAACCCTTTGATTTACGTATTTAAACCTTTGAACCCTGCGCAAGGTGGTTCAAAAACATGGGAAAAGAGACAGTGAACAACTTCGTAAGAAATGTTCCACAAATTGCAAGAAATGAGTACATTTGTTTTAAAAAATATAAAAATAGAAAAACTCTGGAAAAATGTCTGGCAAGAAAAAGCTAGGTGAAATTATTATGACTATAACTATTCCCATAATTACATATTTTAAATGATGTTACAGAAAATGATAATATTTTTAATCACTTTTTTGTGGTCAATTCTTATTTTGTTTGTTGCCAGTTTTTTTTTTTCTTTCAATTTGCTACTTTTCAGGTAATTTTCTTGTACTTTTTTTGTTTGTTTGTTGTTTTTTTTTTTTTACTATTTTCTTGTTAATTTTCAAGTTATTACTTTTCAAGGTGCTCACTGCCTTCTTTCCATGCTTTTGAAAGAAATCAAATCAATTTGCCAAGGGTTCAAAGGGTTAAAGGATATTTTAGATATGTTGTGATTGCTGTTGAGACCATGTTTATTTATATTCAGTGCTGTAGAATATGCTTTTCCCATGAGATACTGCTTTTTTTTCCCCCCTGGCTCTTTATCCCGTTTACTTGAACACTTACTGCTCATCCTCTTTTCGTTCCTCCAGCTGCTGCACTTCTCTCTGTCTGACTACTAAAGAGTGTATGCTTTTAGAGAGGTGCTCCTCAGCACCACACAGTCACCAGTTTGACTTTAGATCAAACTCTTTCTTTCACTCTCAGCAGTGAGCAAAAGCCCCAGAGCAAATGAGGAACATCTGGAATTGCCCGCTGCTCATTAACTCAAAATTTCAACACCAACACTGTCTTTCATTCCATCTCCAGGGAAGGAGTGGAAGACGTATTGCTGCATATATTCCTACTCCCTCAAGGAGTTTGGATACTGTATATGCAGTGATAAGTCAACTATATCTGTCCTCTAACTCACATTTTCCTCTCAGCTTCTCTCTCATGCACTAAAGTTGTTAACTTAAAGTGGATGGCCTTGTTTGACAGTTCAATTAAGTTTCCTGAATTCACTCTACTTTAAAAAAGCTTCTTTAATGAGAATCATTAGATTTATGGTAGATTATTCATAATCAATAATGATAATAAAATGAAAGAAACATTGTCTCTCGAAATGATAACCTCTATTTTTTATCTTTTCGTGCTGTAGATGCCAAGGCCTGCCCCTCAAAAGATTTCCAGTGCCGCAATGGAAAGTGTGTGGCGCCAATCTTTGTATGTGATGGCGACAATGACTGCGGGGACAACAGTGACGAGGAAAAGTGCACGGCTCCCACCTGCGGCCAGCACGAGTTCCGCTGCAATGACTCTGAGTGCATACCCGCCCTGTGGAGTTGTGATGGCGACCCGGACTGTAAGGACAAGTCTGACGAGTCCATGGAGCGCTGCAGCCGGAGGACAGAGCCCCAGAAACCTCGCTGCCCGGTGGGCGAGTTCCAGTGCGGGAGCGGGGAGTGTGTTCATATGAACTGGAAGTGTGATGGAGACGCGGACTGCAAGGATAAGTCGGATGAAGCAAACTGTCGTAAGTCATCTGTGGATATATTGTATTTATGTGGATGGACTGGTGAGTGGGTGGGTAAATGAGTGTGTAAATGAGTGTGTAACTGAATGGACTTCTAAAGATGAATGCTGCTGTCATTTTAATTATTATCAAGAAACCCTTCAGAGACCAAATTTATCCAATCAGCAGTAATTTTCTGTGTTGCCACAGCATGATATTGCATTTCTCCAGTGCCAAATAATGCCAGTGTTGTCACACACAAAAAAAAAAACATAAAAGAGTCCATTGACATATTTCCTGATTAAAACAAACATTGTGCCAGTGCAGTTTACTCTGAAACAATGCCTTAACTGCATCAGCTCTGCAGAGTATCCTTGAAGTCAGTGTTCATGTTCAGGGACACAGTTTTGCCAGTAATTGAGATTAACAATGTAATGAATGAATATGTTATCCAATCGCAATATTTTGGTTATTTTATGTAATAGTAATAATAATCATCATTATCATAATAAACTTTATATAGAGAGCACTTTACAAACATGGGATGTAGCTCCAAGTTAGACAATAAAAAGACAATGCAGTGATGAACAAGATGTAGTAAGCGTAGTAAGTAAGCGTAAAAAAGTGCATAGACCACTATAAATATTAAAAATTGGAAAATTGATATAACATAATCATTTTAAGATTAACATTTGTTAAAAGCCAGACACAATTAATAGGTTTTTAGCTGTCATTTAAAAATATTCACTGAGTCTGCATCTCTTGTTGCTTTTTGAAAGGTATTCTATAATTTTGGAGCGCATTTAACGGAAGCTGTGCTGCCTACTTTTTTGTACATATATCGTGTGTATTTGAAAAGCTAGTAGCTGAGGATCTGAGAGCTCGTGAAGGATTATAGAACAACAGAGACTCTGCAATGTAGGCCAGTCCCATGCTAGTAAATGCTTGAATAACAAGTAGAAGTAACTTAAAATCTTTTCTGAAATATACTTGGAGCTTGTGGAATGTAGCTAAAAGCAGGGTAATGTGCTTTCTTCCTTGTTTTGATTAGAAGTCTTGCAGCACAATTCTGGATAAGTTCAAATTGTCCAATCGACTGTTTCAGGAGGCCACTAAAATGAGCATTGCAATAATCTAACCTTTTTGAAATAAAAGCATGAATAAGATTTTCAGCGTTAATGGCCTTGCCTTTGCAATGCTTCTTATGTGGAAAAAAAGATGTGATTTAGTCACCTTCTTTATGTGTGAAATAAAATTTTAGTCTCAATCCAGAATAATGCCCAGACATGTTACTTCAGATTTAATAATATATCTGTTCCATGGCACAAAAGCTACGCACAGTACTTGTTTAGAGGCTAAATTCATGGTTGGTTGGGGTTCTTAAAAATTAATTTCATGATAAATGATAAAAAGTTATTACCAGCCGTAGGCTTTAATGAAGGCAATTAATGCATACCAATAATAAGGCATGTTGTGGAACAATAGTAATGTGTGTGGCTCACCACCACTGAAAACACTTCAAAGGGTGACATGCCATGTATTGTGAACAAAGACTGCGAGACAAATCTCATTGTGCCGCCACATGATTGAAGAAAGATCAATGCTAACTTTATCATGATGATGGTTGCCATGCAACCATGTGATCTGTAGAAGCAGAGGGAGAAACTCTTGAGTGTGTTTGACCATATGTGTTTGTTATGTGAGTGAGTGTGTTCGTGTGGGAGGTGAAGGTCCTTCATCAAGCGAGACCCCCATCTGGTCTCCTCTTCACACTCCCACACACCACTCAGGGAGATGACAGCAGCCTCGTGCATATGACATGATACAAGCACACTGAGCTGCCACACACTCACAAACAGACACACACACACTTTCACAGGTACATGCGTGCACAGAGATCATACATTCTCTTACACACAGATTTTTATGTACATGTAAATAAAATTATGAAATAATCCTACAGTTACTTTAAAATGAATTACCACAACATACCACAGTACAAGTAGCTGTGACAATTTGTACGTCACACTCACTGAATAATAATATTCCTCAAAAACCTCCCATTTCCAGATGCAATTTCTCAAGGCCAACAGGTCATTACTATTTATTGTCTTTCAGGTGCAAATAACTATGTAGGTGTGCACTGCATAATGCATAACTGTCATGTGAATATCATATGACAACAAGGTTAGAAACAGCATGCAAATGAGCACCACAGTCATAGCATTTACACTTAAACTTCCCTGGTCATCAAATCTTTGTTCCTTTGTCCATTTCCTCTTGTCTGATAGAAAGAAACATAATAATGTTCCATGTTTCCCAGAACAATGTCACACACATGCTTCATGGTTTGTAATGCTAACAGAAATGAACTCAGTTATGCTCATTTTAGCTCTTTGGGCTATACTGTTCATTACCTCTTTATTCTTACCTTTACTTATGTGAAACTGACTAAATATGTTTCTGAAATAATTGACCCTGCTACAGTTTTTGTCCTTACTTGTAACTTCCTACACACCCATTTTGAATATTATCACTCCATTAAAGTAGTAGTGGTATAGACATTATAAACAAAGGTTAGAAAGCTCCTCCTACATCACCTAATATGTCCATTATGGTTTTCTCACCTTATGTCTAGAGCACAAATGCTGCTGGAAATGATGACATGATGAAATAACACTCATTTTAGGGGATGATGCCCCAATGGAAGCGGCAATGTGTTACTTTTGGGGACCCAAGTGGCGCTGGATGGCTCGATGTGTTGTTAAAACCCCTAAGGTTGGGGGCACCAAATTGCCGGAAATGCCTCAATGTTTCCCTAATGAACAACTGGTGTAACAATCAAAAAGGAAACTCCAAGGCACCCTTTTAAAATGTTAAAATGCCTTTATTTCTACTGGTGTTTCTTGTTTGTTGGCCTCAATCTGTGCTCTACAGTGGTCTGCAGCTTGGCAGCTATTTCGCTTAGATGTCACACTTTCAACCGTCCCCTCCACCTCCTGATGACAATGTCAACTCATATACATGTGGACGCAACCCAAAAATATTCCTATTGAATAACTAACATCATTCTAAACATACTAGTCAGAGTGGCAGGGGCCTTCTGTCCTATAGCTATGATGCTGATAACCACTGAACCTGTTTAATAGAGTAATAATGTTTGAAGGGGATGACCTAAAGCATTTTTACTCTTTAGTTTTGGCTACAGAATATTAAGCTAATTAAATAGTTGAGCATGTTAGCCTTACTACTAAAGAAATAATTTATGATATAGGAAAAGTTCAAGGTTCTGTTTTCAAAGTCTATGTTTAAGGGCTGCATTTGTGTATAATTTGAAGAATGAAGTACACAGTATGTCTACATAAAGAAAAACAAATCCAGTAGCATAACTGAATAGCAATGACTCCTGACAGAGTGACAGCAAGTGAAGTGGTCTTGCCTTGTCTACATGAGCCAGTGAAGTCATCTGTCTCAATATCCATGTTCACTATTTAAGAGATATGATGTGACAGGAGCTGTGTGCGCTGCATGTATTTGATGGGGACTGTGTGCATGCTCACCACACTGTGAATAAAGGTGGGCGGTTGGAGGGTTTGTGTCAAGCACGATGTGATAGTTTTAGCTGTCTGTGTAATGTAAATGAGAGAGCAGGGCTCAGCTGAGGGAGGTGCAACATTTCAATGTAAATTAGAAATGTGCGAATCATTTCATATCTCGAGTTTGTTCTCTCCTCCTCTTCTATTCCGCCAAGCTTCGCTCATTCCCACAGACCCGTCCCCGGGTTATTATCTCCCATCTTATTTGAAACATCTGTCTCAATAATCCTGTGTTATTTCACAGACATGCTGAGACAAGTGACTGCGAGCAGGGTGACAGGAGGTTAATGTAAATGAGGAATGGTCAAATCGTTTCTCTAGTTGGTTCCCTCCTTTCCCTTCTGCCAACATTTCTGCAGATGGCAATCCGTTATTATTGCTATTCATCCTGGGGATTTATCATAATTAGCTGAGCTCAGATCCCAATCATTTGGCTGAAAGAATCAGCACATTTCATGATGGCACAGGATTATGTCTTACACACTTCGTTGATTTTAGCATTAATGTGTTTATCTTTATTTTTTGTTTGAGCATCAAATGTCTGAGTCAGCTTTTCTGCATGTTCATAAAAATGTGCGCTCATCTTGCTGCATACATGAATTTCAGTGAGGTAGGTCATTTCATGTGTCTGCATTTGTCTGCTCAGCCACACGACGTTAAGAACTTCTGTCGACAGCCCAGTCGGGATAGAAAAATGTTGGCATTGTATGTTTTTGCAAACCACTGATACCTCACATTTGTTCATCACTTTTGTATCCTATCAACGTTGTGTGGCATGTACAAAATGGCTGCCAAGCTCCAGATTACTATAAAGCACTGTTTGAGACCAACAAACTGTAAAACCAGTAGTTTTTTAAGGAGAAATCAGCAGCACTTTGCCCTTGATTCTGTTAGTGATGTTCATAGAAAGAATCCTAAGGCTCAGCAGGGGGAGGGAGAAGAGTGTCCAGTTTGGGCATCTCAGAATTGTATCTCTGCTCTTTGCAGATGATGTGGGTTTGTTGGCTTCAACCAAGCCCCCAGGAAGTGCGGCATGCACTGATGCAAAATTTGAATAGTGGTCGAAAGTGGAATAACAGCATTTGAGTCAGTCACGTGATGTAACTGGCCCAGAAAGACTTCACCCCATTTGCTAACATGAGGAAAGAGTCTGTAAATCAGTAAATATTTTGTTGTGAGCATCAAAACCTGCGAAACGTCTTCTATCCCTGTCTGGATGTAAACCAACCGGTTCAATAACATTTGTAAAGTCTAAAAGAGTCACAAGATTACATTTTTTAGACCGCCATTCAAGCTAGCAAGGCGTTCCTGTCATTAGAGGTGTTTCAGACATGTCCAACTGGTAGGAGGCCCTGGGGTAGAGCCAAAACACGCTGGAGCAAATATTTATCTCATTTGGCCTGAGAATTCCTTTAGATCCTCCTTAAAAAGAGCTGGAAAGCATTGATGGGCAACAACCCGACATGACTTTAGGTTAGGTGGCAACCAAACAACATCTAACAACATTCCTATCCATAATCAGGTGTTTTTTGTGCCTAAACATTACCATGCGTTAATCACAGTATTGCTCAAATGTAAAGAAACATTTCAACATGCTGCTACATAATAATGTACAAATGTTACATATCAGTGGTTTTCAGAGACATAAGATGCCAACATTTATTCTGATGATTGGGTTGCTGTGGATGTCTGCTCACTTGGTGTAAAACTGCTGAACTTGGTGTGTGTGGCTCTGTTTTATTCCATATTTCCTGATATAGTGATTGTGTGCCATGCATTTTTGTGGTTGCTCCACAGCCATTGATCATGTCTGCCTCCATTCCCTTGGCAGAGCCAGTCCAAAACACAACACATGAATAATTAAACAGCCAGTTAAAAAGACGAATGAGTTAAATAAACCTGCCCTCCGCCGTTAGAGCAAGCACAAACAAATGCTCATACACACTTGCACATACACACATACTCAATAGGTCACTGGGTGTGCGTTTTTTTCTAAGACAGTGAATGAATACCTGCCTGGTTTTCATTTCCATTGGGGCTTTTTCTGTGCAGGTAAGAGTTGTGAGTGACTGATTACTGTTGGATTGGAATGCACTCCAAGATGGCCTGATTAAACAAGCAAAACAGACACGGGAAGCAAATACACATCTTCATAGAAACAATTGAGTCAGAGAAATGAAGGGCTAAATGTTGTGTTTTTTGTCTGTATGTTGTCTTACTTTGATTAAATTAAAATGGAAATCTATGGATGCTATAGAGGGTTTATTTCTCCATCTGTGATTTTGTAATACTGTCTCACGTTATCAGCTCTTTATCTTTTCAAAGATAAGACAAATAGATGACATTTTCATACTAATAAAGATATAACTCTAACAGTTAACTCTGTGTGTGATTTGTGTCCCACAGCCCTGCTCACATGTCGACCTGATGAGTTCCAGTGTGGTGATGGATCCTGTATCCACGGCACCAAACAGTGTAATAAAGTTCACGACTGTCCAGACTACAGTGATGAAGCTGGCTGTGTCAACGGTAAGTGACTGGTGAGAGTGTGGGACATTCATCATGCAATACACACCTGTATTTATTTTCAGTTATGAACCTAAAACAGGAAGTACAATGGTAATTTTTCATCTTGAAGCCGTGTTAAGATTCAAATTCCATATTTTACTGCTTAGGAAAGTGGTAATTCAACTTCATTGTGCATTTTTTTCGTTGTTTTGTCACACTTGATTCACCCTGAAAATCCATCCAATTACAACTTTAATACCACTAAGAAGATTCACAGGGGATATGGTAGAGAGTAGCACAGATGGCTGCAGTTGGCTGCACTCGTTGAATCGGCCTCATGAGAAACTGTTTGAAGAATAAGTTATGCAATGCTAAAGCAACATGATATCAAGTAATGGAAGCGCAAGAGGCTACAATGTTAAAGTATTCACAGATTGTACGTATGTTTCTGCCTTGAATTGCCTTTGATGTGTACAAGAATTGTTCACAGCGAAACGTTATTGTGGAAAGACGGGAGCATTATTCGTGTTTGCAAATAACAGTGATATATTTACTGCATATGGCATCCAAATCACCTTGAGTTTACATATTGTGGCACACAGAAAAAAGCTCAAGGTCAACATTACACACTCTGCCTGACAGTGAACTTTATCTTGAAGCTGGTGTTTTGAAGTGCAGCTGTGAACCTGAAATTGATTTTTTACTCGCCATAGTTTCCAAAAAGGGCACAGTACAGTATGTGTCTTTATTTGGTGGATACCTGTCTTGTACTGTACAGTTGTGCCTGTTTGTATTTCAGTCACATACCATGGCTGATATGAAACATGCTGCACATAAAAGTGACACCTAAATTAGCTATTTTCATATTATCTTTTAGAGCCTGCTGTTATTACACTCACTCACACACATAAACACACACATGCACACACACAAATCTACAGTATATATGTACAGTATATCTGTGTGTGTGTGTGTGTGTGTGTGTGTGAGAGAGAGAGAGAGAGAGAGAGAGAGAGAGAGAGAGAAAGGCAAGTTTAAAAAATAATGTTGCATAATTGTTACAAGCCATAGCCAAAAGTGCAATGTGTAGGATACATGGGATCTATCAGCAGAATTTTTTCATAACTATATAGCGTTGCCCGGGTATGAGTACTTAGATCTAGAAATGAGTGAGCAGTTTTGCGCTCACATTTCCTTCGTCTTGAAGTCTTGAAAACCTTTATAGACATTTTGTTGTACAAAGTAAACACATCGTTCGGGTTTTCACATTACCTGAAGGCCGCTGAAAAGTCTCTACATGCTTCTAAATGGAGAGATTTAGTAGAGAATTGTTAAGTTGGTTACATTCCCCAACATCACCACTAGATGCCACTAAATACTACATGCTGGACCTTTAAATATAGTCTGATTAAACCTTACTTTCAGTAAATAATGGTCTTTGAAGAACTTTAATGCTTTCTTAGGGACATCTCAAGATATTTTTATATTAAAAAATATTAATTATATTAATGAGCTCCACCAAGTTTCTATTATCAGTGATTGTGTAGTAGGTAGCTATAACTAATCACTTAAGCTTTTACTACAAGCAAAAACAGTCAAGTTCCTTGCTGAATATCTATGCAAACTACAACAAAATTTACATTATTGTTTGCAAAGACATCCCAGTTACAGTACTGCACATACCAAACTACTTTTATACACAAAAAAATAAAGAAGAAATTCTCATTCTCACTTTGGAATTATCTGCCTTACAAATCATGTTAGCAATTCGCATCTTGGTGGGATTAAGTTTTTCGTTGCAGAATACTGATTTGGTTCAAGTGTGCAGGATTTGTTTTAAACATCACTAAAGTCCATGAATAGTGTGTGTTTTTAGCTGTAAAGGGATGTAGTTCAGTAGGAAATCACTCAGCCTTTAACTTTGTGTCTCTACTACAGCAACAAAGTGCGACGGGCCACGAAAGTTCCGCTGTAAGAACGGGGAGTGTATCGACAGCAGCAAGGTGTGCGACAATGTGAAAGACTGCAAGGACTGGTCTGATGAACCCATGAAGGAGTGCGGTACGCTAATTAGTCTCTGCTTCTCTTCATACATCTACATACTCAGATACTCATTAGCTCTTATACCACCTCAGGCATACATGGATGTACATACACGCTGGTCTAATAGCGCCGATGCACACGCTCATACTTCAGCTGCCTCTAATGTGGGTGGTCACTCGTCTAAGTAAAAGGAGCTTC
This sequence comes from Plectropomus leopardus, assembly GCF_026936395.1. NCBI lineage: Eukaryota > Metazoa > Chordata > Actinopteri > Perciformes > Serranidae > Plectropomus > Plectropomus leopardus. The sequence continues at coordinate 12,513,716 of NC_142180.1, forward strand.
ATTTGATCAAGGCAGGGTAAATCAGGACATTTCTCAACTGCCTTGTTATGATCAAAGAGCCAGGCGACTCTGCCCTCTAGTACGATCTTAGCCGGGAAAACGTGAGTAGACTACATTAGCCATAAGGAACCACACAGATTATCCACACACCATAGATAATTACCACTTAGCGAGCTTTAGTCATGGATCTTACATCACAAGCAGTGCAATCCAGCTGCAAACAGAGTGAGGCAGCCGAGAAAAAACATACCTGTTAATAAAGTCTATAACTTTTGGTGAAACACTACTTAAGTGCAAGCAGAAGTCTCTTAAGGGAACTGTGCTTCACTCACGACCGTGCTCTGAAGTAGAGTGTTCTCAAGTTGGTCACATGGGTATAAAATGATATGCGAGAGTGCTGCCCTTTCAGCTAGCTCTGATCTGGAGGCAGGTTGATATACACTGTAATGAGATTGCCCCGTAACCATATCATTAATGTTAAACATGATGCTCAGCGTGTCACAAGGCAAACCTGCGCCTCCTCTTTGTTTTAGCTGTAACAGACAACTGCCATTATCTGCAACAATGACAATGTGCGTTCCAAGGTCAGGCCAAAACGGTGTCAAATGGTTCAAAATGAAGTGATATTTACCTTCAGTGTTAGTCAGTAAAATGCACTGTGTGTATCCTTGAGGTCTAACAAACACTTTGAATGCATTTCCTAAAACATAAAGCATTTGCAATCTCATCTCTTTTTTAAACCATTTTTATTTACTTCTATTTCTCTGCGTTTGATGTCAGGCAGTGTAATATATGGATATATTGATATAGTGATATGAGACTAGATCCATGCTTAGAGTTTGGATACTATAATATCATAACTGTTGTCTTGTTATGCCTTGATAGCCCTGGCTGGAGCCATTAGGTTTTGGGTTGGCTGCTATATGTCCATACGGCCATCCGTCTGTACTTTCGTATGTCTGTTCGCCACATTCTTGTGAACACAATATTAGAATTATAGGAATTTAATTTTTAAGTATAGCACCTTCTTCCACTTAGTCTCAATGATAAAGTGTTCCAGTTTTGGTGGTCAAAGGTCAAAGTCATTGTGACCTCACCTCCATCTCAGTCTGGTGAATGTAATGTAATGTAATTAGAACTCTGGTTTTAAAGGCTGCATTACAGTAAAGTGATGTAATTTTCTGAAATTACCCAACTGTTTTAGATGTTCAGTTATTTTTCTTTAGCCAGTCTTTACATCCATATGACTTATGATTATTTATCAAAAATCTCATTATGAAAATAATTTGTAAAGGAAGATATATTTAACCCTACATTCAATAACTATGGCAAGGTATTTGGTCAAAAATACTGATTTTATTTTGACACAAATTGTTGGCACATTGCTAACTGTCTTGCAACATTATAATTGCTAACTGTTAATCAATGAAAAAGTATAGAAATGAAGTAAGGATGCAAAACACATTTTCTTGCATGAACATAACAAGGATCCAGTCCTTAAAAAAAACAACATTTTGCTGGCGGTGAAAACTCATCAGGGTTCATTGAAGTCAAGTTTTGCTATATGGCCAAGTGTATACGGACATTTCATCCATAATTTTCAACATCTCATCCCAAAACTGTGGGTATGTACACTTCTGACAGGGCTTTCCACAAGATTTTGGAACTTTGCTGCAGGGATTTGCTCTCATTGAGTCATCTACAATAGCATTAGAGAGCTCAGTCACTTATGTTAGGCAGTAAGGCTCTGCTCACAGTTGGCATTCAAGCTCAAGTGTTGGACGGTGTTGAGGTCAGGACTCTGTGCAGGCTTGTGGAGTTTTCCTCAAACTCTAAATAACATTTTTGTCTGTCCTGAAAAGGAAAAAAAGAAAACTCCCAAACTGACCCAAAATTGGAAGTGTCTAAAACTGTGTTCATGCTGTGCTAAGATTTCTATCCACAGATTTTATATATCAAAATCAACTGATAAAAACAATACTATTTTCAAAAAAAGTTAAAACAATAAGTTAAAAATAAGTTGTTTCAAATGTCCAGACTGTCCACATAATTTTGGCCTAAAGTTTATTCTCTAGGTATCCTGCTAGATAACAATGTTTCCATGTTTTCAATTGCTTTTATTTGCTTTTTTTAATGCTATGTTGATACCGAGTTGATTTGTTGTTATTGGATAAGACTACCCTGGCTATGGTGTAATATACAACCTGAACTTCAGTCCAACATCTTTGTAAGTCTACATCCTTCTGTATCTCTCTGTCAGTCTCTCTCCATTTCTATTACAGTCTCTTTCTTCCCCTCTCTCCCTTTCACTCTCACTGTCTCACAGCAGAACCTGTAGCCTTGAAGCTTAAATCTTTAATGTAAACCGGTAATGAAGTACCAGCTTTAGCTTTCTGCAGCGATCTCTCTCTGTACTCCCTGAAGGGTAGTTGAAAGACAAAGGAATAAATGGAGGTGCAGAAACGGATACAAAAAGGAGAGAGCATAAAGAAAGCCTGACTAAGAGGGAGTCCAATCTGTTCTGCTGTTCTGAAATACTGAAACAAAAAAGAAAATTGCCAAAAAAGAAACAAACTGGTACACATGGCCAGGCTCCCTGTTGGAGAATGGATTAATTCCAGGTGCATTTGGCTAAGACTGTGACTATAGGCCATGAAAACACACAAACAGGCCTATGACTATACTGCAAACACACACACACACACACCTACACCTACACACAGTTGTGTCTTTTTTTGCTGCTTTTAAGCTCATTGTCTTATCTTTTCAATGGAAAGTTCTTGTGTACACAGACACACTTAACAGGACTAACTTTTCAAAACTGGCGGGATAATAAATGCAGTGCACAAACTTGTTTTGGTTTCTGTGCAACTTTTTCTTTGTGTTTTATCCAGGCTGAATTGTCCTGTCCAATAACCTGCTGGAGGTATTTCATCAGTCCTCTTAACTTCCCTCCCCGTTTGTGCCTGTCCCATCTTCTGTCCGTCCTCCCGCTGTCCCTCTTTCTACAGGCATGAATGAGTGTGCGGACAACAATGGCGGCTGCTCCCACATCTGCAGGGACCGCAGAATTGGTTATGAGTGTGACTGTCCGTCTGGGTACAAACTCCTGGACAAAAAGACTTGTGGAGGTAAAGAAATATGAAGTTAAGCAACAAAACTATCGCTTTAATGCAGAGGACCATGACTAATATCCAATCACATCTTGTCTGGGCCTCAGCTGGTGCAATCTATAGTGCTTTTTTTATTCCTCTCATGTTTCATCATGTTTTATTAAGCTCTGTTACATGCCATGAGAGCTCCATGAGTTTCACAGAGTTTCTACTCCAACTATTGATCATCTTAAGGTAAAACGAACATTTTGACATACTGGGAGATTTGCTTCTTTTTGAGTTGAGTCATGTAATCTATCTGTGTTTAATAAAGCATGAAGTGTGGAACATGACCTGAAGCAGGGATACACTGCTGCAAAAACACTTTATTTCAACCACTCCAAAGCAGACGCATTTTAATTTTGTATCCTCTTTATTTAATCCACGTAGGGGCAAATTCATTTTTTTCTTACTGCACAAATAAGACAAAATGAAACCATGTCATTTTTAAAGCACCTGCAAAGGGTGAAATGCACCACGAACTGTGCAATCAAGCAAATAGCTTCATCGTGCTCTTGTGCTATTTGCATGTATTTGAATTAAGCATACTTTTGACGCAAAATTGGCCTCTTTCTATGCAAATGAGCCTCATTGCAAAAATAGTCCAATTCCCAAAGATCAGTGCTAATAGTCTGCGATTACTGAAGTGCATTTATAAGGGGTGTCATGCTCGGATTTACCAGAATGCCTTAAGTTTTGAGGAATGCATCTGTGCACCTGGGATGGCTATGTGTGGTAGAGCAGGTCATCCACTAATCAGAAGATTGGCGGATCAGTCCCAGGCTTCTCCAGTCCACAAGATACTGAACCCCATATAGCTCCCTGTGGCTGTACTATTGGCGCGATGTTGCATTCAAGCTGAGTAGTAGGTGGGACCTTGTTGGTTGGCATCAACCACCAGTCTGTGAATGGGTGAATGTCACGTGGTGTTAAAGAGCTTTGAAGACTAGAAAGGTCATTTACAAGTGCAGGTCCATTACCACCATTTACCACCACCATCTCAACTGCAAGGAAAGTTTCAGTTTTCTTTTCTCTGCCACAGCATAAAGGTAACATTTATAATTTGCCACATGGATAACTGCATTGAGACACAAAAACAGGCAAGTTGCACTCAGCTGCAAAACTTTATGAATGTGTTTGCACCGTCATGGATTTTTTGAACTTTTCATTCATTCAACACAAAAACAACACATAGAACACAGAGGAGATGTTCACAATAAAGTTCACATACTTATCATACTTTTGGGATTTTCATGTCCACATTCAACATTACTAAGTACATTACTTCCTTAAATGCACATATTAATTTGTTACATTTTATAGTCTAATGGAAGAGCAGAAGAAATATACAGGTATGACAAAACAGCAATAAAGCAACTGCACTGTAATTATATTAGCACAATACCTTTAGTGAATTGGACCTTAACATGGGGTAGATAGAGGTTTCAAGCAATGCACAATTCATGGTGCCAGTCCAGTCTTTGCAAATTTTGCCCTACAGAATGTGAAATGTAGAGATTCAGCATAGGTTATACTGTGACCAACAACCGCTGGGTGTTATTGTAATTGTAGTGTGGCTGTCAGGCCCTATAGTAAACACAAAAGATAAGACTGTTTATTTAGCTTCTTATGGTATGTTTTAACAACCTACTACCATCGGTGATAGTAATATTGTTTTCATATCTGTGTGGCACAGAGTTGTTTGCGAGATGAATAAACAGTTATGAAAAAATTGCTCAAATTTTGGAATCTCCTGAAATCACACAGCCAGATTTTTAGCATTTCTCCTCCTAAAAAAGTTAAATTAACAAGATAAAAAGCATATTTAGGACTGCTTTAAAGTTGCTTAACAGCAATTTGTTGACTGTGTAGGGAGCCTGGGAAGAAGTTTCCCCTGCTTCATGTCTTGGTGTTAAGCCTGACTAAACACATCCCAAATCCTGATCTCGGTGAGATCAAATTGGTATTGATCTTCTCATCAGGTTGTTTGTTTGCTAGCAAACAAGCATTTCCCAAAATGTTGTACTGCCGCTTTAAAGTCCTTTTTGGATTATCTGTTTAAATGTGCCGCCTTTGTCCCATCAACAAAGTATCAAGGACAATATATCGGTGCAGTGTACGGGTGACATATACTGTGGATACAATATACATAAATATATAGACAAGTCCAATCCAGCAAAGCACATGAAACATGTTCAGCCACCACATCCTCTCTGGCAGATAATATAGATAGATAGATTTTAAAGATTTTCTAAAAGTAACTTCTAAAATACTTAAAAAGCAATGATGGTCTCAGTACTGATCTGTGCAAATATAATTTAACTGGGTTACTCACAATTTGATTTTTACTTCACAAGCACCAAGCATGCACATTTCTCAAAGCAAGATCTAATCCTGTCTGTTGACACCCTCGGCCAGATAGATAGAAATCCCAGAAACCCCATTAGAAGAATCTTTATTTGAAGTGAACATTCTTTTGAGAAAGATTGTTAACATGCAAGATACAGAAAATGTACTTCTCTTATTTCTCACTCTTCAGACAAAAATCACTTTGTGTTTGTCTCTATAGTGTTGTTTTGATCTGTATGCAATGTTCTCCACAGACATAGATGAGTGTGAGAACCCAGACGCCTGCAGTCAGATCTGCATCAACTACAAAGGAGATTATAAGTGCGAATGCTACGAAGGCTACGAGATGGACCCTGCCTCTAAGACCTGCAAGGCCGTGGGTGAGCCATTTATTACACACACACGCATACACACACTTGTTCAGGTGAAGACGCACAGGGTCATAGATGGATGTTCTCACAAAAATGTTCTCACAGCATGGACACACATGTACTGGCAAGGAATCACACGTCGAGACCAGCTCTTACATATACACCAATTACTCTCCCATTCCAACACCCCTAGCTACCGCGGCACATCCCACACTATTCTCACATTGTGGGATTCTGTGAAACGAGAAGCTCGCTTTGTATGCAGGCCTCGCACAGCAATCTGTGCAAAGATAAATATTTGCCACCTTTTTCTGCAGTTCTCACTAATGAAAAGTTTGCAGCCAGCTGCCTCTGCTCTCCCTGGAGTGTCCAGGAAAGGATGTTGCGTGGGGAGGGGGTCTGCCCACTCACTATAGGACACAAGCAGGGTCTGTACCCCTCGTTGGCCTGGGTAAACACTCGGAGCAGTGGTGTGAATGAAAATAAAATCTTGTTCTCAAAGCTGCACCAGGAAAGGTTTTTAGTGGAAAATGGTCCGCCAAAGTCCTGAAGTGAAGATGTAACTGTGGCTTGTTAGCTGCACCTCAGACTACCTTTTGAAAAAGTTCCCTGTGAATTCTGGGTGTTTTCAATCAGTCCCCCCCATGCTTAGTCTGTTACAGCTGGCTTTTCTGATAACAACGCTGTCTGTCAACAAACGTTTAAACAGCTGCAGATAACGTTTACAGCTACCACTGACAAATTAGAGCTTCTGATGTGTAGTGATGTTGTGATAAAAGTTGATATATATTTTACATCTAGCAGTACTAGAAGCAGAATTTCAGTGCTTTTGGTAATGCAGAACTTTTTTATGCCTCTACGTCAGAAATAGCCTAGCCATAGGCATTATTTTTTCGGCTCATCCATCTATCTGTCCTTCTGTCTGTAGGTCCGTCCATATATCCATTTGTATGTCTGTACATAGGTTTGTCCATCACATTCTCATGTGTGTGGTATCTCAATAATGCCTTGAGGGATTTTTATTTTATTTATTTTTTTAATTTAGCACAAACATCCACTTGGACACAACAATGAGTCGATTAGATTTTGGTAGTCAAATGTCAAGGTCACTATGACCTTGCATCCATGTTATTCTTGTGAATGCAACATCTTTAATACCTTCAGGGAATTTCTTCTGATTTGGCACAAACATACATTTGGACTCAAAGATAAAGTGATTCGAATTTAGTGGTTGAAGGTCAAAGGTTGAGGTTACTGTGACCTTACAAAACGAGATTTTGCCATAACCCAAGAATTCATACACTAATTATGATAAAAAAAAATTCACACAAATATCTTAAAGGATAAAATGGTGAAGTGAGAACACTTTATTTCCAAAAGTTCAAAGCTCAACTTCACTGTGACATCAAAACGTTCTGGCCATTATTCAACACTATAACTCAGGAACAGAAGGGGAGACATTTGGTCAGATACTGAATTGGTGACACTAATCTTGGGTGCTCATCTTGAATCTTTGCTGATTGGAAAGAACTTCTGTGCGGCTGAGTGGAAGATATTTGTGAAGTATCCATGTTTTCAGAGGCATGGATGTAAACTGTTTTTGTGCATATTGAGGCATACAACTATTAAGCAGTAATTCTAGTTTCCAGTTAAAACAAATAAAAGGCCGAATGTAAAACAAAAGACAAAGTTTAGTAGGTATAATCAGTGCTTTATATACATTATAAATTCTGCAGGAAACATAAATCTTACCCCGGTAGTGTTAATGCCTTGCAACTACCGCTTCACATAAACTGGGAATGGAACCATTAACTGATTGAGTTACACAGCAAATTACTTTTTTTGTGGGACAAGAGACAGAAAATAGTGTTACTAAAGATTGCTGCCATCGGTCTTCGGTTGAGTCATTATAGGGTGAACTGGTCTGGTAATGAGAGAGCTTAAAGCAGCAAACAGGCCCTCACTCTTAAGCTAAGTGGCATAAAAACCACCATTGATTGCTTCATGCCTCTTCGTGTGAATCTTTATTACTGTTCTGCAGCGCAAACAGTCCTTGTCAGAGGCCAAGACATTTATTAGAAGGGAGGATAGGCAAGCAGAGGAGGGAAAAAGACAAATGGATGGATGGATGCATTGTATGAATATCTCTCGGCTCATTGAGGTAATGCAGAGAGGCGTCCGCGCTGTTGATTATAGCACGTTATAGCGTGCCAAAGGAGACAGCATCAGAAGGAAGAGGCGGAAAATGTGACGGGATTATTGTTTATGTTGAGGTTTATTTATTCAGAGGCACAAATAGATGTGGGACCATAAACACAGAGATGTTTGCTTCGTGAGGCTGATGTAATGCAGAGTTAATGAAGCCATGTTTGCCTGTGAACTTATTCCTAGATGCGCATACTGTACATACGCCTAATCACACATGTGCCACAGAAATCAGCATGCGTGTACAGTTTGGGATTCTGGTCACACAAATGAGCACATAGTTATTTCAAGGAGTCACGTCAATGTTCACGCACAGATACTGGCAAGAAGTGTCACATTCTGTAATGAGATGTGACACGTGCCAATGTCGTTTGCAGACATTGACGTTCAGGCTGTTATTTGTGCTTCTTTCTCGGAGGCACACAGCAAAGAACAATGTCCCCCTCAAGTTGCACGCGATGCTTTGTTTTCCCTGCATTTTCTACTTGTGTTTGTTGTGCAAGTCAGTGCAAGCAAATAATAACCTTTGCTCTTTCTCCGATGTACACAGAGTGCATTATTCCTAACGCATGGTTTCAGGCTCTGCAGATTAATTTCAGTGTAACTGCTACACTAGCAATGCTAATTAAAAGTAGGGTCCCAGATTGAAGCCATAAAGCGTTAGCTCTTCTAAGCTGGTATTTGTGAGTGTGTGTTTGTGTTTGTATGAGTACATGGCAGCGTCCATTAAGTCCTCTGAAGAAAGCCTTGCTCTACACTAATTGCATTCATTGCTTTTGTGTTTACACCTTTATGGGTGTGATGCCACTCAGTGAGTCGTCAACTTGAGTTATTATTATTGTGTGTAAGAGAGAGAGAGAAGGAGTGTGGGAGTTTAGTGTATGTACGAGAACAATGGATCCACACAGACGGCAGTTTCTTGTGCTGTTTGGTCTTGTGTCATACATAAATTAGACTTGATGCAAAATTGAAGTTGGCAGGGCCAAGACCACGAGAGTGATGAAAATATTAAAGCATAAATAACACCTGTCCCATAGAGCAGGTATGTTCTTTTCTGGTGTCCGTCCCATTCTTGTGAATGCGATATCTTAAGAATGCCTTGTGGGAATGTCTTAAAATTGGCACAAACATCCACTTGGACTCAATGATGAACTGATTAGAATTTGATGGTCAATGGTCAAGGTCAGTGTGACCTTAAAAAAAAACATGTTTTTGGCCATAACTCAAGAATTCACACACTAATTATGACAAAAAAAGTCAAATTGGATAAAATGATGACATTATGACATTTTGTATCCAAAAGGTCAAAGAATAGCTGCACTGTGGCATCATGATGTTCTATGAAAAAACACTTTTCTGACCATTATTCAACTCCTCATGACTCAGAAACAGAAGGGGAGACATCTGGTCAGAAATCTGTAACAGCAACTGCAGGGTTTTGTTACTGCCGGGGTTGCTGGATTCAACAAAATTCAGGATTGCTAAACCACCAAATACTAGCTATGCTGCAGATATGAGGTGTCACACAAAACAATGAACACTCACTCCCTTTCTCTGCTTACTACCTTTCATTAGCATTGCCTTTATACAAATTGAAAAATACAAGGCAAACTTTGCAACTGGTAGCCTAGTTTTTATTTTAAATTGTCATTTTTTAACAAATTTAGTAGCAGTGGTTTTGGGGGGCAATATCAGTAATGACATCTTAAGGTAGTCAAATAAAATGTTGTGAAATTTACAGCCAGGAGACGGGATAAGGACAAGAAAGACATGACAGCCTGGAATACATTACAGGTACACACACAAACCGGTTGATAAAAGCAGGCCACGCTGTCACAACGATGCTGAGGAAATTTACAAACTGCCTGTGGACCGAAGTCTTGCTTTCTGTTTTTGCTCTTGTTTCCTTCTCTTGTTCCTTGTTCTCTCCCTCGTCTACAGTGTACTGCGGGCTTAACCACAGTGCCAAGAGCAGTTTTTTCCACCCTTGACAGTTTGAGCACACACTTTTCAAAATGGGTTTAAAGCAGTGGTCAGATTTTCCCCATTGTCAAAAGATTTTGCCATGGGACCGAGATGTTGTGGAACACTGTCAAATCTCATCTCAGAAGTTTTTTCCTGCAGTTTGGGGCTTTTAATAGACAAGCACATAACATTTTATTCTGTCTTCCTGTGGGAATGTTGCTAACATTAATCCAGACTCCAAATTTTTACATTTATCATCTATGTCTATTTCAAATTCCTAATGGTGAACTGCAAAATTTAGGTGCACATATTATTTGAAGAAAATGCGACATTTTTTTTCCAGTCTGGCTGTCCACCACAGAAATAATGAAGAGTTATATAACTTGCTTTGTCATGAGGAATGCCAGCAAGACGGTTGACTTTTTGACTTTTCATCCGTTTGTTTTTGCTCCCTGCTGCAGCATCTATTCATTATATAGCATGGTCTGTATGTCTTAACGAGCATGGCTGACCCAGTCACGTGTGTCTACTTCCAGACATAACATCATCCTAATAACCTTATCTGCACCGCCATCGCCATCACACCGGCTTCAACTAAACATCCCTATCATCCTGCAGAAATTCATATTTATTTCTGACCTTTCCGTTGGTCTTTATGGCTCCTCTCACTTTGCATCCACAATATCAACATCTGCTTTGGTGCAAATCAAATCAATGCTTCCGCAGGGCCTGACGGCATTTTCCCAGCTCTGTATTTATCTTTTCACTGCATTATCTTAATTGGCTAACGGGGCAGAACGGCCCTGAACTGGCAATACAGATTAAAATATATCTAGGGGACCCTGCTCTTGTTAAGAAAGCTGACTGTTGCTCTGCCAGGGAGGAGAGGAGAGATAGTATTACACTTTTTGATGACATCTCTCATGTCATGGCCCGAAGAAAACAGTGACTCAGCTGTTTTTCACTGCGAGGGCGACATATTGCTGCGACGACAGTGATGAGGGATAAGAGATGTTGTCTTGAAAGAGTGAGTCAGGGGGATTGATGAAAGAAAAGTTAGATCTGTCTCTGTCCTTATTATACGTACCTCCAAATGTTCTCACTCTCTTTTTCTCATCCTGTCTTTCTCGATTCTCTTTCTCTCTTCTACTCCGACTTTCTTTCCCCTGCCGTCATTTGATCTGTTAATGTCTTTTCCTTCTGGCTTCCTCCCCAATTACATCCTCTTACTCTTCATTTCTCCACAACTCTACCTGCATCCATCACATTTGCTTGTGCCTGTCTCTTTTTTTCTTTCTTCTCTCTCGCTCTCAGCAGGTGAAATTGATGGTTTCAAACCTTGTAGTCAGAGGAAAATGATTGGATCCAAACAGTAGTAGAAATGTAATATATTTTTCCCTGTGCAGTAGGCCGTATTAAACCGCGGCTGAGGAAACCTATTGAGGGATGGTCGGCTCTGTGTGTGCACCAGTGCGATTGTGTTGCCAAACTTTGTCTCGTTGCGTGGCATTTCTGCTTTACTGGACAGTGTAGAGTGAAGAGTAACATGACAGAGAAAAGTGAAGATAAAGGAAATAAGCGGGAGAATGAGATGGATGCGTGTTTTTGTTTGAAAGAGAGCAAAATATAGAGACAGCGAGGAAACCAGGCAGAAAGACAGATCTAGGGCAAAGTAGAACTGTTGAGCTAAAGTACATGGAAAGTTTTGGAGTATAGTTTGATGAATGATATTGATGGTTTAGAAGTAAAGGTGTGGCTGGATTTGGGTGTGAGGTAGTTTGACTCAACAGATATATACTGTGGCTATAATCCTGCCATCAATTAACAAGTCTCCCTCCCTTCAGCTATCTGTGTGTTTCAGTTTTTAAAATCCCCTTTGCTATGGGAATCATCAGCCTCCAAACTACACACTGAAAATGGCAAGTTTTGACCAAGATGCAATTAGGCATGCCTGCTTTGTTCTTGTGATGAGTTGTTGTAAAGAGCTACACCAAATAAAACAACTTGCAAACACACCTCAGAAAAGGCTGGACTTACATGAGTCCCATGCCTGATGTTGACCTGTCTTCTGACACAGCAAGCTGATGTTGATTTACCACATCTTTCGAGATGTGTCCAGTCAAAGGTCTGGCAATGCGAGGGGAGGCTTGAGGTGCAGGCTAGTGCACAAACCCTGGTATTTTTTGTGTGTGTATCTGCTTAAAATGAAGTTGACCTTGTCAGCTGCATGAGAATTATTCAAATGCTTGACTCATGCTCACCTTCAGCCAGCTGAAAAATGTGCCCCGGGTAACTGATGTGCTAGCCAAGAGCACATACTGTATGCACCTGAGGAAGAGAACCCAGAAACACACTTTTGACAAGCCGTTGTTCTAAAAATAGAACGATGTGTCATGTCTAGTCGTTGGGCTACTTTTTCCACCTGCACATTGTGCTTTATTACTTTATTCAGCAGCAGGTCACACTCACATTCACACACTAGACTCTTTTAATAGATGTGTCCTTTTTAAGCTGTCTTTGCTTTCAGTTGGGCCCACCTTGCATAATGAATGTGATGCTTTTCTCTGCAGAGTATAATTGTGTGAATAATTAAGTGAACAGCATTATGTTGTGTCAAAAAGCACTGCCCGTGTTTGCAGAATATATTTCCTTTAAAAGTGTTTTTTTGGATGATTTATTTATGCTCACATCATCAAAAATGCATGTGTTAAAGACCTAAATAGTACAACTGCAAAACAAGACCTCGGTTATCTTACATTTTGTTCCCTCTTGGGAATAAAAATCAACACTCAACACCACCCATGGTAGCTTTGTAGATAACAGTATGTGTAGGTTTTTAACAATACTGCTGACGGACATTTGAAGGGGGGAAAGGGGCTGGAGCGCACTGATTGATTTTCAGCCTTAGAGTATTTTACCACTGAAAATATGGTCCTTTCATGAAACTAGCCTCTAGAGAGATACAAATACTTTCAACATTGGTGCTACATGACTGGAGAAAATGGCTGCTTTTGCTCAAGAGGTAGAAAACCTACAACAATCACCAGAATGCACTGCACAGTAACTGACCAATTAATGCTGTTGCTGGTGGGCGATGTATTGCAAGCTTGTTCATTTTGTTGACACAGGAAACATAATGGCAGTAACAATATTGTCTTGCAGTTAAAACGTCAGCTAAAATATGTCTCTGAAAAAAAAACATTTTTCAGCCTCCGCTGTACAGAAAACAGTTCCACGCCCACTGCCTTTTCACAGTCTCATCATACAACCAAACAGTGCACTTAAATATGTTTCCAAAGACATTTTAGGTTAGGAAGAGGCAATGCAGTAAGACAATCTTGGATTATATTTGATCGGCAATACCTAGGTTTACTGTTTGATCTGAGAGAGAGATGAACAGGGAGATTTGGTCAATTTGCAAGTTTTTCACAGTTCATTTACGTAAACTACTGGTGTAGTACAAAGGTTTTTTGAAAATTGAGAAAGAGTTCCTTTAATAACTCAAATAAACCAACATTTCAATCATGTGCATCTTCGTAACAGTCAAGGTAATTACACGTATTACCAACAATATAAAGTGGGTGTACAATTGTCATTGGATAGTTGGTTGAATTGAATTTTTCTTTGAGCAAGAGTTTGCATGGCCAGTGTTGAAGTGACAATCCATGTCAGCATCACTTTTTAAGACTTTTTTTATATCAAGTCGACAATGTCCAGGTCTTGTTGACCTGGTACACACAACATCATGTAATACCATCAAATTGTACTGCCAGTGAGCAGCACAGAAATGAAGTCATTGTGACCTTGTCTGTGTCGGGCTCAGGAACAGTGATGATTGCTTTACATAAGCCAAGATGCAGATATGAAGGTTCACCTTTCAAATACATGTTTGGGATGTGCGCTACAATTTATGTGTCATTGTCAAGATGGGCAAATGTTTCCTTTTTCACATATACACTAGCACACTTGAGACTGACAGTATTGCAAATAGCCTCTGTCTAGAAGAGAGTGGGTTAAGAATGATAAATGTACTCCTTTGAGGGTGCAATAGTAGGTTAATGGCCATCAGGGGTCACCACACATCTCCTGAGATTTGTGGTCTATCAGTTTGACCTTGCTGATCTCAAGTTATAAATAAATAGCAGCAAATGATCTTGAAAGTAATGTCTTTCCCTCTCCATCAGGAAAGAGTCCGTATCTGATGTTCACCAACCGCCATGAGATCCGTCGCATTGACCTGCTGAAGAGTGAATACACACAGGTAGTCCCTACCCTAAAGAACGCCGTGGCCCTGGATGTTGACGTTTCCACCAACAAGATGTTCTGGTGTGATCTATATCATCGTAAAATATACAGGTATACACATGTACACAATGTATATATGACTTGTATAATTTTTGTCTAGCCAATATAGAATCACAAGAGGCACTATACAGAATTTGGACTTTGGAGTTTTGGATAATGCTCTCTCCTCGATCTTCAGCCACTCTGTCATCCTGTTTCTCCTCTACCCATCCATCTTGTCTGCTTCAACCTGTCACACCTTCTGGTACAGAGACAGACATACCTGGGGGTAGTGAGTGCACGCGTGGGAGTTTGTGTGTGCGTGTGTGTGTGTGTGTGTCAGTCACACCTGGAGGGCTGTGTCATCTGTCAGTAAAAGGTGGAGCTGTTTGTCCTTCACACACATACAGTATATCCACACACACAAATACACATTGTGACGGTATATTATAACTGTGTGTGTGTGCGTGTGTGTCACCCTGATGGCTGGCAGGTAGTGGGAGGAGCCTTCTATCATCTCAGCTGAGCCATATGCTCTCTCTAATTTCACTGCCTCAATAATCACCTCCATTATTCACCTGCATACGCACACAGACACACATGTGCACTACCACACAAACTCAGAGATACATTCAAGGGCTTGTGACAGAGAAGGACAAATTAACCCATTCATCATGATGAACTCTACTTTGAAAGCAGCAAGTGAACACACACAAACACTTAATATGTACAGCAAAAAGTAATTGGTAAAGTTGGAGTTGTTCCCAGTTTACCCCAAACCATAATAGCATGCCTCCACCTCAATCTATTTATGTTTCAGATTTTCTGTTGCATGATATAACTTTTAAGGACTGTCATACAATCCAAAACTCTCAGTATACAAGTACCTTTTAGATCATCCACTCCTTTTGACTTTAATATAAGGCCCTCTTCAAAGTCACACATATTTCCATCCTTTTCCTCTATTCATCGTGCCTGGGTCCACTTCCCTAGATTAACTCTCTGACAGCAACTTCTGTGTTGACTGAAGATGACTTTAGTGGGGAGCGTACACTGATTGTTTAGGGTAATCAGTAGAATCATCTTCAAACACGAATACAAAATCAGACTGAAATAATGAAGCGAAACAAGATGTCAACTCATCATTATTATTATTAGGCTGCCTTTAAAGTTAAACACATATTTCCGAGGCTTTTTGATCTAATGTGACCAAATATAGTGGTAAACCTGTTCCCATGGAGTTGGATGCGATTTTTTGGTTATTTATTGTATCATTTTATTACTTGGCTGCTCATATGTAATGTTCCAAGAATGTTTTCCTATTTTAAAGCTGAAGCCCCGGAATCTTAACACGACGGATCAGCTTTTATCAAGCATCTTACTTTCCAGTGCAGTACTTCTCCCTCTCAAAAGGAGCAGTTTACCGAACAGAAATAGCTGTGTATTTAAAAATGATTCATCCTCATTGTTCCTCACTGCAACGGTGTGGTTTTCCAGGCTAATTAATAGTGATTAGCAAGCTACGGGTCGATGACTTGTTAAATTCTCGCTGTGATGGAGATGTCTGTTGCAAACAATAATATAGCCAATTAAAGATGCAATCTGCTCAGTGGTCTTGGACTCATCAGTCTTTGTCTTATTTCTTACTCCAGTCTGCCCTCTGTTCATCCCTCCAACCTGTTCATCCCAGTATTGTATCTGAAGATTTTGATCTAAAAATCCGTATAAAGTATGTTGCAACACAGGAAAAAATACATGTCACAGTGTGGTGTTTATTTCAGTCATCTACAGTTCCTATATAGACTGTTGCACAAGCAACATAAGGGATTTCTTTCACGTCCTCTGTGTTTCAGTCCTCACTTTAATTTGCACCCTTGGTGAGAGACAGGTGTTACATCTCTGTTATAAACCCTGGGACACAAGAGAGAAGCCCGAGCTTATCCATCATGAGATGCCAGCAGGTTAACTTTCCCCCCATAGATAAAGATGTCTGTGGTGGCAAAAAAGAAACACAGCCAATTATCAGCACAAGCTGCTTCCAAGTCCCTCGCATATTCATCTCCTACTCAAAATTCTCTGCAACTATTCCACTAGCCTTTAGTAAAGCCTCTTCTACCATCCGTACGTAATCTATTCTGGTTCGGTTTTGTAATATGACAACGGGGTGTGCGTTGGAACATTGCATTTGCAAACCTTCCAAGGTTGTCTTGCATTGTCCTGTTTTATACATCTGAAGATGTTGTGGAAGGTAGAAAAATAAAGGGACTGAAGAATGGACAGACAGCAAGAGTAAAATGGAGAGAGATTGAGAAGACAAGAAACAGAAAGACACAGAGGGGGGGAGTGACAAAAACAGATAGAGCGGCAGGTTGTTTTGTAAGCTGCTGATAGATAAAGAAGGACCCTCTCTCCCTGGGAGGTGCTGTTTGGTGGAAGGCCTACGGTTTGCTATAGAGGTGTCAGCTTTAAGTGCCCCTGACATAGCATTATCTAGAGTAAAGAATACACATTCCCCAGCATGTGCAACCATTGGTAGCTGAGGCACATACTACACTCAAGTCTTTGTTCACAAGGAAGGGAGACCAGAATATACAGCCTCAAATCTTGCAAAGTACACTTTTCTCTGCCTGTTCCTAAATTATTGGGTATTTCATGGTTTACTTCTCTTCTCTACCATTTGCCAGTGCTTACATCAACAAGGCCAGTGACTCGTCGCAGCAGGTGACTCTCATCGAGTCGCTCCACTCCCCCGAGGGCCTGGCCGTCGACTGGGTCCACAAGAACATCTACTGGACCGACTCTGGCAACAAGAGCGTCTCTGTTGCAACAGGAGACGGCAGGAAGAGAAAAGTGCTGATAGCCACCGAGCTGAGCGAGCCGCGGGCCATCGCAGTGGATCCACACCAAGGGTGAGTGGGAGAAGTGTTGGACAGATGGACAGAGAAGTGGCAAAGGAGCGAAGGGGAAGGGGGAGCAGCGGGAGTGAGAGTGTGGCTGGACGAACCTTTGGACATCGTTGTCAGTATATGAATGGCGAAAAACCCAATGTTGTTATGAAGAACAGACATTTTGTCTAAAAGCATGTTTTGTATTTACACCATACAAACACTATATGTAGTGCTGCACCCATCTGTTAGATTAACAGTTCAACAATTATAAGGGGATACGACACGACTCTCTCTATTCTTTCTGCCTAGTCTCTTTGTTTCGGATGTCTTGAGTTCCCAGAAGGACTCTATTCATAACCCTACAAAGCTAGACCAGCATGAATTACATGCAAATGGAGCCTAGCTTTAACACACACATTTAAAAGTGGTCCAAGTCTCTACTCTACTACCAGCACATGTATCTCCTTTCCTCTAGTGTTTTCAAGACCTGTTTTCAAACTGTTTGATTTTGTAGAGAAAATGGGATGGAGAGTCAGACAGGGACATTGTGTGGTAGGCCACAGTAGATCCAGTCACATATTAATTGTTCTCTAAACTCTGACTATAACATTGCACATGAAAACTGATTTACGTCTCTTGAAAATTGGCTCTTTTTTGTCTTTTTTTTACTGAATTGTACCTGTTTGTGTCTAATTGGTTTGTGTCTTTCCACAGGTTTATGTACTGGTCAGACTGGGGAGGTCAGGCCAAAATTGAGAAGGCTGGGATGAACGGAGTGGACAGACAAGTTTTGGTGTCTGAACACATTGAGTGGCCCAATGGAATCACCCTGGGTAAGGACAGAAAAGATGCAACTTTGAACATGCAAGGCTCATTGAAGAGGGCAGAGAAAACTTGAAGATTATACCAGGATGTTTTTATAAACAAAGTTATATTGCTTTTGGAGTGAGAGAAAAACATAAGTAAATACAACACAAAGAAAGAGACAACAAGAGAGATAGAGGGAAAGAAACAAAAAGAGACAAACAGAAGGAGCTTATAGAGGAAAACAGTCAAGGGGTGCTGCAACCTCTGAGTAGCTCTTATTGTTATAGCTCAGTTTGTGTCTGGCTCTCATCAATCAAGCCAGCGAACACGGGTCTCCGAATTAATAAGCCAGACGCTCTGCGCCGTCAATACCTCCCATCATCCCTTTCAACTCCCTCCACAGCACCAGCCAATTTCTCTCAGCTGCCCTTGCCTGAGGAGAAAGAGAGGCACGCAGTCGCCACACTCTGTGGAATTGAGGTGTCACTACATCTGTATGAAAACAAATTATTTTTTAGAGTAAGGCGAATGAGAGAGTTGGCCAGACTGCTGTGGCTGGATTTATTTTTTTTTCCCCCTTGGTCATTGATTTCATGCAGAGCGGCGAACAGAACAGTTGATTGTCTGAGTCAGGAGGTGAAGTTGTGAATGAAAATCACTGTGGTGTTTCCTGTTTTGTTTTGGGGTTTTTTTTGGCATGACAGTGTTAAATCAGTTCCCTTTTAAGTTTAATCAGCTAACTTGCCTATTACATACTGTGAATGCCTGCTTTTTTTAAATTGACATGACTTTCTTATAATATCAAAAAGGAACAGTTTTGTTACTGCTATTATTGCAACAATGTGGGTTTTTACCAGTTAATGTTGACAAAAATGTATAAATTCAGCCAATGTAGTCCAAGAAAATAATATTTTTTTCAAGTAATTCACCTTTAAAAGAAGATTTTTTAAAAAAATTTAAAAATTCAGAAACCAAATTATTGTGGATACTTAAGGCCTCCCTAATTATTTTTTGATTTTTTTCAAAGATGTCAGACTCCATTAAGTATGATGATTTAATATATAAGAATCAGATTTTATTGTTTGTTTTGCTTCTGTACCTACAATAGCCACAGCCATTATGTTTTTGGCTTTTCCCGCCATCAGTCCCAATCTTGTGAACATGATATCTCAAGAACGCCTTGGAGGAAGTTTTTTAAATTTGTCATAAACGTCTACTTGAAGTCAACGATGAATCGATTTGATTTTGGTGGTCAAAGGTCAAGGTCACTCTGAACTTGCACCTGTCAAATGCTTGTGGGCATGATGTCTCAAGATCACCTTAAGTGAATTTCCTGAAATTTGGCACAAACATCCACTTCCACATCCACACAGATGAAATGATTAAAATTTGGTGACCAAAGGTCAAGGTCACGGTGCCCCCACAAAACACGTTTTGGGAGTTACCCATACTTCTTCTGTGCAGTCACATTTTTTAGAATTCATAGCTTCTTTGCAGCAACTTTGCTATTTGAATAATTGTCCACTATCATGGATACATATGAGTCTGGACAGACTGGTAGTAAATTGTGACTGCAACTTCACAGGCTTTTTTTTTTTTAACTCTAAAGCATTCTTGTTTACTTTGTATACATTTTTGTAATAAATTATTTATAGAAATGCCTAATTTGAAAGGAAAGAAATGTAAAAATACTTGGTTAACTTCCTCATGCAAAGCCATAATTGGATTATGTCCCTTGCTGATGGAATCCCTCATCTAAATGTTCAAGTCAATCACAGCATTACTTTGTGCTCTATAGAAAGAGTACAAAAATGGAGTCCTGAAGTAAACCAGCATCAGGGACTGATACATGGTGATAGATTTGTAAAACAGCAAAGTGTTCCTTTAACATAAGCCCAGCAAGACTAATCAATTAGCTCAAGGGCACATACATTTTCCCCCGCAAAGAAGTCAACCGGCAATATTACAATCACATCTGTGTTTTCTCAGCGCAGGGCCTCAGCCGTCACGTCAAAGAAGATTGATGGTGTGACCACTGGGCCATTACATTCATATACCTCTCACCCTAGGCCTTTTCTCATGGAGTGACCTCTCTCTCTCTCTCTCTCTCTCTCTCTCTCTCTCTCCATTTGCCTCTATTTCTCCCTCTCCCTCCCTCTCTCCCCTTTTTTCTTTTCCTCCTTGGTTTTGTTCTCTCTCCTCCTCGTTTCCTCCTCAATCTTCTCAGACTTGTCAAACAGGCGTCTCTACTGGGTGGACTCCAAGCTGCACCTTCTGTCCAGTGTGGATCTGAATGGAGACAACCGCAAAGTGCTGCTGTCCTCCCATCACCACCTGGGACACCCATTTGCCCTCACTGTGTTTGAGGTATGGAAGTTAAATAAATAAATTCAAGCCACAGAATCAATCCACCCAACACTATTTCAAGGGTTTAAATCTCTCTGTATTACTGCACAAGAAGTAAAACTCACCACAACATGCTGTCATGTATTATCCCATTAACCACAGATAGCGTATATTGTACTTCTTTAGTCCTAACCATTTTCAAGAGCACACTGGATGCTTTTATGTTTGTTTCCTTCCTTCAAGGTAGCTATTGCTTTTATGTTGCTTTTAGTTTATTATTATTCCAACATGTTGTGAAAAGCAAGTCACAAAGACTCTACTTGCAGTCGTGCAAGGGTATAATCCACCAGAAGTCAAGCACAGTCGAGCATTTTATTACTTGAAATATACAAGAGCACCGCTAAGGTTTCACCTTATAAAAATATATTTTTATTGACTGGTTCAGTCAGATAGAAGTATCTTAATCGAAGTATCTTATCTTAAAGAAAACATCCAGGTTATAAAAGACACAAATAATGGCAGTAAAATCCATTTTAAACCAGTTTGCTCGAGCAGCATAATTAAACAATACCTAACTGGATGTGTCTGTATGTGTGTCCGCGGGTTGATTGACGAGGACCAGTGGATGTGCAGTGATAAATTTGGTGCAATTTGAACACATTCAATATTTTTGATAAATTTTGAATAAGAAAGGTCTGCAGCCTGAGTCTAGCATGTCTGCTAAATGTATTTTGCTAGTACTGTTTGACTGCTAGTAGCTACAACTTAGGTGTGTTTTTTTTCTTTGCCATACTAAATTCTAACAACAAAGTTCTCACTTTTAAAATACCTCTGCTTATTAAATTCGTGCTTTATTTTATAACTGCGGTGGTTATGCCAAACAAGCGACCAATATGCAACCAGCACTTCAATAACTGTACAGGACCACAGACAAAAGCCATCTTTATTTTGCTTTTCACCCTTTTTCTAACTGGAAATATAATAAATGTTATCTAACATCCGTTTAAAGTGGAGCGTTCAACTCTGATATGAGGTTTAAAAGTTCATTGAATAAAAATGCATCATATTTTAATTGTTATATTTTTTGTTTGTAAATCTGAATTTGCAATATAACCAGAAACATTTCTCTGTCAAGTAAGTGTAGTAGTACCATGCTTTCTTCTGAGGTAAAAGCACTCAGTAAGTAGTACACAGCTGAGATGCTTTTTTTTTTTTTGCTTTGGGGGCCCTTTTTTATGTTATTGCAGGGTGCAATAAATTAGAATAGCAACATCATTCAATATTTTTCATATCTGTGGTCATATTTAGTCTATAGGTGTTTGGGCCCAAGTGTTATTGTTCAGGACACAAAGGGAATGTAGTGTCAAGAGTTGGTCGTTTGTACGAGTGGTTCCCGAAACAGCTGCAAGCAGCAATTCCACAGGCAAAGCAGTACAGCCAGCCATGTTTTGAAGGGGCACTGCACTAGTTAAAAAGAAAAGAATGATAACCTCAGAATACATAACAAGTATGTGTTTATTTTCAATTTCCCTCTTTGGGACTTGGCATGCATTGCTTTTAAAAAATTGGCAGTGCTTGTATGAGGTCTCTACCTGAAAGGCAAACAAGATGTAAACGTCCTTATTTGACCTCCAAAAGATACACACAGAAAAATAGGTTTCTCTTATCTCTGCCTTGTGGGTGACACTATGCATATCTTGTTTGTTGATTCCCATCTTGGTAGTGTATTTTTAGATTTTCTCTTAGCCAAATTTGAGCCCTGGATGTTAGTTTTTGCTGTTATTTTTATCTGGAGATGTTTATATTTGGTTAACGTCTTTGTCTGAGAGATTGACTGAGAAGAAACGAAAGATGGAGATGTTTTCAAAGTATAGTAGCAAGATAAACCCAGAAAAGGAATCGTGTTTTCAAGGGCTGACCAGCGTAGAGTCACAGCAGAGCTTAGTAATCGATGAAACTAATTTGTGTGTATTTATTGAGGCCGCAGTGAGTCGGTCTGTTAGAGCCCATCAAGTGTAGATGATGTGGAAGGTGAAAAAGAGAAGCCGAGGAGAGCAGAGCAGAGGATGAGGGCGAGAAAGAGGGGAGGTTAAATGTGATCAGAAGGAAGAGCTTCCTCCATTCCTCTCTTTGCTGCACACACTGTGGTGATGAGAAGCAAAGGGAAGCGGGGACATCCATCATGTCCAGCTGAGTGTGGCTGCATGTGTGCTGGGATGTGTGTGTAAAAAAAAAAAAAAAAAGGAGAAGAAGAAAACCAACGTTTCAGGCAAGCAGTGAAAGTTAATCCCTGGAGATTAATAGCCTACAGCTCCTCTGGTCTTTGTTCTGTTCTGGTTATGATACAGACCAAATTAAAAATCCTTTAACGGTGCAGCAGATTGTCCTGGTCCCAACAGGCCGATAATGGGAAGTTTGTTTTTTGTGGAGTTGCCTGGAACGAGTTGTGAACCTTTTTTTTTTGTCCGTTTAATTTAGTTTGTGTCTTATCTGGGAAATGAGCCGCAAGGGAACGTTTTTGACTCTGGGTCTGAGTCTGTGTTGAGCTGCTCACTGCGCCCTGTGTAGCTCAGTTGTGTAACATGCCATCCCTTGGACCAGTTAATGGTGCAACATTTATTGACATAAGAAGGTTGATAAAAAAGAAGAGTGGATCGGTCATTTAGGACAATTTTTATACTGCACTTCTGACTTATTAGTACTAGATTGGCTGTGATCACAAAACCATTTGGTATTTTTGACGAGGTTTGGTTGTGTGTTACTGGAAAGGTACGTAAAAGCAGATGAGCAGATGCATACAGACTTGCAGATTTTAATCACTGTAAAATGAGGTTGACTGCTGCTGCAATAATTGATTAATCAATTAATTGATAGTTTAATTAATTTAACTATTTTGAAATCATTGAATCAATCATTCAGCTAATCATTTTAGCAATTTTTCAAGAAAAATTGCCAAACCAATTCCCTGGTGCCAGCTTCTTAAATGTGATTTTTGATTTTATGTTTATTTTTTTGTCACATGACACAGTGATGATGATAGTGAACAAGATGTGTTTAGAGTCTGTACAGTAGGTGATATAAAACATGCCAGTGTTTACTGTGTATGTATTAAGTAGTGGCGCTGCACTGAGTGAAATGATTAGTGCCGCTGCCATTTCCAAATCTCCTGATACGCAATTAACTTGCTATCTTCTCTTTAAGCAGCCAGAGTAGGGGATGAGCAAGGATTATCAATTGAACACCCCAAGGGTGCTCCAATAAATTTATCGGTGTTGATTTTACTGTCACTGTTATGGTATAATAGTTATTGTCATTATAGATTGCGTTTGTTGCTTGTGTTGATTGCTGTAGCAATATGGCACATTGCCAGGGGTGGCATGGCCAATTTTTCACTTTGCATAATTGCACATCCTTAATAGCATTTAATTTTATTTATTTTTTTAAATGTATTTATTATCTTCAGAGGCAGTTGTATGGATACTTTTAGCATTTTACTATTGTTGTTGTGGTGGACTATTGCACTTTTTCTATGCCTGGTGCTACATTTATTCTTGTACTGCACTTGTCTTATGTCTTGTTGGTCAATGAGTTTCCCCTTTGGGGATTAATAAACTTAATCCTGTCCTGATTGACCACAAATGTTCGTGCTAAATAGTTTGAAGGCCAATCAAAAGAGCTGATCAAATGACACAAAACATGCAAAGAAATTTCTCTGGTGGCTGCTAAAGTAGCCTCACTGGTCTGGCTGCTCTGACAAACTGTAGCTGTCTCTGATCATTTAATGCTGTATTCATGGTTTACTGCGAATCTGTTGGCCAGCTCACCTGCCTGTCCTGAGTGCAGACACACAATCACATACATTTAATTTTGTTTTGTCCTGTATTGTGCCCACACAACCATGTTGGCATCTTGATATGCTCTTTCTCATCTGTATTTCTCACTGATATGAGTTGTTTTGCCTCTGCGACTGGTTGATTAGGGGAGACCAGGCTCAATTAAGATTGGATACAACTTTTTTGCAGAGAACTTGGATCTGTGTTCCGCTTCTTAACAGCGATTTGTTTTATGAGCAATATTAGAGTCACAACACTGATTGAAATGTCAAATGTTCCATCTGCTCCCGTATGTGGCAATGATTGTAACAGCATATGGGCTATGGGAAGCATTTCATAAAGCATCATTTCACATCCACGACTGTGTACAAATATGTTTCTAATGCCCTTTGTGTGTCAGTGGACGCACTAAATATCTTCAGGTGGCGGAAAATAAAACTCATGCACTTTGCTGCTGGAAATATCCTTTAGGGGAACCACTACAAGCTGTATGAGTACATCACCTCTGGCTGTAGCGTTTGCTCTACATTTTATGGACCAAAATGACTAATTCTACTTAAAATAATCATTAGTTGCTGTTAGATAAAGGATATATTCAGTCTTAACACAGAAATAATTTACTTTACTAATAATCCATGCAATATTTGAAAAGGGAAAACCATAAATATAACATGTTCAGGGTCATATGTAAAACTTTGTAACAATTGTGGGCAATTATTGCAAATGGGGATGTCCCATTATATTAACCTTTCCTCACATGCACTTCAATTATATCACATCATCCATCAAGCATATAAGCAGCACTCACAGGCATTTCTTTTCTATACATGCCCAAACAAGAGCTCTTTTGAGTATGTGAGAGATATGAGGTTTCACAAATGTAGTATCTGTTATGCCCTGTACAGCCCCTCATATCTCTGACTGGTACACAGTGAATTTTAAAGTAAATCCACTTGAGCATACCATCTGCAAACGTCACATCAATACTGATGTGCTAAAGTATCTTAACACGGTAGAGGAAAGACGCGGGGTTTCTATATCACAGTCTGAACACACCACCACCAAACACATACATATAAACCCTTCCAGTCAGTGTCCACCCCCTGCCCAGACACCGAGCCCTGAGGAAATGTAGATTGCAGAGGCCTGTGAAGATTAATGTTTCCTCTTTCTCTGGCTTTAGTTTCATTGCATTACTTTTATTACTTTTTATCTGCTCTAAGAGGGGAAGATGAGATGAGGTTGGCAATGGAAATAAACACAGTCAGGAAGCAAGAAAAATAATGGTGTAAGGCACAAATTAGCCCTTTTACCTTTAACTCAACACCGTAGGAGGATTTAAACAGCTTCCAAAGGCCCTGCACACCCACACTGTTGTTTTTATTTATTCTATTTGATTAGACCTCTTCTCATGCTGAGTGTGGGCAGTGCTGGTTGTAATGCACTCAGAGAGGTGGATTGCTAATGCTAAAGCTACTGTTTGCTAGCTGGCTAATAAATACCAAAAAATGTGATTCTGTCAGTACATTTACCATTTTCTTACGTTCCATGCCTATCTCTTGACTCACTGCCCACCATGCTGCATCTCCCATGTTGGGCAGTTTGTATTTTTATTGGCCAATATCATATAGCATCGATTGGTCAAACACTATATAGTCTCCTTCACACACCCTTCTTTGCTATTGGTTGAGGCTATGACTTTGCCTGTCAGCCTTCACAAAAAGTTGAACTTCTTATGCAAAAAATGCAAATTTGCTTTGCCAGCAGAAGCAAAACTAGAGCATGCTTTTCACCATTTCATGCCAGTTTTTTGAATAAAAAGCTAATTAAGACAGAAATAAAACCTTCAGATGTAACTGACATACTAACGGTCTTTTTACAAACTCACTAGCTTGTTAGCTTTGTTGATCATTAATGGAACAATTACTTCACAGTTTTTTCAAAGACATATTTGAACCATCCACCTTTGTATCACAACTGTCTTTTTTGAAACATTTTTACCTCTGACACAAGAGGTTAAATACAAGTTAATGATGCAACACAACTGCTGCAATAACGTCCACTATTTTGGCCTCTCCAACTCTCCGTCCCCTCAAAGGTCAGGACTGTCAAGGTGTATGTTCAGTCTCTTGCCGTTTTAAAGCCCAGCCAGGCAATTAAATTCATATTTCAAATTGCACTAAGCGCCAAATAGAAAGGATACAATATCAAAAGTCCGTCTGTGACAATAAAGAAAATAGTAGACTGTATGAGCTTGCTGGTTGGTACTCACACTGAAACAGGACACGCATTCATGAATTCATCATACACTCAGAGGTAAATTAAATTAATGAGGTTTGAGGTGAATATTGAGACTGGAGCATGCACGACCACAGATTTAACAGACAAGGGAGAAAATTGTCATTCAAGCCCTATCTGTCCACTCCCACAGTCCAGATTAGAGGTCTAATCAGCTAAAATAACTGGAAACACCTGTGTGGGTGCATCATGCATGTGAAAAGGCTTTAATACTCTTCTGCAGCTTAGTGGAGATTAACACAAAATGTCTCCTAACATCATTTGATTCCTACAGATTGAACACCAAGCCCACATTATTTTTTCATAACTCGGGCTGATACAACAAAGAAATACAAATCAAACCCAAACAATCAAAGGCTTCAAAAGTCGAGTGGGTTGGCTTTGTTTGAGCTTTCATTTGTAGTTTTCTGGCATGACATCTACGCGTGAAGGAGGCACCAGAAGCGCATCAGGCAGATGTGATTTCAAAAAGAGCCCCGCATTTTTCAGAAGGTTCTTTTAGGACACAATCATGACAAAATCATCAAGGGCTGTTCTCCCCTTGACCCTTAAAAGACTTCACATCCATTTAGATGTAGTCTCATCCCCTTGACATCGGCAGACATACACAGACAGCTCTGACTGAAGTGATGCAATGCCGTGTGTTCAGCAGAGCGTTTGCGTGCACATGTGTCATGTGTGACTTCTAGCCTATCCTTCAACACACGGAAGACTCACCTTGATCTTACAATAAAGAGCAATGACCTTCTCAGGTCTGCATTGCTGTTTGAAGCTTTCATTGTGAGGAAAAAGTGACAGATGCAGAGACTGACAGTAGAGAAACTGAAAGAGAAAAACGGAGACGGAGACAGACAGAGGCCGATAAAGATATCCACAGAGACAGAAAAGCAAAAGGAGAGATGGAATGATATATTTGAGTATTGTTTTATCAACACGGCTGATATTTGTCTTTCATTGTTTCACCACTACTGTCATATAAGTAAAGGTTATCTGAGTCTGAGTGAGGGGAAGATGGAGCGATGGAGAGCTCGGTGAAAGATGGAAAAGGAGAAAGTGAGGGAAAGGTTAAGTCCGCTGATAACCCGCACAAATGGAGAGCATGGATTACAGTTGTGACTGAACCACACACAGAGATACACAAATACATATATACTCACACCAGACAAATCATTGGTCATTGCCCTTCAAAAAGATCATACAACTGTTAACATGACCTCAGCCTAGTGAAAAAACTGCATACATGAGCCACAACTCCTGTTTCCATCTCACACTCACCTCCAGAATTGTATCCTTATCCTGTTTTAACCTTTCTATCATCTCAATGCCTCTGTGTATTTTCTCTTGCTTTCTTTTATTGTGCTTTTCTTAATTGATGTGTGTCTGCAGATGTAGCATGCTGCAGTTGCTATGGAAACCAAGTGTCATAACCGCTTGTGCCGTGCATCCTGTTATACTGTATCACTGAAGAGAATTAGGACGAAGAGAGAGGAAGAGAAATTGAAAAACAGAAAACTAAAGTGAAAGAGGAGAGAGGAGATCTCACGGGTCAGGGCTGGCAATATTCTTTTTTATGATTTCCAAGGAAACAGGGGCAGATCTTTTTTTTACAGAACGGACTTTATGGAGAATCAGTAAGGTGTAGATTTTTCTGCTCGCCCAGTAGTCATGTATTTCTTGTTTTTTAGTGCTGCAACAGGCCCCTCCACCTATTGCATATGCCCTCTAAAAGAACCTATATGATTTTTTTCTGATACCACCCAAATGTATTTTAGGCCCCTCTAGTTCTCCTTAATACAGCTTTGCTACAAACAAATCCCAGTTACCACCAAACGTCAATATGACATCAGAGAGACATTGGCCTCTTACATTGGACAGTTGTTACAGTTTATTTAGAATGAAAACCGTGTAGATATTTTAAATGTCTGACAACATTAGATTTTCACGTTGTGTAGATGTAAACATTATGTTTTTTTTCGGATTTGGATTTTGCAAGAGGACGAGCAGTTACGGACAGTGAATGCATAATTACATGACAACTAAATTTTTTTATTCTATGTCAAGATGACATTGGCACGAGACATTAGAAAGATACTGGATTTTTGTTATTTAACAACATCTGTAAACCATCTACATAGGATGCCAAAAGTCTTCTGTTTTATTAAATCTGTTAAATAAAAATTCCAATTAATGACTTAGGATGTGTTAATATTAGGTGTATTTGATTCATACCAGTATAATCCAACTTCTCATTAAGGCTATTATGGTTTATACTATGGACAAAATGTTGAGGATGACCTTCTCACCATACTATATACCTTATCAACCATGGCCATGGCGCATAACCGGTGGCGCTGAGATATGCCTTTGCAACTCAACTCACCAAGTGCTACTCGCGGTAAATAGCCAAGTACACATGAACTGAGACCACCTTTTCAAGTGGACCCGGGCATGGATCAATGTACCAAACCTGAATATGCACACTGTGTTCACAGTGGACTTCACAGTAAAGCGTACTCAGACCTGGGCCTGGGTCCCTGATGTGAAAACTGATACAAATAGAGACTACAGCCTCCTCTGTTTTTATTAGTCAAAATGCCACTTTAGTGTTTTAAAGCTGTGTATCCCCTGACATTTTATCAAAGAAAAAATGTTTTATTTTCATTATTACAATCTTTATCACTTTGTGATCTTTAATTGCTGGTTGAGTTGAGATATCACAAAATGCAAGGAGTGGTCTATGATGGCAAAAATAATGACAGTTTATTTGTTCAGCATTAATTGACTGTCAGGATTTCGTGCTGCATGCTAAGTGTCAGAGGATACAGTTAAAACAGCACACTCCCCATTATAACGTATTCAGTGTCTTTAAACATCTCCTTGATTAAAATGCAGTGCTTTTAACCTTACTTCAATAAATAATGTTTTTGCCTTCAAACCTGTCATTTCTCATATGCCTTTAATTAAAAATTGAATTAAAGTTACCCCAGGCATAAAACATCTCCGTAAGATTAGTCTGTCCTTTTAAGTAAACTGTAAATCAACAGAACCTAAAAATAATCACGTGTCTCTGAGGAATCTGATTAGTAGTAGAGATTTGGTTTTCAGATATTACACCTAATTGTATGCATGTATGTATGTATTCCTTCAAACGTTCTTTCTATTTTTCTGTCCAGGATCGTGTTTATTGGACAGACTTGGAGGATGAAGCGATATACAGTGCCAACCGACTGACGGGACACGATGTGGCAAAAGTGGCAGAGCACCTCAACAACCCTCTGGACCTGGTGGTGTTTCACGAACAGAGGCAGCCTAAGGGTAGGACATACACGAATGATGACACATGAACATTTTGGTTCGTTTGTTTCAAGGGCAGCATGATTAAAGACACAGAAAACCGATTAGAGTAGAAGCTACAGGTGACAGATTTTCATTGCATATTGGGCATTATGGGCTCTGACAATGGTTGCTAATGTACTTTTCTCATTGGTGCCATAATAGATGTTGCCACTGTGAAGTCACCCATTAGTTTGCTGACTCCAGTGTTGACCATGGATGTACTATTGGAAGTCTGGATACAGCCATGGAGGCGGGGCCCATTCATTCCTATGAAAGCTGCTTATTTGCGTAAAATAGCTCTTTTTGCGGAAGTAGAATCAGTGCAGAATACCCAGATCTACTGGCCCATAAGGCGTGCATACTAGAGAATCATTGCAGCTGAGCATGGCCGAGTGTGCCTGAGTGGGTAACTTCCACTTGCAGAGTGACTGACTTCTTGCTCAGCACCTTGCTAATTTAAATGGCTAGGCTTTTGGCTTCTTTGGACTTTCCAAATGTTATCAAACTGGATGGCTTAATTTGAATAGTGAAATGAGTCATTTCACGAGGGGACTGAACTCTCACAAAAAACAATTTACTGATTTACAGACATCTCTTTCCTGATGTAAGTCAATGGGAAAAAGTCTTTCTGGGTCAGTGGGCATCAATTGGCTGACCCGGACAGTGTAATTCCACTTTGTGGCCACGATGTAAAATTTGCATCAGAGCCTGATGCACTTCCTGGAAGCTTGGTTTTAACCCCCTTTATGTGTGGCATTTTGACAGTAGACATCTTGGATTTTTGGAGCCAGAAGTGACTATATTTGGATGCGGGGGTGGAGCTAACCCTAAAGCTAACAGCTAGCTTGGTTACTCAAAGCATGAACGCCCTTAATTATGCATCATTTTAAGCCCAAAAAGAATTTAAATAGGTGACTCATATAAAAATGTACTCCCGTACAATTGTCATGAATGTTGACATTAGATATAGGGACCAAAAGCATTTTTGGCAGCAGTCTTTGAAGATGTTTATCTCTGCTGTAAAGTTGGGCATTTTAACATGGGTGTCTATGGGGATTGATTCTGTTTGGAGCCAGCCTCTAGAGGCTATCTAATGAACTGCAGCACTACAGCTTCACCCGGAGCGCAGGTCTAGTAAAAAAAAACACCTGTGTGAGTGTGTGTGAATGTTTGTTCAGTGCTTGTCTGTTGTCTGTCCCAAAAAATCCTTTCAACATCCCACTTTCTGGTAACAAAGCCTTGAATAATCCATGTATAGACCAAAGGATCCACTTATTAAAACTGTCTGAGATAATAAACAAATAACCTCGTGTGTGATTAGATTGATGTGTGTGCTGTGCGTTTCAAATGATGTGTTTTGATGTAGTGTTTTTCCGGAGATGGATGCTTCCCCAGGTGTGCGAACGAAACACCTGCATGTGTGCGTGCAAGCTGATCATGTCTGCGTTTGTGTGTTTGACAGTGTGTACAAGCAATTTGCTCGTGTGAGTCTGTGTTTTCATGCTTTGTTTTCTCCCCTCACTCAGCGCTCAAAGCAGTCTTGTCTGAGTGCCAGTGGGGAGCTAATTGCATTCTCTCATTAATAAATCAAGAGTTCTGCTCAAAGAGATATCACAGAATTAAG
Organism: Plectropomus leopardus; assembly: GCF_026936395.1. Lineage (NCBI taxonomy): Eukaryota > Metazoa > Chordata > Actinopteri > Perciformes > Serranidae > Plectropomus > Plectropomus leopardus. The sequence continues at coordinate 12,545,174 of NC_142180.1, forward strand.
CATGTTTTTTTTCCTTTCCCAAAATGCCAACAAAAGCAAGACATAACACAAACCAGGCCTAACTAGGCTAAATGAAGATATAGTGAATAAACTGTAGCTGCCCTGTGAAGATACCAGCAGTACTGATAAGTGAAATACTCAAATAAAATGTGACCTTGAGTGAAGCAGTTTGCAAGGTCTTTTGTTTGACTGCTTGCTTTTCATATCCATTCATCCTGTCAGAAAATGTGCTAATCTAAAAAAACCCAAAAGGGAAGATCACCATTTAATGATTGGTTGTCACGGTACACCTCCACAATTTTTGAAAGGGCTAGAGCCGCATTTGAACGTCTTCATTTTCTGACACACTTCCTCAAAAGAGCCTCTTTTCCTATCCTGTCTTGTTGTGCCTCTTTCATTATTTATCTATTTATTTTTTGACCATACAGCTGTGCTTTGAAGCCTAGGCTCCATGTTTTCGTTCTCATTCTAAACCTAAGGGAAGCAGTGCAGATGAGGAGAAGGGGACACTGGAGCGATTGCACTTTCAGAATGACATAATTTTTTGAAAAATTTTATCTCAGTCTCTCCTCTGCTGCTTTCTTTTTCCTTCTCAGTTCCTAATATCATTTCTTCTTCTTCTTCTTCTTCTTCTTCTTCCTCTTCTTCCACCCAATGCTGCCCAAAATTTAAATGTGTAGTCATGATGTGTCATGGCATTTCAAAGACTACCGTTTATGCAAAGAGCTTAATTTCTTTTTAACAATGAAGGTAGATGTATTAGATATTAGTACTTTCATTTAGATAGTTGTTCTTATTACATACATGCAATGCTGAGATACTGTACACCAAGTACGAGTGTATTCCCATCTTATTAGAATCTCCCTGTGTGTAGTGAGCAGTGGTGCTGTTTCCTCTGATGTGCTGCTCTTTAAAACTACGCACAAGTCAGGAGGCAGAATCGACCGCGACCTGACCTAATTCTTCCCCACATGACAAGAGTAGCAATATTTTTCCATGACGCTGAGTCTTCGGTTGGGAAAACTACTTGTAAATTTTTCATTTGAGTGCAGAGATTGAAATAAAAAAAAGAAAGTTTAGACACCCCAGCCTTAACCTAAGCATCACTTTATTCAAAAATAGGCTGTGGCGTAAATATAGGTCCCTAAATAATACTTAGCAAGTTGGTTCCAACAGCTATGTAATGTTTTGCAGAAGGCTATCGGGTAATAAGAATAATAGGTTGTAGGTCATTATTCTATTAATAATATTAATAACTTCATTTATATAGCACCTTTAAAAACTGAGTTTACAAAGTGCTTTGACAAGCAAAGCAAAGCAGAAATGGGACACACAGATAGCGATACAATCGTGAAACACAAGCAAGAAGAAACTAGGGTAGATTTAGAGTAGAAATAAAAGGACAAATAATGTCAATATTAAATAATACAAAGAAGTAGACCAAAAACAATAAAAACAATGAAATGAATCAGATCACAAATAAAGGGAAATAAAATAGATAAAACATCCTTTAAAAAGATGAAATAAAAATGAATAAATAAAAGTATTGTTATGTTATCTGATGCTGTCTACTACAACTTTGTTGCTGGGCTTCCACTGTGTTCTGACATGGTGTTTCTCAATGGGGTCCAGTGTTACCTCTAATAGCACACCATATTTCGAAACTTTTAAAAATGAATCCATTCTGACCACACAAGTGTAATATTAATAAAACAACATAATTTTAGAAGATATTTAGATGTTTTGTCAAGACACATGTTTGTGTTTTGTGCTAGAATTTACACTCAGAAGTTATGTCTGTATTTAAAAAATATTGTTCACACCAGCACCGGCTTGAACTTAGCTCAGAATTACTGGAACTCTTTTGATGCTGACTGAGACACAAAACTGGGGTACTGTCTTCAATTCTTAATAGCCTTTTTCTCTTAAGTATTCAGGTCTGCAGTTCATGTAAACCTCTGTGCTCATCACCCTGGAGCTGACATGGGTTAGTTTGTTCCAAAGTGCAGAACTAAAACCTTTGGTGAAGCAGCTTTTAGTTATTGCACGTATGCACCGAGTTGCTTAAACAGTCTGAGAGCTGCTGGAAGTGTTAAAATCTTTAAAATGTGAACTAAAGACCAACCTATTCTACCAACATTTTGAATAAGAATGGTTTAGACATTATTTACCAGCGGTCTTCAATGTTTTTAGGCCAAAGACCTCTGAGCTGAAAGAGAGACGGAACAGGGAGCTCCTACTACCTCGAAAAAACTGAGTGGGGCTTGAGATAAATCCCTGAATATTTTTTTTCTTTTGTTTGTTTATTTTGGGTCTTCTCTTGTTTGTGCTTGCCTGTAGCTGCAAGGTTAGGAGCAATTGTAGTATAGCTAGCTGCATTAACCTCACCATCTGCACTTTGGCTGGTGGTTTCTTAAAGTGGATGGTGTGTCAGAGTCACTTGCATTATAGTTACAAAATAATAATACAGCTAATTGGCCAATTACTGTTAGATAGCTCTATTGATTGCATAGTGACTCATGGGTAAGAGTTGGCCTATCATATAGGTTATATACTGTTTGTGCATACGACCTATATGATATGAATGGGTTTTTTTGGGTTGTCTTTTTTTAATAGGCACATATGTAGAATTCATCCTAATGTGTATTTCCAGACATATTTTGATTTTTTTTAAAAATACATTATTATTGTTGTTATTATTATTATTAGTAGTAGTAGTAGTAGTAGTAGTAGTAGTAGTAGTAGTAGTAGTAGTATCAACATTATTAGTATTACTTTTTTTACTAGCTCTTATATACCTATATTATTTTGAGTATCAATATTATTTTGCTGTTTATATTTATTTTATTATTATTCTCCCTGTTTCACTACCACTTTAGTATTACCATTATTATTACTTTCAAATCTATTTTATTACATTTTATTCATTTTTATTGTCACATGTGCTCTGGTCTGTTTTTACAGCCTACTGTGTTCTGTCTGATTGTCAGCTTGTCAGTCAAATACTGTATTACGCAATTAGAACTGCACTAATCTATAAAAAAGCTGCTTTAGAAAAAAGTTTGATTGATTGATTGATTGATTGATTGATTGATTGATTGATTGATTGATTGATTGATTGATTGATTGATTGATTGATAAGATTTCATGGGCAGGAAGCACGTAAAGTTTATTCAGTGTCATGACTGAAAGTTTTCGATACATCATTATTGATGTAGATGTAAGGCTGCAAAACACATAAAGTAAAATGTATCCTTTATTGAATTTGTAAGAGAAAATGCAAGCCCAAACCCTTTTTAATCCTCTTTTTATATCTTTTTGTGTCCCTCCAGCCCCAGATACCTGTAACATGGGCAGTCTGCCTAATGGTGGCTGTGAATACCTCTGTCTGAAGGCCCCGCAAATCACAGACCATTCTCCCAAGTATACCTGTGCCTGTCCTGACGGCATGGAGCTGGGACCAGACATGAGGCGCTGTGCTATAGGTAAGTCGGTCACACTCTGAAACCATAAATCACAAGAGACCAGGAGCGCACTTAATTAAAAGGATTGTGCTGAGGAATGTCACATGGAGGTCTACATTGCTGTAATCACAGTGACATGATGGAGTGCTAGGCCGTACAGATATTTAACTGGTTTCGCTCTTTCAGCACTGCTAAAAAGAATTCACCTCATAATTAGTATTTATACATACCTTTATAGAAATGTTCCAATTTAAACTATTCAGTATATTGGTGATGGCCAGCCTTATACTTGGGTGACTGTGGGAAACATTTATAATGCCATTACAGGCTGAGCAAAATACTCACAGGTTATATTTCAGCCTCATATACCTTGAATCTTGGCCAGTCATTTCAATTTTGATTTAGGTTCTGCTCTCACCACAGCTAGACCAAGAACAACTTATTTCTTTATAGGTTTCAGTGCTAGAGTTGTAGCTTCCTATACTGGTAATCCCACATACCGCCACTCTGATGTGTAACATTTGAGGGAATCTGCTGAATATTCACCGTAAATTCTTACTATATTAAATGCAAATCCAATTGTCTAAAGTATAATCTTCTTATTTGGTGAATTTGTCGACTCTCACTCATGATAAAATTGTTATGTTCGTAACCATTTATATTTATATTTGTCTCAAATCATAGCATAGTAGTCTATGCAGTTTTTATCCAAATCAGCCTTCAACAATTCAAAATGTTCAAATATTATTGTATTTAAGGAACATTGTGTAAGATTTCTGAGGATGTAGTGCCCTCTAGTGGTGAAGATAGCAGATTGCAACCAGCTGAAAATTGTCCTGTTCAGAATTCCTTCAGTGTTCATTGTATGGGAGATTTTTACTGAGAGCTGGATTATCCACAGAGGTCTCTTCCTCTCCAAAAATAAGGTGATTTAAAATGGTAAAACATTGTTTTAAAAAGCAGTTTCACAGTACGGATCAGTGTGTTTCTCCTATGCTTTTTCAGTCTGCCTGCAATTTGCCAAGTGATCAGCACCAGCTAATGTGTGCTCACCTATTTCCTCTGATAATTTAATGTGTGCCCATCTTATTTCTGATCCAGATGCTCAGGATGTTTATATTGGGAACCAAATTATCCGCAAAGGTCTCTTTCTTGCCAAAATAAATTGACTCAATTATTTAACAGGCAAAAACGCCTAATAAGGCAGTTTCATGGTAAAGAATCAGTGTTTTTTCTAATGCTGTCATCATGGAGGAGCTGCTAACTATCTACAGCCAGTGTTTGGTTTGTCCCTTTTGGACTAGTGTACAAGCATGGTGTAAAACCATGGCAATCTCCATAGGTGAGGGCCTGCTGTCTGTGTAGTTATAAATAGCTCATTCTAAGATAACGAAAAACACAACAATTCTCAAATAATTCTACACTTCAAAAAACATGTATACGTTATTTACCATTTCTGCCAGTACATCCCCCTAAATCCTACACACTGAATCTTTAATTACGATTGATTCAAAAGCCACTTCCTTCAGAAAAATTGTTACCTGTGCTTAATGTAGCAGCTCGACAATTCTCCCGGCTTACCTGTGTTCCCAGCACACCTTCATTATCTCACCGACCCTATTTCCCCCGCTCAGCCAGTCCCCAGCCTCTACAGTCACCACATTTGTTAAGTTGTTATCCTTATTAGACCCTCACTGTTTGCACAGGTGAGGACTGGAGAAAGGAGCTGAGACAGACAAAAGATGATGATGTATGTAGGCCACCTTTCAGAGAATCCCTCTGAGAAAGAGCAAACATGGCCATTGAATGTGCACATAGAGAGAGAGAGAATATGCACTCACAATTTCTGGACTTCTTATTGCAGTGCAAATATTTCTGCTGAGCTCTTATTAAAGTTGATAAAAAATGGCCCCTTGCATTATGTTCCTCTTTGCTTTATGTCTATATTGGAGAAAGGCTGTATTAGTTTTGCAGCAACCATAATAATTAAAGACATGTATGTAGAAATCCCAATCAAATCACTTTTTTTAAGCTGTCATTTGGTTATCTGATTACACAGATAGAAAGGTATGGCAGTGGTGACCTATTCATGTGTTATATGCAATATGGATACACTAAAAGTAACGAGAGACAGAGTTAGAAGTGATGAGAAAATGCCAGTCAGTTTGAGTTTGATGCCCTACAGTTCATCATGCTCCTTTTACTACAACAATTATCATTTCTGTCCCTGTTCAAGCAACAAACGAAAACATGACTTTTTAAAAAGGTGGTAAACGTGAAAGATGACTTGCCCTTCCTTTCTATTACAAAACAGGGGTTTGTTAGCCTTGGTAGCCGTAGAGTCACACTTCAGTACTGAGGGGAAAGGAACATGGAGGCCTGATTAGCCTCAAGCTAGAAATTGGTACAATGAAGATACAACACACAGCAACAACACAACACACACCAGCCTTGGTAGAGGCCCTGCTTTTGTTACCTTAGAATAAGCCAGAGACCATATTCTTTAAATTACCCTACAATATTATTTTGCACACATTTTCCATATAGTTATATACTTATATCAGAAAATATCCTTATTATTATTTTCATTTATCTCCCAGCCCTAATTGAAAGTCTAGGTAGTTGGGAGCATCTTATATTCTTCTCAGTTCATGTTGCGGATGTACTTGCTGGCTTTAAGCATTTTCAAGTAAAAGCCTGAGTACTTAAGATTTTTGTCCTGTCTCTCCTGTGCAGTTCGACCCAGAACAACCACAACAGTTGCTCCAACTACAACCACAACTCCTACCACAAGCACTACAACCAGCACTACAACAACCAGCACAACTGTATCCACCACCACGGCTCCCTCTACCACTACCACCACCACAACCACCACCTCTGCTGCCACAACTCTCAGGCCCACAACCAGACGCCTGACGACACCTGCCCCTCCTCAGACCCCGAGAAGAACCTCTACGGAGCGGCCACGGACCCCGGCTGCCATGAACACAGAGACGACCAGTTTCAGCAGCACGGGTCAGACGTCCACATCCACACACACACCCCTGTTGGGTCCAGTGGCACCTAACAGCATTCAGAGAGAAAATAATGCCAATCTCTCCCACAGAGGTAAGTATCATTTGTGCATAGGAATGTGAGTTGTAGTTGAGTGTATGCAAACTGTTTGTGTGTGTGTGTGTGTGTGTGTGTGTTTCTGTGCGTGAAATACCCTGCTGCCATCACTGCCGTTACCACCTGCCATTAAAGCAGCAGGGAGCTGAAAACCACTACTTACATCAGTTTCCCCTCTCTCTGGCTTCTCTTCCCCATCGTTTCTTTGTCTGACCATCTGTCTATCTACTGTATGTCCTCTGTTTTTCTCTCACACACACCAATACACACTATACTCACTGGTGTGCCTCTCGGTCTGCTTGCTGTCGTTCCCCCGTGAGCAGCGTGTAACAGAGCTGTCAGAGCTAACAAACGACAGTCCCCTCCATTCTCACCTTCCACCTCTCATCACTCATCCTCACTTTCTGACAGCCTCTCTCACTCTCTTTGCTTTTTTGTTTTTTTTTACTCTCTCCACCTCTCTTTTGCTCTTTCTGTCTCAAAACTGGCAGCATTCTTGGTTCTTGCACCAATCATGCTTTACTGGCTCGCCAGAAAAATACCGCTTTACAGTTTGTCGCCCAGACAAACAATGACAGCAGAATATAACAGCAGTTACAATGCTTTACAAAGCCACACTGAGACTTAAATTGTATCTTGAAGGGGGAGAAAAATCCTTGAGAGCACCAAAAAGCAAAATTGATAAATCACTGTGCTGAACACTACATGCTACAGTGTAATTTTAGTGGCAGAAATCAGTTACTTAAGTTTTTTGCTTGGATTTTTGTTGCCTTCGCTACATAGAGCCATTTACATCAGATAGTAGTAACTGTCAAACTGCAGAGGCACTTCTTTGTCCTCAAGTCATGTGTTTCTTATAATGGTAGAAAGATAACAAAAAATACTCAGAATAAGTTATCTTTTTGAGTACTGACTTGCCTTTTATTGAGATAAAGTGGATGTGTGCATTTCTTTATGTATGTTCTACTAGCTCCAGTGCCATTGCATCACCCTTTTCAGACTAAGGCAAGAGTAAAACAAGTAGAGATGCACAGTATATATCAGACACATAAAACATTGGTCAATAATGCAAAATTCATATTAATATGTATAATTTGGATAATGGTATTATAACTGATAAATATTGCAGATAATACAACACCAAATTGCTTTCATTTAATTAACAAGGGCAGCATTTACACACCCCGACACAGTAGGTGGCGCAACCTTTAAAGTTGGTTTGCATTAATAATAATTAGGTAACTAGCCATGTGATCCTACAGTTAGCCCTGTCACTGTGTGTGCAGGCAGACTCATCCACTGTCCCTAGTGCAGAGCTCACACACCGACAGCAGTAGTCTCCTAGTTTCTCTATGGTGAAACTTTCTGTTTCAATACTTGTGTATAACTTGTTGACAAGTCTGTTCTGACAGATTATGTTGAAGCATTCAATTTCAATTCTTAGGCAAAATGCTCCATAAAAACCAACATATGTTTGGGAAGATTCATTTATCTATTTCAATCTATTTCACTAGAACCAATAAATGAACATTTAAAGAGTCAGAACTGTTCATTGTTTTTGTTAACAATCGTGATGGTTACATTTGTTGAGCTCAGGGCTATGGAACACTATAGAATTTATATTAAAAATGTTCAAATTAATTGGGCAATCTTAATCTTACACAAAGGACTATGTAATTTTTTTATAACAAGCATTTCAGAGAAATTGCCACTGTGTAAACAGCACTGCTGGATGTTTCAACTGCTGATCTGTTACTTATAGCAGACTAATACTATTTTAACCATTTGTCGGTTAAAATTTAGCTAACTATTTCAGTTAGAGAAAATAATGCCAACCTCTCCCACAGAGGTAGTTAGTTACAGTTTATTCATTACTTTAAGCTAACTAATGGTATTTCAACAATATATCAGTTACTTATAGCAAACTGTTTCAACCAAACGATTATAGACACAACAAGTTGCGTCCCATTTCCAAGATTATGATTTAAAACCCTTCCCATGTGGCTCTTCTGAGGGGCCAATAGCCGGTCAAGGGCACTACCTTCAGTTGTGCATGAACTGCAGGTTCTTTTAAAATTAAAAAAGGGGATATTGTGAGTTATATTATCGATTTTGGCCATGAAAAGCAAGTAATTATCAGTTATCAGTATCCAAATCCAAATCGTGCTTTCCTTAAAACAATGTTTAATTTAATGTCATGTTTATTTAAAAGGATTTAAAGCATTTAAATGAACATCAGTATAACATACAAATGTTAATATGCCAGCATTCGTAGGACTGCTAATTTACATCTGTAGTCATCTGGCAGGCAACAGGCATTACAAACATTAAGAAAGACAGAAAAAAGAAAAATAAAAGAAAGAGATACAACAATTCATTCAGACAACAAAAGTGTAGTAACATGGCGTTATTGACACACTTAAGAAGAACCCGCAGCTAATGTCTTATACTTCAATGACATAGCCTACTTCTCAGAAGATAATTAAAGATGGAGCAACAGAAGTAGAAGGATATAAAAGTGACAAGTCAGAAAGATTGCAAGCTGCTGTACTGTGTTTGAACTCAGATTTGACAATTTTGCATTTACATCAGAGACATTTCTCATTATATCGAGAAGCTAGAGAGAGCTGAGATTGAAAAAAACTACACAGGCTAGGGGGAAAGGAGAAAGGAAGGATGATGAAAGTTAGTGTGAGAGAGTAAGAGTAAAAGGAAGAGTTAGACACACAGGGAGGACAGGGAAATGAACGAGATAAAGAGCGAGGAGTAAAACTAAGGATTGTTAAATGAGAAGGTACAGTGAGAAGCAATAAAAAGGCCATAGAGGAAAAAGAATAAGCAGAGCACTAAAAGGAACATGACAGTCCAGCACTCGAACAGGGAGGATGGGACGAAGATGACACACTGTTGGGAGTGAAAACAGCATTTACAGGGATGAGAAAAGATGGGATGGAAAACAGGCAAGAGAGAAAGTGATTTTCTGGGAATTAAAGAGAGTGGTTGCTAGTAGCTTCACTTTTGGGGGCCTGGGTTTTTCCAGAGTTACTAAGAAGCAAGAACATGTTTCCTCTAGTCTCTGAAGTTGTCAGCCTCCTCGCCACACCACAAGTGCTCCAGATGAGAGGTGGAGCAGACACGGATGGGAAAATGGGGCATGAACAAGACGCATCTCCAAACCCACGGGCCATGTGTTATCATTTTCAACTCAGTGCACACTGTCAAGTGTGCCGGCATCAGCTGTTACACATGTGCGGCACTGCAGCGGGCATGGTGGAGGGAGGAAGAACCAGAAGTTTCAAGAATAAAAGATAAACCACAGCTGGTACACAAGGCTCACATGCATGTATGCTCTTACAAATTTGAACTTTTACTCATGATGTCAGTAATTATTCATCAATCTCTCAGCCACATTGGGCAAGACTAGAACATGCTGCCTTGCACTTAAAAGGATAGCTTCTCTTTTTTTTTTTTTAGGTCAGTCAGGTTTCCATATGAAGACTGAATTAGGTTTTGCTTGGTTTTCATTAGGGTTGGGAATCACATAACATATATTGCTGTGCATTGCAATATATATTACTCTTTTTAAACTGTTTTAAACTGCAAACTATGTCTCAAATGGAAAACTTTGTCAACATCTGTTTTAAGGCAAGTTTTCAGTCTGTTCATCTCATTTTAGTCATTTTTATTAAAGCAAATTGTGGCTATTAGCCTGCAAAAAGCAATCGATTCAATTATTCTAGTTGAATATTACAAAAGTTTTAATTGTATTTATGATACTTATTATTTATACAATAGAAAATTAAATCTTGATGCCCATGTATTGATACAATATTGCTACATCTTCATCTCCTCTTTTCATGGCTGACTCTATTCACAAAAACAGTCATTTACCTCGCTGAACATGAGACCTGCTTTACTATTTCTGCCTCAATAACTTTGTGTTATTGTGTGAATAGTGATTTAAAGAGTTACTTTGGATTCCCTTATTAATTTTCTGCAAAAATATATGTCATTGTGGTATGACTAACAGTGTGTGGAGTTAATATTTTGATACTTATATGGTGACTTTAATATAATCTACTGTATAAACTGTAGGTAACCTACACATTATGGGAGGGTTATATTGAAAATATTATAGTGATATAAATAGGAACATTTTCATCCAAGCAAACAGCAAATTCCTTTTGAACTTAAAATCCCTCCAGCAATAATAGTCTTAATGAAATTGAGCCTTTTTTTTTCTTTTTTCCCCCCTTTTTCTCACTTTCTCCCTCTCTCTCTCTCTCTCTCTCTCTCTCTCTGCCTTCACTTTCCGGGATTGCTTCTTTCATAACTGCTGCTTTAATAAGATTCTATTAATCCGCCTTTTAGAGTCTTAGGACCCATTGGACGTCACTCATACTTTGAGAAAAGCCAAATTCATACTTGTGCTGACTCAGGGCCCAGATACTTTAAGTTGCGTCACCTGCTGTGCCTCTTTAAGTTACAGTATGTCTTTGTCTGTGTGCGTACGTGCTTGTGTGCGCGCATTTATCTAAAAGCAGTTTATCCTCAGTATGATTGCATATATGAAAGAAAATATGTCCTTATTGTATTTTTCATCCATCACCTTCCATCTTCCATCTTTTTCCATGCATCCAACCACACTGTCTTTCTAGAATGAGCCAATCAGTATGCGGGGCCAGGGCTGTGATCGCCTCTGTTAATCTTCCTCACTAGACTTCATTATAGCCATCTGATCACACTTTGGCTAATGGCTAGCCTGCTGCTAATAGGAGGGTGGGGAGCAGGATTAATGTCACACTGCACGCTGACCTGTTGGGGTGAGAGTTGAAGGGGAGTGGGGATACAAAGCATGTCTAGAATAAATGTTACATTATGGCACAATATGTAGACAAAAAAAGAGACTTGCAACACAAAGTCGTGCATTTGAATTCACTCTCAAGGTCAGCTGGACTGTTTACCATGTTTCAACCTTTCACCGAAAGATGTATTACCTCCCTAAATCAACATTTGTTTTTGAATTTTATTGGTGCAAATTCTGATACATTACTTCCTGCATTTATATGGCACCCTGGTATGATTCATCTGCATTTCATTTACACATGCACACAAAGTCAGAAGTCCAAAGTAAAATCAGATGGATTCTCTGCCCTTATTTTATGCAAATATATATTTTTCCAGCAAGATGCTTCATACTTGTGTCTCTCTAGCAAGGCCTTTGGGGAGGGTGTTGTGGTGGAATGAAACTTTTTGCTTAGTTTTATTTCTCTCTTTCTTCTTCATCTCAGCTGCGAGTGATCACTACCTCATAGGTAACAACATCACAGTAGCTGTTCTGGGGATAGTCATTCCTATCGGTGAGTACTCTTGACTTTCTCACTGTGTTGCCTCCGCTTTCTGCCCGCCTGCTTTTCCCTCCTCGCTTCTCCGTCTCTGCCTGTCGCTCAAAGTCCTGCATGCTGTGTGTGGATGTTGTGTTTTACAATATGTATGTATGTGTACTTGCATGTGTGTGTGCTTCTTTTGAGAGTTTTTGCTCCCACCTGGCTGATTAAAAAGGAGTATTATTTTAGATTTAACAGGAACAGTTGTGTGGCTTTTGAACATGTGGACCCTATGCCGGCCTCAGTAAATGTCTGAGCACAAAATAATAGTTTAGTAATTGAGAAAATGTACTGAGCTGTGGTATTATCCAACAATGGCTTCCTGGCCTACGGCTAGAAAAAGCCATTACGGGCCAGTGAGCTCGTCAGCCGGCGATGGCGAAGCCTTTGTAATGTGCACATTATGTCATTATTAATGAGATTTGGAGCAAATGGGAAATTCAGTTCATGTTTTGTCATCACATTTGACCAGCTGTTATAACATTAAGCTCGTGTTCTCTGCTCTGATCGTACAGTAAGCTCACACTGCAATCAATCCACAGCTCTGACCTATTTTTTTTGACCCAGTGGACTCAGAGTGTGTTACACAGATGCTGGAATCAGATTTTGAATACGGGGGAAAGGGGCTTAACAAGATAAGATTGTGTTTTTGGCTTGGGGCAGTGGAAAATTTTGACCTGAGAGATGACATTATCGTCTGTATAGGGTTGAAGGCCACCATACTACGCAATACAGATAAAATAGAAAAAGAATGCAATTTTTTACAATCCAACCACCTCAGTAAGTTTATCTATTCTATTAGCTTTAATTAAAATGAAAATCCCTAATTTTATGGAAATATTTAAGATTTTCATGCATAACTTAGCTGAGAAATCAGCTGAATGTGCAAATGACCGTATAGCGGCAGCATATGTCACTAATTGAGATCTCTTTCATCCCTAATATTGAATACTTTGATAAATTATGGGGGCTCTATAACATCATAAAGCATTTTTTTTCCCCTTTTCATTCCCAACGATTGTGATATCAGCTCATTAAAACAGCCCCCGAGACTGTTAACCCTTTTTAGCTCCATCCCTAATTCTGTCCTTCTGCCATTCATTGCTGCCATAAATCCCCCCATTCTGCATTTTTTGGCAGCTTTGAAACGTTAATTATTGTTGAAGGTCCACAAGGGGCCAGATTTCTGCACCCCAGCTCTCCGCTCATATCCGTTAACGCACCACACCCACCCGCAGCTCCACAAGGGGAAACAGCCCAACAATGATTATCGGTATTTAGCCAAAGTCAGGCTGTTATGTCGCTCTCTAATTGGAGTGAAAATTTTCTAAATGAGACAAAAGCTGATGGTTTTTTTTAAACCAGTGAGCATTTAGAAAAGAACAAAGGAGGATCTGGGGTTTCCAGCCCAGTCGCACAGGGATCTCAAGCGCCTATCCAACAAAAGAGCAATTAGATGGGGCCTCCACAGGGGATGCAGACACATCTATGGACGTGGGCATACACACACGAAAACACACCCCCACACACACTTGTTTTATCACTCCTCATTGACACACCTCTGGTTTGGCTGTAGGTCTCTTCACACACATAGACTCACACATGCATTACGCACACACTCAGGTCCTAAAGGGCAGCTACGCAGTCATGCTGATATGGTAATGAGAGACGAGAGACAGAGCTTATCTCAAATCCTCCACTCACCCTTTTCTCTCTCTCTCCTTCCTTCTTCTTCTCCCCTGTCCTTTCTCCTCTCTTAACCTCCTCCAAAAACAATAGAGTCAGGCAGTCTGCAGTTTGTGCTTAATTTTATTTGCCCAGGCTAGTGCAAAATTGTAAATCATAGCCCAAATGTAACATGAGAATAATGCGTTTGATAATGTGTGCAACCTCGCAGGGCTTTTATAGAAAATAAATAAATAATAAAAATAATAACCCAAACCCTAAACACTGCCTTCTGGGCCTGAATGCAAGATTTAAAGTTTCCATGTGGTTCAGCCTTTGTGTATGCATGTATCTGTGTGTGTCTGTTGTGGATATGGGGTAGAAAATATGTGTGTGATGGTGCATGCAGGCATTCATTGTTGCAATTGTGCATGTGCATTTATGATTTTGTGTGTTTTTGATCATTCTGTAAGACTGAGACTTAGAAGGAAATGTAATAGAATGTGTATATATACAGTATGAGGGCTCATTATTTTCAGATTAAGTTCTTTTTTACCAGTTCCACTACAAAAATACATCAACATTTGAAAAGCTTTTGGATGTACAGGATTTCCTAAAGGAAATGTTGTAACGGAGCTACACCTATTGACTATATGGATTGATTTTTTTGCATAAAAATAATACATCTGCTCCTCCCTGAAGGTTGATATTTTGTTCCAAACACAACTTTAATACCTCCATGTCGGCAATAGCCGTGGCAGCAGGCATTGTGTTTTTGGGCTGTCCGTCCCATTCTCACATAACTTAAGAAAACTGTGGGAGATTTTCTTCTTCTTCAAATTTGGCACAGACATCCACTTGGACTCACATATATATATATATATATATATATATATATATATATATATATATATATATATATATATATATATATATATATATATATATATATATATATATATATATATATATATATATATATATATATATATATATATATATATATATATATATATATATATATATATATATATATATATATATACATACATATAGCAGAGGTGGTCTTTGTTTTTGGTGGGGTGGCTGACCTCCAATGAAAAACACTATCTGAAATCCTGATAGAATGCCCTCATGCATCAAAACTTGCTTTCCTCTGCAAGAAGACGCTGATCACTACAGTTAAGCTGCAGTAAATGAAGTCCTCTTAGGGTGACGACTGTTGAACATATTCTCTTCATATTAGAGAGTAAAGAGAACAACAAACAAACTGGTTAAGTACATTCAGAGCTTTAAGATCATTTTAAACAACATGATCAGAACAAAAGTGTTCTTGTCGCAAATGATATCCTTACATCCTTGTAGTCCTGTTATGCTAACAGCATCTGGGAGTTCACCACTTCCTTCTCTTCATTTAGTTCCTTTAAAAACCTTTCGTACCGTTATGCATTCAATTATATACCATTTTGAAAAATAAAGACAAAATAATGAGCCCTCAGTACATGAAGGAAAGTGTGCGAGGCGTGTTTGTGTGTGAGTGCTTAAAGCGCCGCTCTGTGTCCCCTGGGCTGTGTTAACGCTCCCGCCGTGTGTTGTTGTTGTGTGTGTGTTAAACACATGCAGTCCCTATCCTTGCCACAGTGGTCATTGGATTACTCTGCACCGGTGGCTACCTGGTTTGGCGCAACTGGCGGCGCAAGAACACCAAGAGCATGAACTTCGACAACCCTGTGTACCGCAAAACCACAGAGGACGACGACGACGAAATCCACATCGGGCGACACAGCGAGTCCATCGGCCACGTGTACCCAGCAGTGAGTGGTAGCCACAGTCAGCCCTTCATAGCGCTTCCTCTGGGGGGCGGTGTCACAGACAGCAACTCTCACTGGTACTCAGGGGCACCGATGCTCTCCAGCGGCAAATGAGAGATGCTGAGGAGGAAAGGAGGGAATATTTGGGATATGGGAGGATGGGCAGGAATTTTTGAAAAGCCCGTTTGTTGTACATGTAGGCCTGGTGGAAAGAAAGAACAGGCTTGCACATGCCCAAATTCTCACACATCATTTTTGCTGTAATCACTGAAAATACACACAGATAAGCCCTCCACGAGTGCATCACATTTATGTCACCTTCATGACCATAATCATACAGCACACGTTTATCACCATCGCATCCTTGTCGCCAACCTGCCATCTCTTCTCTGTGTACATTGTGTTCGTTTTTCTGGTGATTGAAGTGTTTGATCTGTTCCTGGGCGACATATGTTTCTTACAAGGCCCCCGTTTCCTCCTTATGCACAGACACATATCATCTTTGTTTACAGAAGCAGCTGATGCAAAAGTTTTCAACTCGACTATGGAAAATGTGCCACCAGGTAGCATCCTTGTCAGGGAGGAATGTTGTGGATGTTATGTTTGCTGCTAGAAATGACAACAAAGGATCATCCAAACATTAAAAGGGCACCGGGGCTTAAATAATTACTGCTGTCTTGAAGGCAGCTAGTTTATATAAAGCAGAGATGCATGATGGGCATCCTCCATGGTGGCCTCGATTTCTTTGGAGAACAAAAATGATTTTGAGATGCCTTTGACGGGAAAGAGCTTTATAGTCAGACATTTGACTGAAAAGACTGCAGAGCATTCTGCATTCTGCAAATAAATTGGATTTTTGGAGTGGACCATAACATCATGACATTGCTCTTATGTTGTTTTTACTTTACAGTGCAAATAAGACATGGAGGATAAAAAGGAGAGCACAAACCAGAAACAAGGACAGTCCAAAAGAATTTATCAACTTATTCTGCCTCGAGTGCAGAAACAGTGATTCTCCACATTTCAGTTGCACAACAGTTGCAGACTGTTGATTTCCCATTGATGCAATTTTGAGAATCACTTATTCCCAAAACAACGCCAGCTGTTATTTGCACATTCTGCACTTAAACGTATAGGACACTTCTGACATTTATTGAATATATTCGTCGTTTTTGGTATCGGAAAACTGAGCGCGGAAGGACAGCCAAAAAGGATTATGGAGGGGTGGGAGTCTAGCGCTTTGATCGGTTGGCATGGTAACACAGATTTCTTTGTGTTGCTCTGGAGAGAAAGGAGGCAAAGAATTCTGGGTATCATTGGCACGATGACAGGCTGGAGACGCACACTCACATACACACACACACACACACACACAGGAAACAGGTGCACGACTGAGTCATATTAAGATTCAAGGTCGAATTAACAACCGCCCTCAGTGGCGGGCTGCAGAGTTGCTCTCTTCTATCCTGGTTTTATTTTTTACATCTGCAAAAATCTCTTTTATTGTCTTTTTAATTCTGTCTTCTTCCTCTCCTGTCCTCTTTTTTCCTTTCCTCTCTCTTTCTTTCCCTTTTGTGGCAACTCAGACAACCAGAGAAATCAGGTTGGCATTATGTGGGCCAGACATTTTCAGCCGTAGGCAAGCATCCTGCATTCCTCGTATAGGAGCAGCCAGAGAAGGAGGGAATGAACTGCGGGGGGGTAGGAAAGAGGAGAAGGGGAAGGTCAGGAGGGAGAAGTAAGGAAGGAGCAGGAGAATGGATTCTATATGAATATCTCTTCTGGGTGCTCTCTCTCTTTTTCTCCTGATTTTTTCATTCTCTGTCCATCTCTTGTTGTGTATCTCACTTCTCTCTCTCTCTCTCTCCGTCACCAGCCTACTTGTGGTAACAGTCTTTTTATCTGCTGTTTGCAGCGCGTGGCACTCAGTCTGGAGGATGATGGCTATCCCTGAGGAAGGGGGGAGGTAGATGCAGCCTGAACCCCCCCCTCCCAAAATCCCATCCTGGCCCCTCCTCTCACCACAGCCTCTACACCACTACAATGAGGCCAGTACAACGCAGAGGAGAAAGAGAAGGAGTCCTCATTTTGCCTCCCCCACTTTTTGCGGAGCAGGGGATGACATGTACATCTTGTAAAATCCCCCACTTTCTCCACTGGAGTAACATTACTACCACTACTACTTCCCTTAGTGCTAGTTCATTAGTAGCCTCTGCTCCACTCTGCTCCTCTCTCTCTGCCTCTTGTTAGCTGTAGTGGTGTGTTAAAATGCTGCTTTGATGATTTTGTTCAAACTAACCTCATTTGGCCGTCTCAGTGCACATTGTACATAGAAGGCTGCTGTCTGGCCACCGTACAGTGGGAAAAGCCAGCATGTTTTTAATTCCTCATTTTATTTATTTGTGTTGTAAATATGTAATCTCTCAGTGCACAGTCAGATCGTTTCAAGTTTGCAAGGACATACAGTAGTAGGCAAGGACGTGATTTTTCTTCATAGCTCCCTTTGCATCTTCAGTTGACATAACAGATTTTAAAACAGGGCGATGTCATCTTTTTTCACAACGTTCGCCCCTTGACATACTGTATGTAGGCAGGCAGAGCTAAATATAGCCAAGGGGAATGGAGACAGAGAAAAAAATGATGGGGTTGTCTGCATGTTTGGAGGTTATTTCGGGGTGAAAGAGTTAGAAAGGGTGCTTTTTTTTACAAAAAAAAAAGGGGGGGGGGATTTGTGCCACCAGAGGGTAGTGCCTCAGGGCAAAAGGCAGCAGGGCAGAAAGGCAAAGGATTATGGGTAATCCTCTCTCCTGGTATCAGAGGTATGCGCACAGTCGATAATGAACTTGGGATTGTTTGTTCATTCGCTGTGGGTGTTAGGACTCACACCTGTTTCTGACTTTTTGTTTGTGTTTGTGACTGCCATCGTCAATATATCAGAGGTAAAGCTTAATTTCTAGAAGGTAGAGTGTCACAAAGCATCTTTGTGTGACTGGTTTGAAATATAAAACTGGTGCTTTGAGGTACTGAGTTCTGTGATTTTCAACCTTTACAATGGAGCATAGATACACAAAAAATATGATTTATTTTGCATTTTTATTTCAGAAATTCAAAATACAATATATTTATCATGTTATCTGGATCTGTGTACATTTAACTGTGTAGTTGCACATGCTGTCTGTAGAAATGAAGTCTCAGAAAATGAAGCATGAGGAAAAAAAATAGCTCTCAGTTTTTTTGTTTGATTGCTGCAGTATAAAAACAAAGATCCATTTGAAACCTAATTTAAGGTTTATGAAATAGAAAATATGGGAAGAAATTGTCAAATATGCTGTACAGTCCCTTAACATATCTTGACACAGAATATGGGAGAGGAACATGTAAAGAGGTGTGTATTTTCTTTCACTGATTAAAGGCAAAGTATGCAGGATTTTCCTTAAAGAAAAAGAATATATCGACAAACACAAGAAATCACTCTGTGTGTGGCACCATTTTTATCTTCAGAGAACCTTTCCTCTGCCTGTATTTTCTTATTTTCATCTTGTTTTGGTTTGTTCAGGATGTTTCCATGTGTCAACCTTTGTGTAGCGGTTTGTAGCCCCCAGCCAATAGCAGCGAAGGTTTGGGACTCTATATAAACAGACTATAAAAATGTAGCGACCAGCTGTCTCTCTTTTCTGCTCTGTGGATGCGATCTGCAGGTCTGTGTTTGTTCGATCGAGACCAAGGTTGAGCCACAGACACAAGCTTTAGCTGAATTCACACAAGTCCTGAAATACAGCACCTCACTGCAAGTTGTGCAGAGGTGAACATGTGTTCATTTGTGCTTTAGATCGAAACGATCAGAAAATTACGTTGTAATTCTCTGATTCACCACTTCATTCTCAATAACGTTGCTCCCTCTCTTTACTCTCAAGCTCACTTGACTCGGGTTACTCCTTGAAAGTCGAAGATTTTAATCATCAGTCGGAGACATCTCAGTCGAATGAGATTGCTTCAAGTCAAGCAGTCGTTTTTAGTGTTTTTTGCTAGTCGGTGTGCTGTACTGTGTACTGTAATAATTTGGTCCCCAGATTTTGCAGTGGATTGAGTGCTCTTGAGTTTCACGCTACTCTTTGGTACAGGGAGCTGCAGACACGCAGGCAGAGGAAGAGAGGGGAAACACCTTCTGCTTGGTAGTGATGAATTTACAGCTCACAGAAACTTGATACTACATAGTCTCTGGCTTTTGTTTAGTATCTAGCGTCAGCAAAAATGTTCAAATTTTCAAAAAAATGAAAATACAATGAATAATAGTACTGAATGACCAAATCTTATTCAACTGGAATAATTCTGAGTCGTGTACAGACTTACATTGACCACCGTTGGCCACGTTTGAATGCTTACAAACTGTAAGTGACAAATCCTGCATAGTAAGCCTTTAATTGATCTACTGACACAAATTTTATTGGCAAAACACAACTGAAAGTATGCTTTTTTGCATTACTTTTGGGTAACTCTTATGGGTAATGCTCCCAAAACATCACTTTTCCTTTGATTTGACATAACATGGTTTCATAACTTCACATCAATCCCTGTGTTCCAGCAGTTTCACAGCTCTGCTTTTGGTTTTTCTTGGCATCATAACTTCTCCATTTCTCATCCCTCCCTTTTTTAACAACGTGGCTGTGTTTTTTCTGGATGAGAGGCTGTCGAAAAAGAGCCCATATTTGGAAGGAATCACTTTCCGCTGTCACTGACTGTTCAGCGTGGTTGTTAGCGTCCCTGTTTTGTATGAGCAGATGAGTAATACGTCGAGGCTGACTGAGCCGAACACTGATTTGATTTGAAAGCTGGATAGAGAGGAAGCATGTAAACCAGCGTAAGGAGCTGATCTTCCATTGGCTTGCCACAGACATGCTTCCAGCCCATCAAATCAGATGGAAATCATGCTCAGTGACTATTGCAATAATTGCACATAATGTGTTGTAGTTGTGAATTACCAGAGGCCGTTATGACAAGTTAATATGATCACTGTTACAAGTCGTTATAGCTACCATTTGGTCTCAAGACAGGGGCATCTCAAAGGACACACTCATTATGCATTATATAAGGTATACATTGTACAAATTATAACTACATCACTGGTCTTCCATTTTTTAACAAATTTGAACAATGCTGCATCACAGTTGAGCTGCTTCTGTCTGTCACACTGTCTTTTTTGAAGCAAAAACAAGCGTAGAATGCAAACATTAAAAGTCTTCCAACGTCGGCTCAGAATAGACGCAGCATATGTATTCATCTTACACTATACAGACAGTATGTGCATACAGGCAAACAGTTGATTAATGGTAGTTATTATTCATAGTTCTCACTGTTTCCTGGAAGTGTTTGCTCAGTGTGGATGCTCGGGTAACCACAGGGGAGGAAGACAGAAACAGACAAAGGTAGGCAGGAAATGACTGCCAGGATTCAGACTTAACCACAAGCGAATGGGTTTGTGCTCGGAAGATGAATAGTGGGCCATTTATTTTGCCGGATTTCTGCTGATGTTATGTAGCAGTATTCTGACAGTCATTCCCACTCACCTCCCTCAGAAGGATGGCACTCTCAGTTTATGATGCACCGTGGGGGATTTGTATGTTCTGTATGTGACAAGTGGCATGCTAGACAGGTAAATTATAGTCCTCTCCGGCACTGCACTCCCCTGTGTCTATCTAATGAAGGAGGATTGAGCACAAGGGAGAGGCTGTCTCCCTTCATCTTAACCTTGCACAGATAAAAAATAAAATGCATTACATGGTGGGGAAGACTGTGACTCAGCTCAGTGTGATCCCAGACTGGTTTGGTAGCTTGCTTCTGTGTTTGTTTTTTGGGGGCAGAAAATAGCAGTGACATGTAGAGAACCGTTTAAATAGGTACAGCTGCATTTTTTGTATATTTTATGGTCATTTTTATGATTTTGATTTTCCATTTTTACTTCCTAAAGTAAAGTTGAAGATGATGTAAGATTCCAAGAAAGATGAAACAGGTCAGATGTGAATTTTAGATTAAATAAATCACAAACCGCCTGCTAAATTGAACCCTGGGCTCAGCCAGCTCTGCACTCCACATACTTTCCCTTCATGTCCATGTTTGCTGCAGGTCTAATGGAGTTCCATACGGGGAACGTTGCAGTTAGGAGAATAAATTGCTTATTTATTGAGGTGACTGAGCGTGGCATTGTAGAAAAGTTATTATAGCTACAGTGTGAAGACAGATTGGCTGGTTCACATTGTTGGCCACCTTGGGAGCAGCCGTCTCCACTGAAGGACACTGAGAAAGTTCAGAAAGGGACTCTTGTCATTCATCATATAGCAGGTAGTAATTATACTGTTAATAGAGGATATGCTTTGACAGTTTGCTGTCTAGACATTCTTGATTCATATTTTTCATAATTTAGCGGCTAATCATGACCTGATGGAAACATGACCATAGTTGTAATATCAGTCAGCTCCAAAAGAACAGGATCAATTTTGGTGTTCTGCCTCTTGTTGAAAAGAGCTGTGTATTGGCAAGAACCTGACTGTACGATACATATCACAATACAGGGCTACAGTTTAGTTTAGTGCGATACTCCAAGCAAGGCAATATATAACATTGTGATTTAAATCTAATATAAGCAGCGAGCGATGTGCCCTGTAAAACTTTATGCCTGTTTTATAGGCCTGTTTTCTTTGTGTTTGCGCTAGCAATTTGTTATGCTGGAATGGAAGAAAAAAATGACTGAGTTAGGTTTAAAACATTTCTTTTACTTCTTAAAAATAGTTAATTTTGTGACTTCCTGTTTGAGTAATTGATTGCTGTTGCTATGACAACTCTGCAGATATTTCTCAGTAATTTGTGTTGTAAGTTATGTTAGTCTTAACTAGCTAACACATTCCTCCTCCTCCTCCTTCCTTTTAATGGTTAAATCCCACTAATGAATCACTAGTTTGAAACTACAGTAGCTGTTTCTATGGACTTCAGAAGGTCTTCACACAAACTTAATGATGGATGTACAAACAGCTGGTGCAACACAAGCTTGGTTCTTCATTTAAACCGATGACTGTATATAAAGATGGATGATATGGCAGCTCCTGAAAAGTGAAGCTGCAGTAAAGGCCATGAACCCTGCCACAAATTTGTAAATCCTAGGATAGCTCTACTCTCCCTAATACTGGTTGTCTTTGTTGGTTGGATTGGTTAGGTTTAGGCAAGAGGAGTGGGACTGGTTAGGAAGGAATGTCCAGATAAGCCAGTCAGAGGCAGAGTAAGACAGGCCATTCCTTTGCTATCCTAGGAAACCCATATTTGCTGCTCCTTCCATGTTAGTGGATAGGACATGGGCCAAACTAAAAACTCCTGATGATAGTTTCTGTCGTTTTAGGAAGTTCTTATCATGCTGATGTTTGTTCGAGTGTTCTTTTTTAGGATTGGTTACCTGATGCTATAAAAAATGGCTATGACGTCAACATTGTCAGTCTTGTGTGTTAGTCGGTGTACTCTACTTCCCGATCGCTAGTACCCAGACTCTGGCTCCAAATAATGAAATCGGCAGCATCTGTGTCTGGAATATTTTGTCTTATTATTTGTACAGTGGGAGGAAGTGAAGACATGTTGTCCATCTTTATGCACAGTCTATGATCGCGACATACACTTTTGCGTAGGGTACATACACACCTGCTCAGTAAAAATTTCTATGTTGTGTAGGTCTATTCATCTATAGATTTGAATCATAAATTCATTAAGTATTGGGATATTCCTAACAAATCCTAATGCAAAGTTGGCAGGTTACTGTCACAACTTAATGATGTCAAAACATCCATGAAAAGGTTGTGTCTGGTTTATTTTATTGGAACAATATTACATCATTGGCTCATCATAGCAAATACTAACAGCTGTGATAACCCATAATCCAATATAACTGTACGCTGTAATTACAGTGCTTCTGATTTGTGCTCTCTGTTTTTAACTGTCCCGTCGCATGTCCTTCTCTTCCTCACTTCGCTCTTCTAATTGGTTGCTTCCCGTCTTTTCTGAGCAGAGAATCTGACCCATGCTGCTTTTAACCAAGATCCACTTGACTGCTTTCTAACATCACTCACATCTCTCCACCACTTCATTTCCTCATGTATCAAAAGTAATGCCAGCTGTGAGGCCTCAAGTTTTTTCGTGGTTGTTGAGTTTTAATCTAGAGAGCAAAGCCTCTTGTCCTCCCATCTTCATCTTTGCCATCAACATCTTTCCTTTGGCAAGGGCTATCAGTCTTTGGGTAGACAGACACGCACACACTGGAAGACAACACTGGAAGGAAATGACCTGGAATCCCCCAAATAACAAGGAAACCCCCAGAGCTTGACAAAAAACTTTTGATGTTGAACCAGCGAACAGGCGTAAAGCACGCTTACCCAGGATAAGCAGCCCCCCCCCAACCCCCAGCTACAATTTCGGACTGTGGAAAGAACCCTCACTGACTCTCCTTAACTTGCATTAGCTCTTGTTGACCCAGTGACTTTCCTTCAACTGGTTCCTCTTCTTATCATGTGTTTTATTAGTCTGTGAGTAGTAGTTGTTGCTCTCTCTCCTTGCCAAACCATTCTCAGTTTCATATTTGATCTTGATGTTTGATTACTTGAAGGGCATTGTTTGGTCGCCTACATTTTTCTACCAGTCAGTGTAAAATAAAAGTTGGGGGAGAAAACAGCAATGGGGAAGTTGCGGAACTAGGTGTGTAAATCTCTTAATGGGTTGGAATGATGATATAGACGGCCAACATTTTTGATAACAGTATTGTCACAGATTTTTTTCCTTCAACAGTGACTGAGGTGGGAGAAAATCACTGCAAATCTAAGAAACGTATTGGCTCCCATTTTTGCAAAACTGTCTACCTGTTATTTCCTCAAAATGTTGCTGATGTGTCATTGCCTGCAAGGAAATCTCAAAAACCATCCACGGCTCCGGCCATTTCACAGCCATACGACAGGCATTTTTTACGCTGTTTGTTGCACAAAACTTTTCAAGAAGCCTTCTGCACTGTGTAAAGAGATAACGTTGTTAGGAGGGGCAGAAATAAAAGGGGAGGGGGGGTGTTCAATGGTACAGTCCAATGGTTTTGAATCATGACTTGTAAATACGTTTTCATACAGCAAAAAACTTTTGATAATGTTTTAAATGTATCTGTAAAAAAGATGTACATAAACCTCTGGGGTAAAAAGGAGTGTAGACTATATATGAATTTATTTGTACACAAGAGCACTGGATTTATTTACTACTTGATTGTAACTAAAAATTAATAATCTGCCAAAGTGTTTTTATTTGACTTTTTCTCCTGTCTGTTCCATTTGTTTGTTGTTGTTGTTTATTTGCTTTTTAACAGCGTTGCAGATTTTTAGTGTTCATACTGTATTTAATTCTGTTGAATAGATTTTATTGTTGTGTGTTTTTAAAAAAAAAAGAGGGGTTATCATTTTAATTTATTGGTGCCTTGTTTTGTGCTCCTGTATACTTTTACTCTTTCTGTTTTTATGTGTTCTGTGTCTGCGGAAGGGCGGGGGCGGGGTTGACTGGCGGGTTGATGAGGGACGGGGTGGGTGGGAGTTAAAAACTTAGCAACTTCTGTACTTACATGGAATATCTGTACTGTATGCCAAAATGGTCTCACTCACGTTTCTATGAAATCAAGCTGTTGATAAATATCTCTATATATTGATATATTAAATTTATAAAAACTGTCCAACTTATTTGTCTCTCTGTCTTACATCTGGATTTTGCCTTGTTTTTAAGCAAGAAAATATGGAGTTTAAAGTAGCTCATCACACATTTGAGACATGTGTCGAGAGTATTAATACAGCATTTGTTTTGTGTTTCAATTTGTTATCATTAATCACATTTCAAAAGCGTTTTAATGACTTTAAGCTCAAGTAAATAATCTTTCTTGTAAGACTGTAAACCAAGGTAGCATCTACAAAATGCCAAACGTCTTAAAAAAAAGAAGTGTTTTGGTTAAACAAACTCTGGACTTTCAGCCAGGAGACCATTGTTTGTGTCCTGTGTTAAACTAAAAGTCAAATTAGTTATTTTGCAACAATGTCATGTGCTAGCATGTGTAGCTTACCATGCTACTGATGTATGTCATGTGGCATTACTTTAGCAACAAATGTACTTATCTTAAGCTTAAACCACTTTTTTTTCTAAACCTAGATATGTGCCTTTGTTACCTGAATCTAGCCTAAAAGACATTTTTCTCATAGGGTTTTACTAAATTAAGCATGAGTTGATGTAGCCAGGCTATTTTTAAAGCAAGTAGCCTAAAATATATATATTTGTATATCTTCTAGTAATATTAACATCCAACACAGAAAATACCAAACAAGAAATATGAACAATCCATGATGGCTTGTCAAATTAAACTGGTAAATTGTGGATGATGAGATTGTTTTGTGTGTTTTTGAGAGTCACTATGCCAAACTAATCCACTAAGAGGGCACACACCTGTCTTGTATTTAATATAATTGAGGATTAGTGAGTTTTAGCTTTGGAGCAAAAACAAGTCATTTGACACAAAGTTGGTGAACACTCATGAAAAATAGTATTAAAATGTTTTGTTTTGAGTGGTGTTTACCTAGGTCATAAGATGATAATGGTGAGCTCTTCAGCAGAGCACCTGATTCACTCAGAGGAAGCGCACATGTCTTGCTCTTTATACTAATAACCTTAATTCTGACACCAAAAATAAGTCATTTAAGATTTGAGTTAGTAGGGGCACATGCTTTTGTGCTCACGGAAGGTGCTTTGCTGAATGATTTCACAAGGACATACAGGTGATTCTGACATCTGTGTGTACAAGACAAATCTTTTGGTGTGTTTCTTTGATGATGGATAAAACAGTGACCGACACCCTGAGTGTCCACAGTACTCTCCAGAGAAAAAGACCAGAGAAAAGTAACAGTAGAAGGTGGAATTGTAGAATGGGCTGACAGTGTAACCATGGGAAAAATGTAGCAGGTGATGGGAGACGTGTGTAGTCTCTGGAGAATTGAGGGGACTGACAGTAAACGGGGGGGGGGGTTTGATGGATGAGTCGTCGGGGAGAGTTGGCTGAGGATATGGGCCCTCTTTGGCTTGCCCATTGTTCCAGAGTTGCTGTTGCTCTTCATTGAAGATTCAGCCCAGCGCCCTGAACTGTCATCTCCAGGGGCATCACAAAAGTTAAAGGTTTCATTGAATATTCATGATAACTGAGTCGTGGTGGGTTATGGTGTTATGGGCTATACTCATGAGTCTGAGCAGACTATGGCAAATTTAGGCTATTCCATCTAATTTTGGGTCTTTCTCTTATTGTTGCAATAATTGTGTTTTGAGCGGTTTTCAGGAGCCATTTCCCCATTTTTTGATTTAGAAATTATAGAAATTCTAAAGTGAAGAGTCATTAAATTAGTTCTTAGGGCAGATAAACCACCTGACTATAGAAACAGAGTCCATAGAGAAGCCATTCATAGCTAAGAAAGCCCTGCAACACTAGAGACAGTTAATAATGGCCTCTCTATGGACTCTATTTCTATGTTCAAGCTGACTGATTGCCTTTGGAACTGATTTGAAACACTTGACTTTGGCACTATTTATGTCAGTGAGACGATGGTTGCCTGTTATTCTGCAGAAGACAACATGCTGAAAACACTGTTCTAAAATTAAACTGTCAGCTGGCACCTTAATAGTTCTTCCTTTAAATAAAAATGTGTCCCTAATTTTTAAAAAAAGGCATTAAAAAGCTGTCACAGCACTGAACAAGGGGTTTGCTGTGGATTTTTTCACTGTTGCGCATGATTTTGCAGAGACTGGTATTATCTCAATTTTCAGGGATGCCTTCCTATCTCAACTAGTCCTTTTTTGCTGGTTCCTATTTCTGAAACGGTAAGAAAAAGGAAGACATCTACAACAATCCACTTTCACAGGACTGTGGTGGATTGTTGTAGATGTCTTCCTTTTTCCTTTTTTTTAGCCATGCTCATCAACCTCTCCCTCCAACTATTTTCCTCTCCTCTGCTAAATGGAGCTAATGTCGGACTCTATTAGTTAACATTTGGATTTCATGGGGCATCCAGGTGGCTAAGTGCAGAAAATCTTCACTCTCCACCTGTCACTTAAAAATGAATAAAATATTATGGGAGTCTGGCATGACAACTCTACTTATAGAAAATTATTATGGTGCAGCACAGCTGACCCCGGTGCGCTCATCTCCTCCTCTTTCGGTGAGCATTTCAATTTGTTCTTTAGAGTATGAAAGGTTTCATGTCTTTGCAATGGGTTGAAAAACAATTATTTTAATCTGATGTATAGTGACAATGCTTGTGATTTATCAATTAAATTGGAAATTAAGTTTTTTGCTTTAGCTCATCATCAAGTAAATGTTGACTGTACAATATAAAGGCTGTAGAATAAAGCAGGCTGGTCTCATTCATTGTTTATACTTCTGCGCACAAAATATA
The DNA here is from genome assembly GCF_026936395.1 of Plectropomus leopardus. Taxonomy (NCBI): domain Eukaryota; kingdom Metazoa; phylum Chordata; class Actinopteri; order Perciformes; family Serranidae; genus Plectropomus; species Plectropomus leopardus. The sequence goes on from NC_142180.1 coordinate 12,573,097, forward strand.
ATGCATTATTATTCTTATTTAACCCAAATAATCGGGAGACAGAGGGTTATGTGCATGTGACCTATGGTACATCAGGTGACATGGTATAAAGACCAACAAAGTCCATGAACAGATGAGTCCAAGGATGAATGGGTCAAACAAACACAGGACTTCGACCCAGCAGACTGGTGTTCATGTCCTTTGTGACACAGAGCGTCAACTTTGAGTATTTAAAGTTACGTATGTGCATATTGTCACAGCACTTAACATGAAAATGCCCAACAGTGATTCTTTCTATAAACCTAATCTAACCACTACGTGCGTTAACTCCAAAGACATCAAAAGAACCATTGTATGAAGATACGAGCAGTAATAAAGCCATCAGCGTTTAAATTGAATGGCTTTGAGCAAACTGTTCACTAGTTCTATATCACCAGGTTTGATCTCCCATGAAAATGAAGGCTCAATTTATGGCACTAAGAAAGTATGTCATCAATTACACAACATTACGTTAAAGCTTGGTCACTTAACAGCACAACTTGAAACCACCAACTTATCATCGTCATCTGTCGTCAGTATGCCGAATCAAATCGACCTTGGCATCAGACATCGTCCTGACATTGAATTCTGGTCATCAACGTCGCAACATAAGTTAAGTTAATATCAACTTTACTCTCAAACTTTTTTTTACTGCCTGCACCAACAAGACACAAGGTTAGCCACTAGCAGGTGAACATAGTGGAGCATTTAGCAGCTGAAGAGCTGCTTCCCTCAGGAGCTGGAGACATAAACAGAGCTGAAAGGAGAGCAAATATTTGATTCACACATTCGTCATTTATCCAGAAACATGCCTTAAAAAGAATGCTAATATTCCATGAGGTTTAACTTTGCAGCTGTTTAATAGAACAATTGATTTAACATATTTTCCATAAATTCTCTATGCTGCTTTTGTTTTGTGTTATTCACCTGGAATTGTTTCAACCCCAACCATGATTTCATTTTTTATTTTGTGTAATACTTTGTAGATCAATTCAATGTAGACTACACTGAAAGAGCACTTACAAATCGGGTGTGCGCAATGTGTAAATGACATCTGAATAGGCCTATACTTAATCCTTTGTAAACAAAGTAATACTTGCATTGAATTAGTATGGTATTAAGACACAGCTGCCTACACAGTCCTGTCATATACTGTCAGTTTCATGCTCTGCTGCCCCTGCTGACTGGAGGAACCAACTACATTAATGTTACTGCCATTAAAACTGTTAGTGCAGCAACACAATGAAACCCAAGCAGGCTGCCAATCTGCTTGGCCCCATCATCCAAGAAAGATTAATCCGACATTGTGTTCTCAGGGCACAGCACTTTCTGTAAAGCAAACTGACATAAAGCAGAGTCTATGCTTATGTTTGCTGTAGTAATTCCCTTTAAACATTCTTCATTATTCCTCCTCTTATTCCCCATTTTCATTACTTCTCCCTTTCTGTCATTACCTTCCTCCCTGCCTTTGTGTTGCCTCTGAGAGCTTTGCGGAGGAGATGCCGGTTTATGGCACTCCTGTGTGTGAACAATTTCACAGAATTAACAATTGAAGTGTTTCACAACCAGTGCAATAAAATGTGATGGTTAAAAGCAAATTAACACTCAGTCTCTCCCTCCACCTCCTTCAGTTCTTTCCATTTGCATCAGCTCTTTCTCTACATTTTATCCCTCCTACATTCTCCCTCTCACCTTCTGTCTCTCTCTTGGTCCATTTCATTTTACCTCTATCAGCACTTTTTGCTCCTCCCTTTGTAACACTTTCTCACTGTGGCACCCTTTTTTCTTGCAGTGATAAGATGTTTCGACTTTGTGAAAGGAGCCACATCGGTTAATTTGCCACATCTGGCCTCGTAAAGTTATTGCAATAAAGTCTCTTTCTGTTTAAAAATGCAGCGAACACTCGGCCACCCCTCTGCCTCTCTGCCTCCCTCCCTCCTCTGCCTCACGGATGACAGTTCCTATTATCTCCTGGATAATAAGTTGCACAGATTAGCCATGGGGGCAGACGGAGGAGCGGGGATATGGCACACTGTATGTGTGTTTGCTTGGTGTGTGCCTGTCTGTGTTTGTCATTGTGTATCTGCTCATGGATTTCTGTTAAGCTATGTGTGTGTGTGTGTGTGTGTGTGTGTGTGTGTGTGAGCTGGCTGCTAATGTTTGCCTGTCTATGTTTGTGTGTCTGTTTGTCTGCTTCTCTTTGTCTGCATTCATGGATTTCTGTCCAGCTGTGTGTGTCTGTCTGTCTGTCTGCATGCATGCCAGCATGTGTGTTTGTGTCTTAGTGTGTGTGTCTGTGTGTGTGTGCCTGCACTGGAACACACTAGAGGAGGAGCTGATGGGCTAAGTGCCATTACCAGATAATTACGGCTAAAAGTCTCCATGCTAACGAGGACGGCTCATCATGATGGTGCTGGCAGACAGGAAGGCCACAAAAAACATCTGCAATTCAGATTAGAGCACTTGTGTGTAAGTGTGTGTGTGTTCATTCTATATCGCCCTCCTGCTCTGTTCCCTCTTTCTCTATATATATGTGTTAAGTACTTGTATGATGAGGGGATTACTGTTATTCACATTTTGAATAAGAAGCCAGTGTCTCAGTGTGTGTTTGCATGTGTGCAGGTGAACATCACACAAAATTTGAGCGCTGTATATCAGTGTAATTGGCTGGCACCGGAGCCCAGTGTGAGTTGAGTTTGAGGGCATCCATACACCACGTAAAGTGGATGCCTGTAATGGGCTCACTCTTCACTCCCTGTGATGGGCTTATTTCCCGCCTAAATGGTGTCTGTGGCACAGCAACAGGGACATAAACGTGTAAGGTGCAATTACACAAAAACAACAAAACAAATATTTTACCCCTTTTGTGCTGCTGATGTTATTTTTGCATATGTATGTGAGAAATGAATTTAATTAAAATGTCTACCTGCTGGGACAGGTGAGGATGTTCAGACCCCAAAGTACCACAAATCTGATTTGCAACCCGCCTGTTAGGCCTTCATCTTTACAATCCCCTGGCATCCAAACGGTAGCTGATGAGGAGAGAATAACATCAATTTTACTCATTATGCTCTCCTCTGCAATCCTCAGAATACTAAGAGTGTGCAAAGGGAAATACCAGATTGCCTTGTGTGTTTCTGCGTTCACATGCCTCTGAGTGTACATGCACACCACTGTATATTGTGTGTATATAATTACTGCCGCCAAAACGACTCAAAAACAGCACTAACACATCATCCACTTCAGTTAAGAGCAAATCACTCTCCTCCTCTCAGTTTGTGATTAACGGCCATCTGTTTCCTGTAAAAAACCCCCCCAAAAAAACCCAACAAAAAACGAGTTTCCAGTATGTTTTAATCAATCAAATCATTCAAATAAAGTTTTTTAATCATTGTAAAAAAAAGAAAAAAATGTGTAGATAGTGTGTTTATGAAGAATAGTAATAACAACAAACTTAATATAACAAATAAAAACCCACAGACATCTTTTGATTTTCAAATTATCTTTGCATAGAGGAGCTGGTCCAGTTGGCTCAATGTGTTTTTTATACCGAGTGACTTACAATTGCATCTGGCATGTTCACATTTCTGTATGGATGATAAAGGAACATGAAAGAAACAGAATGTAAATGTTTACAACATTTTAATATTGCAGAAATTATTATATGAAACTGCACGCTCTATAGACTTGAATTTCTTCATTTGTGTGCCTTATAGCTTGATTTTTTTTTTTGCAATGTTGGTGAGTGAACCTTGGTTGATTTAAGTTTTCTTTTTCTCTCTAAATTCCCTTTCATAGCTACAAACTGACACTTAACCCTTTGAAGCTTGGATCGACATCACTTTTCTTGTGTTGCGTTAAGATGCCTTTCAAAAAAAGGCACCGATCATCTTAACAGGAAATTTCCTGCAAATTTCCTGAAAATTGTTAAAAAGGGAACGAGGGAAAATGTCTCGAATACTAAACTAAAATGATCACAGTTCTATATTGAAATTTATGTTACATTATTCTTATTATTTTAAGCACTTATTTTTCCAAATGATGTCCTTGTTTGTTTTTGTGTCTTACTTTTCTTTTTCTTTTTTTGTGTGTGCTAATTTTCTGGTGATTTTCTTGTTCTTTTTACTAATTTCTTGATAATTTTTGAGTAATTTCTTTTCAAGTTGCTTATTTTCTTTTTCCCATTATTTTTTAAAAGAAAACAAGCCAATTTATTCAAGTTTCAAAGGTTTAGAAGAGGACAATGCTTCTTTTTTCATTAGTAGAAAATTGACAGTCTTCTGTATCACAGCCCCACTTTTTTACTTTGACAGATATAATAGGTGTATTTTTACAGAAATATTTTATCTTGTGCAACTTTAAAATCTGACAAGCCGGTGACAGTCGACTGAACAAATCACAAGGCAGAATTGCAGCTCTAATTAATTTGATTTTTTTTTTTTTTTAAATCTGCCTAAACTAAGCCCTCAATATGCACAAGCAACTGCCAGAACAAAAGAAATACTTGAGAAAGAAGGATACAAAGTCTATTGATAGCAGGTGTTTCCATTCATACGTAGTCCCTTAGGAAATCAAGCTGTTAATGTGGCATAATGATCAAGGTTATCTAATGATAGGCACTCCTAATTGTCCATGCTGGCTACTGCAGCTGAAAGAACTTGATGCTTGAGATAGGACAGATGTGTTGAAGCAGAGAACATGTTTATAATGTTCATACATCACCACCATGATCAAGATCATCATCTTGGTAAATTGTGATGCTATTACTGCTGCACCTTAAATCATGGTGGTGTGTGTTTTAAAGCTGGGAGAAAAACTCAAAAAGTGGCAGTGGTGGAATGTAACTTAGTACCAGGGGTGTATGTAACCGATTACATTCACTATAACAAACAAAGCAGCATCAATGTAATTGTTACTTTTTTAAAATAGTCAGTCTACAGGACAAAAAGCCATGGTGGCTTTCTTAGTTGACAAAAAATGCCTATATGGAGTGTAATTTTCACAATGCATTTTTATTTAAGACTGAACATTCATCACTCTTCTCTCCCTTTGTTTGTTTGTGTTGGACAGGTGGTTGTGGTGAAGCTGTTTAAGCCGCTCAAATTTAGGCGGATCTGCTCACTGTGATACCTGACAAATGTGTGCAGTCTCCGCCCACTCGGCGCATCGCAGGCCTACGCCTACATAGAAATTTAATGCACCACCCAGCCAGCATGCTAAGTGCCCCCTGCATAGTTGGTGGCGGTAATGCATCTTGAACATTACTTGCCACCCTACATTAATAAGCAAGAAGAAGAACACACCTGCGGTGTTTTGCCTGGCTAAATGCTAATATGCTCATGGTGGATCTTCCAGCAGTGACTCCTGTGTTGACAGAGGAACTTTAACTTAAGTTTTTTTAGACCCCTTTTCAGCTTAAATTTGAGGAGCACAGTGGACAGAGTGGACTAGTTTTATCATGCTCTGAGAGTGAGCGCGCATTGGACCTGGATCAGATTGAGGAGGACTTGCTGGTGCATTCAGGCAGGTGAGCGAAACAAACGCATTGAACTCACTCTCCAGGTAAGAACGTCAACAAACGGCATTATCCGTGCGCATTTTGCTGTGTTTTTCCTGGTTGCATTTGCTGTGGAGTTCATATTGTTCATGTCTGTGTTTGCTTTGCTGAGGCTTTATTACACTCCTGATTCTCGCAGACGTGACAAGCTGTTTAATTTACGTGGCCTTATATGATGCTGCACCTGCCATGGTGTCCACAAACTTTTAGTGATTGATGGTGTTTTTTCTTTAGATGTTAGAGATTTGTCTCTCTTTTTGTGGTTAATTCTAGCGAGAGTATATTTGCAGCTATACTGAGGACGTTGGCTGTATATTAAAAATTGACAAAGGTTTCTACAGGCTGAATAGTTAGTCTACAGAGAAGGAACTCACTGTTGGTTTGGACATCATGTTGTTCCAAAGTGTGTTGTAATTTCAAGCCATTTATATTGTTACCGAAAGTTGTTCTTTCGTTAACAGTAGTAACACATCATTGTGAGCCCCTGAAAAAAATACTCCAGAAATACATATTTACTTTTGTCTGAGAACCTTTTAACACAAGTAGCAGTACTTTTGCTTTAGTTCAATATATTAGTTTTCTTTCCATCCCTGCCAGTAATGTAATAATACTGACAGAGGGCATTTTGTATGAGTACGTTTACTTTTGGTACATACACTTTGTTGTCGGGACTTTTGTACTTTTACTGAAGTATACTTTTAATACAGGACTTTGACTTGTGATGGTATTTCTTTACTGTGGCACTGGTAGCCTACTTAAACTTATGAAATATCTTTCTGCCTCTGCTTAAGGGCTTATATTTTCTAATTACTGTCTTCATACACTCCTGGCTGAGAAGCAGTTCTCAGTTCTTATGTTTAAAAAGCTTCTCAGTCATCCAGGACAAGAAGGACTGCTATTCTCAGCTGGTGTTCTTACCGCACAGTAATACCACCATCTGCTGCTCATTGCGTTTCATTGCACCATAAAATGGTTTTGGAGCAAAGCGTGCACATGCACATCAGCATCCAGAGGACTCTTTTACGAAAAAACAGCTGTTTTGAGGAATATCAGCAGATAGTGTGACAGAAGACTTTTCCGGAGTTTAAACATAATCATTTACGGGCACTAACCACTAAATGTCACCTCAGTTCTTGTTAGATCTCACACATCAAGATATTATTTTCTCTCAAATGTTCAATTATTGGTATTTTTCAAATCAGTGTTCACACACACATTTGACTTAAAAATGTGCATAGTCTAACATGTAGTTTTTGCATAAAGCTTCAAGGAACAATCAGTAACTTTTGTCTCCATACTGTAAATTAGAGCTATATACTCACCACTGATTGGGTTTTTTTGAAGTAGGGTTGTATGATGCAGTGGTGGGTGAAGTATCTGAAAGCCACACATGAGTAAAAGTACAGATATCTTACCAGAAAGTGACTTTGGTAGAAGTTAAAGTCATCTATTAGAAAATATTACTTTAGTCAATGTCTTAAAAATAACTGATATTTACTGTAGTTAAGTATCAAAAGTCATTTTAAATATTAAATCGGCTAAAGTAATAAAAGTAAAAGTACTAGTCAATGCTGTTATTAAAAAAAGCAAGCAGTCAAAATTTTGAGAATGACATTTACTCCTTTGTGACAAAAAATAAAAAATAAAAAATGGTGCCTATAATACACTTGAAGAAGTAAAAGTTTATTTGAAACGGATTTAAAGATCAAAATCCATTTTTTCTTCCCTCCCATTCCTTCATTCACCCATCAATTCCTTCCTTCCTTTCTCATTTTGTAGTAACTGAAATGCTTAATAGAGAAAAAGCAGCCTTTACATTTTGTTTAGAAAATAAAAAGTTAAAGTGAAAGTTGACAGAAATATAAAAACAGTCAACATACTCCCAAAAAAATACTTTATTGAAGTATTATTACTCACTCATATGAGGTACTCATCTAGTCAGTGTAGCCCACTTGCTGTGGACTTGGGTGACAGCAAAACATATTTTAACCATTTATAAAAAGGCCAACATATGTATGTATATATATACATATATATATATATATATTAGTGCTGGGCATAGATTAATTTTTTTAATCTAGATTAATCTCACTGCAATCCTGTAGTTAATCTAGATTAAAATTATAGATTTGAATTTTGCCAAAGACATTCAAAATAATATCTATCTATCTAAATGATGAAAATGCATCACAAACTGCTTGAGAAAGCTGTTCTACTATAATATTTGGTAAAGAAAAATAATGTTCCATAAGATTTACTTTGGTGTTTAACTTTTTTTTATTTTGTTAAACACAGACATTTAGGAACACAGGTTCTGTCTCCATGTAGAAAAAGCTTTTTCCTGCTAACTGGAATGAACAGCAGAGGGCGCAGCCTCTGATAACATGACCCTAACTGAACTGTGGGCCTACATTAGAGGTCATGAAGAAGACCATTAACAGTCAGCAGTTTTGTGACACGGCTTGAGCCAATCACTCCAGTCACTCAGGCAGACCAGCTCCCGCCTTGTTCACGCCCCCTCCGCGTAATTCGACCAGGTATACCGCGCTACAGTGAAATTGGTGCCTTGCTCACTGTATAGACCCAACTTAATGAATATTTTATCGCGCGATAACTTCCTTATCGCGCGATAAGAATCCCGCGTTAACGCAGCACGTTAACGCCGTTAACGGCCCAGCACTAATATATATATATATAAGGAAATTATCGCGCGATAAACTATTCACTAAGTTGGGTCTATACAGTGAGCAAGGCACCAATTTCACTTTGTTGTTTAAGCGCGGATGTATACCTGGTCGAATTACGCGGAGGGGCGTGAACAAGGCGGGAGCTGGTCTGCCTGAGTGACCGGAGTGATTGGCTCAAGCCGTGTCACAAAGCTGCTGACTGTTAATGGTCTTCTTCATGACCTCTAATGTAGGCCCACAGTTCAGTTAGGGTCATGTTATCAGAGGCTGCGCCCTCTGCTGTTCATTCCAGTTAGCAGGAAAAAGCTTTTTCCACATGGAGACAGAACCTGTGTTCCTAAATGTCTGTGTTTAACAAAATAAAAAAAAGTTAAACACCAAAGTAAATCTTATGGAACATTATTTTTCTTTACCAAATATTATAGTAGAACAGCTTTCTCAAGCAGTTTGTGATGCATTTTCATCATTTAGATAGATAGATATTATTTTGAATGTCTTTGGCAAAATTCAAATCTATAATTTTAATCTAGATTAATCTAGATTAACTACAGGATTGCAGTGAGATTAATCTAGATTAAAAAAATTAATCTATGCCCAGCACTAATATATATATACACACATATATATATATATATATATATATATATATATATATATATATATATATATATATATATATACACCTTGCTGTCAGACAGCCCATTTCTTTGGCTTTACATTTTCTCAAACTCATCTGTATCCCTAGGCACCAGCCCAATTTTTGGATGAGCCACCCTAAAATTTCCCCATTCCTCGGGCCTGTATTTAAAATGATAGGGTGAATAGTAAACGCATCTTTTTCTGAATGAGAGGATGCCAGCGCTTCACGCTTCACTGGTTGTTTGGTTAGTTGTTTCATTTATTTGTCGGCGGTCGGGGAAAGCACTGTTTTTGTGTCTCTTTCGCTTGTTTGGCAGTGTTTTTATCTTATAATCCTCTTGAGAGAAATGTTCACTGCAAACACAGAGTTGTCTTGCAGGTGGAGTGTTGATGTTTATCTTGAGTGCAAATAGCCACAGCTGTTTTCATTTCTTTGTTTGAACTGCCTTTTTTTCTTTTTCTTTTTTTTTTAAGTTTATTAGTGAATTTAACAGGATGCATGCAGAAGACCATTGTTGAGCCAGAGTTAGCAAATTTACTAATTTACATCTGTGACCCCTGTACAGGAAAATATAAAAAAAATTAACAGTGCTATACACGTTGTATGTAATAAAAAGCAAATTAGTTTGCAAACAACACTATTTGAAAAATTTACAAACAATACATTTGTAAATGTAATGTCACACAAAATAGGGACACATAGTCTCCTTTCTGGGTTTAGAAAAGTGTTCAAGAGGTTGAATTTTTATGATGCAATTTTCTATTGCTTTGAGCATTGTACACTATATCCCTTTAAAAAACAACATTACTATATACAGTACATTACAGAACAAAAACAAACTGGGAGGAATGTCAAAATTTACATTATGAACAGGTTTCTCTTGTGAAGTCTTGTCATAGTAGTTTTATGCAGTCAATCAATTTTGTCCATACACTGATATTTTGAACAGCCTTATTTTAAGTGGATAAAATACATTTTGCGGTGCATAACTGAGCATATAGGGTGCTAGTCCCGTCTGTTCCTGCAAACAAGCAGCACACCGACCGCCATTTACTGTAGCACAGAGCATCATACACAGTGAAAAGGTGGAAATTGTCTCGCCTTATTAATACTTGGACACTTTCTTTGATGACCATCTGAAATTTGATGTGAATACTGAGGCTGTTTTAAAGCATTGGCAGCAGAGAATTCATCCTCTCTGCAAACTAAGCTCCTTCTCTGCCTCTAGTTGTTGTATTGAATTGTAATACAGTGACTATAAGTAGGCTATCTCATATAGACCTGATTAAAAAAAAAACAACAGCTATCCCTTTAAAGCATTTTGTGTAGTGAAAGACAAGGCGAAATATGTGTAAATTAATACATACATCTTTCTGTTGCAGTAGCTGCTGTTTCCTGTTAGAAATGATTGAGAACAACATGAGCTAAGTTTTAAATCTCCATATTTATTTATTTATGTAGAAGTAGTTCTCTGGTTTGCAACATATAAGCCCATTGTACAAGGAATATTACAGAGAGGTACAGGTTTTTACATTTGACTCTGTCATGTACTTAGACTTGGATTTGCAGATAGGTATCCAAACAAGAGGAGATGTTGCCTGAATAGTTTTAGTCAGTGTCGAATCTGCTTCACATCCCCCCCACTCACAAAAGTCAAAGGTAGCATTAAAGGGCACATGACACAATCCACAACCTTGTCAAAATCACACATGTACTACACCACCCAACCAGTCAGAGATAAGCTGAATAATCACATCATCAGGGAAACTCTCAGCATAATTTTCAGTCATTCCCCTCCAATAAAATCACTGGAATATTTGTCCATGCATACATAAGTATACTATATGTGTTAAAAAATATAGCATTTTTGAATAAATACTTATATCATTTTTAGAGCCAACTGTCAGACAATACTTGTTATATATTTTTCACAATACTGTATGTACACATATTTGGGTAAATTTACAGGAACAGATAAAACTATATATTTAACCCCATGTGAAACAGATCTGATTTCACTTCTTTGGTGTTGAGCCAGTTGTGAAACCATATTACATCTGGGTCACACTGGATTAAACATATGGATGCGATTTACTTTAAGACTTAATACACAGGCACGGAAGACCAGATATACCAGATATTTGGCACAGCACAGATCGGATCATCCTTTAGCTGTCTGACATGTGGGAAGCTACACTTATTCCTGCCCCTTAATATATACAGACCACCAATAATGATCAGATGTGCTGCGCAGAGTTAAAATAAATTCTTTCTGATCCTGTGTTAGCGCAGCCTCATTGTTGAAATAATCTCTGCTACTTTGTGACTCAGCACATGACGATCTGATTACTGAGCAATGTTGAAAAATCCCCATTGTTGCTGAGTAAATACAGCCACTGTGTGTGTGTGTGTGTATATATATATATATATATATATATATATATATATATATATATATATATATATATATATATATATATATATATATATATATATATATATATATATATATATATATACTATGTATTCAAGATTTTTAATATCAGAGGTCTGTCTTTATTTCACTCAATATAGTCCTTTATTAGCACCCATATTAATAAAGTGTCTGGGAAAGAGAGAGCACTGGTGCAGCATCAGTGGTCAGATCACACTGCAGCTCAGAAAAAAGAGTTAAATTTAGCTTAGAAGTCACTGAAGGCATACATATAAATTTATTAAGACTGAAGTAAACCAATAAATTTGGATTCCATCTTTCTAAAACTAATAAGAGCTGAGACTTTTGATTTGTCACTAAGAAACAGATACTGAAGACTCTCAGAGTTCATTGTGATCCAAGTCTTGGACCATCATTTTGACTCTTGAGAAAGTTATTTATTTTCTGGCTGTAAATGCAGACTGGACCATCATAGACCACAAATATGGCAGTTATTAAAATGAGTGGTATTCCCCTTTAAGTTTCACCTTCAGTTACCCCTAGCAAACCCCATGAAACAGAAAAAATTATCTAATAGAGATGCAAAATCCCTCCCCTTCCAGTGGACCACAATGGGACCTTATTTTTTTAAAATAAAAAGTATGTGTGGTAGTTAATGGTGGGATACAAATAATTTTTGATCCCATTTGAATTGTGCCATGAATAAAAATTCATTTATTCATTGTCCGTTACTGCTTGTCCTCATAAGGTTCGTGAGGGATGTTGTAGCCTATCCCAGCTGAGGCGATGAATAACAGATAATTTTTCAAATTAAAAAAGTTGCAATTTGTAGTAAAACTGTTGAAGCAGGGCTGGACTGGCACAAAAAATCAGCCCTGGCAGTTTGGGCCTGAACCGGCCCCTCACAATTGGTGGAACACAACCCACCAATACTCTATGTTTATGTTTAATCCGTCTCCTTTCTCTCATTTTTGCTTTTCCATTTTTCGCTCTCTCAACATACGCCCGACTCTGTCACACTCTGATTCTCTTAGCAGGAGATACAGAGGACAGCAGGGGGAGGTGTGAGGACACTTTAGTAACAGGTTCTGATTGGTCCGGCCGACTGTCTGTATAGAAAATGCACCAATGGGCCGCAGCCCCTGTGTTGTGGGCTGGTCTTTGTACAAAAAAACAAAAAATACATGCATTTGCATTGGCTCCAAAGTCTGTCAGCCCACCGGGAAAATACCCGGTGTGCCAGATTCCAGTCCAGCCCTGTGTTGAAGTGTAAGACTGAGAAGATTCCTAATGTACTTACACAAGCACCTTTGCTCATTCTTTTACTTCCCACTGATAAAAAGAAAAAGTCGCAAAAGTAGATACGAGACATTATGCAAGACATTTGTGCGCGAAACATAGCTAAGCTACATAGCTAGCTGGCAAGTTAGCAATGTTAGCTTACATCGCTGGTGTTGGTGATGTATACTGTGTGAGATTAGAGATGTGGTTCCACACAAAACAACAAACTTACTTCAGACTGCGACTTTCTTGACTTGCAAATTTTCTCTTAAATTGACATATGTGTTATTCATGGCACCGTTCAAATGTGATTCAAAATACATACATATATATTTGTCTTTTGCCAATGACTACTGTACATATTTTTTTGTGAAATAAGGTCCCATGGGGTACATCAGGAGGACAGGTGCTTTGCCTCTCTATGTCTTCCCTGGAGGAGCTTCCTAAAGTCAGACAAAGTAACATGCATCAGGGTTATCTTGTGTTGTAGATTATGTTCATAACAGAAAGCCTGTGTTACAAACTGAGAGTATGGCTCTTTAAAGACATCGGGATTTAACAGGCAAGAAGGGTCAAGCACAGTGACACCACAGATAGGCATTATGGGAATTGGAGTATCCAGTTATTATGGAGCTGTACACATATAGAGGACTAAAAGTCGGGATATTTCAACCTCTGCTGCTTCCATTTTGACCTCTGAGGTCCCCCTGCCTGTATATTATATTATACCTTTATATTATATAAGTGCAATACTAACTTGCTGGAGTACCCCTTTAAAGCTTTCATTTAAGTGCCGACTTTTTCCTCCAGATGCATGTGCAGTTAAAACTATTGATCCCTGTGTTTCCTGTAAATTTCCTGACATGCTGGACATTTTGGGGATTTCTGCAGGGGTCACTGAAGGGGGTCTGTTGAGTTGTAAACATTTGATCATACCAGTGCTCCTGTTTTAAGATACTTTAGGAATATGGGTGTGAACAGAAGAAAAACACCACACTCCCTGGAACACATCTCTAAAATGTAGGATTGGCATTTGATTAAGGCTAGACGAAAGCCACTCCCCCTACCTAATTCCTGATTGAAAAGGTAGAGTTTCATTTATATTGCTTCTTTTAGGACTGCAAGCCATGTACAACCCATTGCTTTCCATTTTAACATCTTTACCCTTTTGAAATACGAGTGCCTTGAGACAAGACCAAAGTGTTAAACTTGAAGAAAGGCAGATCTTTGTAATCAAGATGTTCTTGAGATTAAGTGTCTTAGTTACACATAATAAAAATATCCAGACTCTATGTCTGACATATTCACAGACGGCCTGTGTTTCTGTTAGTCCCTTGATCCATGCCAGTATAGTTAGACTTGCTACATAGTTTACTTGGAATGTATCACAGCCAGCCTGACATTCATTGTGCATTTCGTAGCAGTTGCATACAGGATTTGCTTTGAAAGGAGCAGGCGAACAAGACATATATTACTGAGGGACGAAGAAAGAGAGGGAGACATGTTAATCATGAGAACAGACAGTATTACAACATACTGTTGTTTAGTACTATAAGACAGCCAGTAGGGGGAGTAACTGTGTATTGGCATGCAGCACCTTCTGAACAGTACAATCTTCTCATTAGAAGACGTTTGTCTTTCTGTAATAATCTGGTTATACTGTGGTTATAAAAATCATTTCTCTTGTGTCCAACAGAAACATTTTATCTCCAACTAAGCCATTTGTTTTTCAATAATTTCACAGATGATATTCACCCATGTCCCATATGTGAAAAACATCATTACTATGGCAAAAACAATGCATTTAACATTATCAAATATCCAATGAATGATGGGAAGTTCTATTCTATTATTCAATTTTCTAATCACGCTTTTGGAGATATATAGTTTCTTGTGGACATCGATATTTGCGCAGACTATTTACTGTACACAAACACAATAAAAAAAGTGCAGTAGAAAATACAGTTTCTGTGTTTGTTTATGATTATAATCTGTTAGAATAACATTCTACATATACTATGTTCTCAATAATGGCTTATGTCCACATATGAAAAGAATAATGTCGATGTCATGACTAAAAAAAAAAATAGAAATAATGTATCTAATATATTTGAAAGGTAGATCATGTGCTTAGTATTTTGCTTGAAAAGCTAGTTGATGGTAAGAAGCAGCAGTTCTTCAAAGTATCTCTTCATCCACTTGCCTGTCTGTCCACCCCTGCTCCTTCTTTATATTCTCACCCCGTCCCCTATGTAGTATCATGTCAATCAAGCTTGTCACCATGGCAACGTCTTATCATCAATCCAACTGGGGCCCCTTTGTTGTCTGTCCACTGAGTGGTTGATGCAGCATATCCATAAACACCCACGGGGCATGTTGGCAGAGATGTGGAAGAGAAAAAGTGGGCGTACATTGCTGGACACTCCAGTCTCAGAGGTTTTTATGTAGTTCCACTTTTTCCACTGGTCATACAGCGTCTTTCATGGTGTCAACATGTCTTTAATTTAACATTTTCTCTCTTTGATGGTGTGCAGAGTGTTGAAAACTGAAGGTTTGGGGTGGGCAAGCTGGAGCAGTTTTAAGCAGTAAACACGGTCGATCTGGCTCAGAGGAGGTCTGATATAGACGAGGGCTCAGAGGCTTGGGTCTCAGCGTGGGCCTTCAGAAGGTCAACTATTTCTTGGTGGGAGGCTGCCTCTGCCACCGACAGCGCTGTCTGTCCATTCTGGGGGGAAACAGAAAGAAAATGTCACAGATTCACATCAGAGATCATTGCAGTGACTCCTTGTATCCTGACAGTGGCAGTGTTGCTCTTTCACTAGTAATTTGATATTTGCGTGTGCATATATATATATAAAATGCACCTGCCCTGATGCTGAGGCAATACTACACTGGAAGAGCTGAGTTTAGTATCTGGCAATAATTTTTAGTTTTTTTTTACCTTCTTGAAATGCCAGATGAGATTATGATTTGTCACATTTCTATAAACCTGATCCAACAATTTTGTTCCCAAATTACACATCAAAATGTGCTGCAGAGATTATGATAAAATCCTCTGATAAGCTTCTTTACATTTTGCAGAAATTGCCTGTGCAATAAACCAGGGATAAATAATAAGCCGGGGGAGGTTTTGTATGATGAAAAGATAAATGAAGGGAATGTCTGATCCCATACAAGACCTAAACATTGGTAAAAAAAAAAACTCTGGCACTTTAATATAACAACATTGTAAAATCTTTACCCAGCACCAACACGAATGCTGCAAAAATAACACCTGTATATATCAGAAAATATTATGCTTTAGTGGACCAACATTTGTTGCATCCGCACATTCATATACAAGTTATACAACCAATTTAAAAAATGATGTACATGCATTACAGAGATCTGGCTATTTTAGCCTGATGATTTTGGTGTCACTGCTTTGACTGACAAAAAACAACTGTGGCGGTGGTTGTGTTATAGATATTTGCCTGTAGATTTGCCAGCATTGGCGATGCTGTTTGTTGGTTTGCTTTTCAGTTGCTGTTTACAGCTCAGATATGTGTAGCTGTCTCACATGAAAGCCATGATACTTGTGTATAAAAACAGGTCATGCTGTACTAGCAGATATTAAAAATTAGAATAATACATCCAAGTCTATATAGTTTAAGATGGGTTGTGTTCTTGATTCAGACATCAATCAGGAACATTACTGGGAATTTGTTAAGAATTGTTAGGAAATAAGGTGTTACATGAAAAATAGAAGGCTTCAAATAGACTGTGATCAGTGATCAGTGTCGACCCTAAAATCCTAATTGGAGCACCTTTAATGTTTTCTCCGCTGAATGCACTGGCAGTTCTCTGTGATGCTGCTTCTAACTTCCTGCGTTATTCTCACAGAGTGCCCTGGTGTTTCCTATTTATTCTTCTTATCAAAGGCTTGATACTACACATTACAGCAAACTGGAACAGACAAGGCCGCATACTAAGAGGGACCTCATGTCTCTTGGGAACACAGATGTCTCTAAACAATGTGAATGCTCTGTATGATACTTTGTCTAAATTTCACAAACCTGTGGAACTGCTTGACTTGCTTGCATATGATTTCAAATTGCTTCCCAGAGCTGCTTATTTTCTCAGTTTTGAGATTATGTTTGTCCCCAGCCACCACTAAATATAGTGTGCGCTCATGAGTTGTCATGGAGCCACTCAGCAAATTATCTACCCGAGGCAGATGGTTGAGTTATGATTGCAGGATATGACTGTATATAGATTCATCTCAATCATACAAGTGGTACAGTAAAATACATCTTAAGGAGCTCTTTATAACATTCAGAATATTAATATAGCAGCAAATAACTTTTGCTTTTTTAATGATATTATGGAGTAATGGCGTTCTCAGTGGAGAATGAAGTCACGCTACCTTTGTGTGTGTTGTAATCCGAGCTTCTCTGTTTTACCTCTCTTTGTTTTGTTTGGTAGTCTGGCCACGTGTGCATGTAGTGCATGTGATTCCCTGTGTGTATCCCACTGGCTATTTTAAAGTGCATTCAGTCTTAACTGTGAAGTTGGAAATTTTACTGAAACGCCCCCTGAAGTTTGATTTCTGAAAGTCAGATGAACGTCATCAACCTCAAAATCCAATATGCCTGTTCCGCACATTAATAGTTGTGAACGTTGTCATTATATTCTGTTTATCAGCACATCTGTCTTATTTCAGTCTCATTAAATCAGGCGTACACACTGCACTGTCAAACTTTTATGTGTGGACATGTTGATGCGATGTTTGTATGCACCACATACTCTCTAATGTTGTTATCCATAGATATTGCAAACAGTGGCCAACTTACCTAGTGCTGGTATTGTTAACAACAGCTTGTTTTAACCATAGACCATATATAAATATAGACAACATGACAGTTCCCCTTAAGTGTAGCTTCTCAATCTCAATCGCCCCCTGGTGTGGGACTGCAATATAAGTCATAAAGCCTGCCCCCTCCATGTTAGTGAGGGGGATATGGTGTTTGTTCAAGTGATTGTTTTTATGAGAAGTTTGGTTTTAATTAGTTATTCAATTCTATAAGAAGGGGATGTTCCGCTATGATTGACAGCTGTGACAGCCAATCCATGTGCTCACATTCAATGGGACTACTTGGGATTGGTCAGACAGGTGTTTTGGGGTGGAACTCCCCCACAGCTGGTTTCAGGGTAACATCATTAGCTTTGTCAGCACTGTTGCTGTTATTAGCACTGTTCATGCTGTTAGTACTGTTAGCTGATAGCTGCCGGCTCATCTATCTCCATGTTGAGAACTGTGTACAGACAATCCCTGCCCATACTCTGAATCATTGATATGCTCTTAATGTCAAATAGAGCTGGTTTCTATCTATCTATCTATCTATCTATCTGTTTATCTGTCCGTCTATCTGTCTGTCTGTCTGTCTACATATCTACCTACCTACCAACCTAACAGCTGACTCCTCATGATTTTGGTTTATCATTGAGGACAGGTGTCCTCTTGAGTCCCATCCCGTGAGAATGGGTAGGAAAAATAGTGCTGTAATGTCATAGTAACGGTGGAAGCAGCGACATGTTGTGTTTAATAAGGAGTGACAATACTTGTGTCCTTTGGGAAACTGAAAACAAAGCCCACAGTTGGATGCAGATGTTGAGGTGGGGCTTATGAAATGTTACATGAACAGTAGCAGCGGTGTATCAACGGTGTTTACAAGATCATTTTCAAGGAGCAAGTGCAAGACTTGTAATATGGCCATTCTCTGACAGGACACCTCAGACTGCAGAGGAGAATCATCAATTCAGAGAGATATCAATAATATACCTTAAGAAAAAAATCCATCTACTAGGTATGGGCCAGGTACCAGTTAAACCTGTATTTGTAATATTCTACAGTATGCATGTGCCTGGAACTAGGAGCCTTAAGACCATTAATGAAGTGCGAGCAGCTAATAACTAGATGTTGAAATGAGGCAGTGATCTCTAGCATCTCAGTAAAGGATGAGCCCTTATGAAAGAGTCAGCGTGGTCCAAATGAATCTAAAGACAGAAGCACAGAAAGGAGGTCTCAGGCTTCTGCCTTGAGCTTCCCCTTGGTATGGATAAGTTTCTTGACACTGCACATATAATTACATGCTAGTGTGAGGGTTAAATGTAAACCCATTATGAAGCCATGTGTTTTCTTACAGAGAACACCTCTTTTTTGTCTCTGCAGTATTAAGATACAGGTCTGTAAGTAAGCATAACATGTCTGGGCTGAGCTGCATTCTGTTATTTATATACACCATTGTGATATATTTCAACCCTGGCAACGCACTACGGCAACAATTCACCCAAGGGACTGCATGCTCGAAGTGCCGTAAACAACAAATGCAGCAATTTATGTCCAGGTACAAGAAACGACAGTCCTGAGGACAAAAATGTAGACATCCTAGAGAGAGACCGTCTGGCATGAGAGGTGAAACAATCTTACATCAGCCCAGCTGAGGGTGTAATTTCAACATTACAGTTGAACAGTGTACCTTATCTGTGAGGCTGGTGTCACAGCGTCCCGTCTCCAGTAGCATACGAGCAATGTTCGTGTGTCCGTGTTCGCTGGCGCACATCAGTGCCGTGGAGCCCTCGCGGTCCTGGGCATTTACATCCGTACCGCAGCCTAGGAGCAGCTTCACCATGGCAACGCGGCCATGGCTCACCGCAAGCATGAGTGCCGTCTGGCCCGCCTAGAGAAAGAGTGAGAGATACAGGGAATTAGAATTAAACAGTGAGAGGGAAGGTAGGAGGGGGAGATAAAGAGATAAAGAGATGCAAGGTAGAGGACGGGGGAGGAAACAGCTTTCCTAGCCTAACATGCTGTTCACTCCCATTTATTAATTTAGTTCGGTTTGCACTATAGATGGCCTTGCTGCTGAGGAAAAAACAATTTTTATTCCTGTAAAGTGACCCACTTGTAAAAGATTTCTAACAAGCCTTGATTTCCCATGAGGATTTATTAAATTCCCAGACTTACTGTGCCTGAGAAAACAACTTTCTGTACAACAACAACACCACACAAATCTTCTGATATGCAGGAAATTTAGTGGACCCGCAAGCATATATAGTACCTGTCTGGAGCACGCATTGACGTCACCCAGTCTCAACAGTTGTTGTGCCACCTCCAGTTCATCAGGGCTCTCAGCAGCCGTCAGTGCAGCGAGCATCACTGGAGTATAGCCTGCTTTGTTCACATTGTCTGTCTCACATAGACCTGAACACACAAACAAAACATTTTATTAAGTCATATTGTGCTTTTTGTCTTTGGTTAAAATTGTGTTTCTGATTGTATTTATGCTCTTCTATTGTGCATTCAGCTATGTGTGTTTGCATCTTACCAGTATCAAGCAGCAGTTTGACCACAGGGAAGTTTGAATGTGACACACTGTAGTGGAGGGCCATGTTTCCATTGCCATCGGTCAAGTTAACTACATATGGCAGGAGAGTGGGTGTGGTCAAGCCCACTTGTCGCAGGTATAATCTGACGGTATCGGCCTGAGAGTCTTTCTGACTGGAGATCTTGAACCACTCCTGGTAGAGCACCACTAAAACCTGACGCTGCGGTGAGAGAGAAAAAGATATAAATGAAAAAGCTGCCTGTGGCAGCAGTTTTACTGTTCCCTCAACATCATTTTTACTGTTTGGGCTGCTGAGCAGCTTGCATTTTCAGCCTGAGGAACGGCACTGTAAGCTACATTATTCTGCTCCGTGGAGTCAAAGAGCTCTAGCAGAACATCAACAAATAACCAGAAGCTTTTTCCCTAAACAGATCATTTTTATCAGTGTTTTGGAAGCTGAATTTAGAATGTGGAGTGGGCGTCATTTTTGCAGCTTTATAATAAGAAACACATATTACAAAAGCCTATAGTTGTAGTGCAGTGTAGAGAACAGACCAATAACCATGAACTTTAACTTTGCAGTCAGGTCAGATTTTAAGAAAACTCATGGGATAATCTACAGCTTTGATGAATTAAAACCCAACCCCTAACATCCGTCCCCTAACCTAAACCACCCACTTTTGTTGCCTAAACCAAACCACATACTTTAACCACACCTAGATCAACCCAGCTTCAGGGAACCATGAAAAAACTAAAATGACAATATTTCAAAATTGTATTGAGGCTGATGTGTTATATTTTTTTATGCTTTTTATTATGCATGTTAGACCATAAATTACATATCAAGAAAGTTTTTGGTGATTTTGGTTCCCAGAGGCTTTAACTCAACTACTCACTTTTGTTGCCTAAACCTAACTATCCACTTTTGTTGCCTAAATCACCATTCCACAGGGTTGACGAATTTACCCCCAACCCCTATCCCCTAACCTGGGAAAAATAAATTCTTACCATTTCTTTATCTGGAGAAGAAACTTCCTCCATGCGGTCTTTTACGTAGAGGCAGGCATCTATAAACCCCTGGTCAACTTTCTCCCTTCAGACAAAGACCAAATGATAGTAAAATCAGAAACAATCTTTTCTTGGTGCTTCCTATGTCAATTCAAAAATATGTTTTTAGTGGAGAACTTTTAAACAGATTTGGAAGTGAAAAAACATCTAAATTTAACTCAGCACATTCCACATTTGTTTTCTTAACTGTTTTTTCAAGTTCAGTGTCTGCGTAACAAAGGGCCAAGAGACGGCTACTTCGGTTCTTGTGTAAATTCTGTCTGGAGTGAAAACAAAACATAAAAGATATCTCGCAGGCCTTTGCAGCACTCACACTCATCAGTCAACAGTCTGACATACTGATGACACATGCGATCCTCAACAGCAACAGTTCACACTGATTCACTGCCCAATAATATCCACCAAGCGCAAACGCTGCTCATCTATCACGCACAGTCATACTACACCTCAAGCTACACTAAGCCCGAGCGGATCACACTCTCACTGTGTTCTATACTCCACACCTACAAGCCCATAAGATAAGACAGATGCTGAGTGATGGGTTAATATAGGTCCTGCCTTCTCCCAGGGGCCCCTTCTACAGTCTGAGCCCGAGGCCCTCAGCCCTGTCCACATACCTGAGACAGTGATCAGTTAGTGACAGGGAGGACAACACTGCTGGTTATATACTTTTTGTCCCAGACCACTGGCACTTTAGGGAATGAAGTGTGTCTATGTGTCTGTCTGAGACCTCACAGCAGCTTATACCAAAGTGTGTGTCAGTTGTGTGTGCTTGTGCAAAGCTTATTTATGTGGGACTCATAGTGTGTGAGCATGCAAGATATGAAGAGGTAAGCAGGACTATATAAAAGTGTAAGTCGGCATGAGTATGTTTTAATTGGATTTCTGTATGTGTGTGTGTGTGTGTGTGTGTGTGTGTGTGTGTGTGTGTGTGTGTGTGTGCGTGCGAGGCCCACTGTATATTGAAGCATCATTCAGCACCTGTCTGTCTCAGACACAGTATGTAGGTGGGACATATAACAAAGCACTCACTTGTGCTTCCCGACATCACGTCAAACTGTCATCTCTATGACTGTATGATTATTTTTTGAATATATCCCCTACATTAACAGTGTTTACATTCATTCAAGGTGCCACTGCGCTGGGGATAGCTGAGGACATAGGCAAAATGTTTTTGGGTTGTTCCTCTGTCCCAGTGTTGTGAAAACGATATGGTAAAAATACTTTGAGGAAATTGGCGCAAACTTTCACTTGGACTCAATGCAATTTGGTGGTCATAGGTCAAAGGTCAAGGTCACTGTGAATTGAGTGTGATATCTCAAAAACACCTTGAGAGAATTTTTTTCGAATTTGGCACAAACATTGTCTTAGACTCAATAATTAACTGTTTAGATTTTGGTGGTCATAGCTTAAATTTCAGGGGCACCTAGACCTTAGCTGTCCCATTCTTGATAATGTGATATCTCAAGAACACCTTGAGCGTTTTTTTTTTTTCAAATTCTGCACAAACTTTCACTTGGACTCAAAAATGAACTGATTCTGTGTTTGTGGTTATAGGTCAATTCTCATTCTAGTGAACGAGGTATCAAGAAGTTTCTTTAAATTTGCCACAAAGATCACTCAGACTCAAGAATGACTTAAGTAAGATACAGTGATCAAAGGGCAAAGGTCAGGGTCATTGTGACCTCACAAAGCATGTTTTTGGCTATAATTCAAAAATTCATATCCTACAGACATAGAGGGCAGACATGGTTGTAAACTGTATGTGCAACTTCAATGGTGCACAGACATATACACCCCTGTGGTAGTAATTCCAATTTACTTTATGATATGAGCTACTGAATATGACATCAGCAATCTCTACCAGCAACAGAAAGCGGTCCATGCTGATCAGTTACAGTTCATTAGGTACTCATGTCATATCTCTACGGCATAGCCTACAGCGACTACATGCATCTCTGCGTAGCAGTGGTTTAAACCCTGACAACAACCCTGACAACAACAACTGCAAATTAAGTTTTACTGTCTGTCTCACCCTTCAGCCTCTTGTTCTGGGAGCTCCTGGGTGCCCTCTGGATCCAGCAAGCCTCTTTCGCCCTCCTTCTCTGCAGCCACAGCACCTCCTCCCTCAGCTGTGACCTCTGCATCCTTCTGCTGACTCTCGGTTTCCTCCTCAGGCTTCTCTGTCGGCTGAGGCTCCGTCTCCTTCTCCTTCTCTACCTCTGGTTCTGAGCTGTCCTCCTCCTCCACTTCCACCTTTGACTTCTCATCTCCACTGGACTCCTCGCTGGATGTCGTCTCATAGCTGAAGGCAGAAACAGTCAAGTAGACAGTTTTTAATGCCAAAATCATCCACATTACACCATATATAATAACACCATGAAATACTCTAGCCTGTGAATGTCTGTAAGTGACAGTGAGAAAATACTTTTTAGCTGAACAGAATTCCACCTTTTAAATTACACAATACAGACAATATTTATTTATGGGCTTTGGAACATTTGACGTATTTGACATAAAGATGTTTACAGAAATGTCATATATACAGAAGCAGCCACATCAGTGAAAAACCCTAAGCAGGTAAAAATGAAGATGAAAACGGTAAAGTCAACACAGGCTAAAGCTAGATAAATACTAACAGCTTGTTACCCTCTGGACCTCCAGCTTGGCATGAAAAAAAGATACTTGTCTAACACAACCTTGGCCCACATATCCAAAACATCCTTCACACAGTTAAACATATACATGAAAATCCATAGGCATGTTTGCACACTCTCATACGCAACCTTGGACAAAACCCATCCTTGTTCAGAGAGGAAGGGCTGATATATTTAGAGCAGTGGAGGCTGCAGGTGTGTGCGTGTGTGTGTGCATGTGTGTGATCATTGGGATGTATCATGAAGGACCCTCTGTGAGGCCAGTGATCAGATAAGTCTTACATTGAATGCCAAGGATTCATTCTTATTTGTAGACACACACACACACACACACACACACACACACACACACACACACTGAGACACCACACCACAAGAGGTGTTCAGGGGCCACAGCATTCCCTGGATTCCAGAGGAGCTCAAGGGAGAGCAAAGATAGGTTAGACCATCCAAGGAGAAGAAATGCAAACAGCAGCCCACTTCCTGGTGTGGGCAGAAGACTTAAGATAGCCCAAGAAAATATTGTTGTCTGTCATGTTTGTTTCTGTATAAATAGCATCTGTAACATTGAAATGGAGAGATATTTGTTGTCTAGATCAGGGGTTAAAAACTCAGAAGAGACAAACTTGCCATCTTCTACATACATATACGGTTATATAAGGAGCAGATCCTTACAGTACCATGATGATAATTTATTATTTGTTCTGGCTTTTAGGTTATGTTTACAGATAATTCTAAAACGGGGAGGAAGGAATAGACCTCAGCACAGTTCTGATAAAACATAGCAAAGGCGAGCAGGTCGTAAAACAGTGGAGCTCAGGAATGAAAGAGCAGGAATAAAACAAATCTCCTAATGGCAACCATTTCCTTGATATGCAGGAGGTAATTCCGCCGAGGCATTGTAGATACGGCTTTCAAAAACAAGCTATTAAGAACAATAGAAATATTGTTTTGAGATAATGAGAAACAAATGTATCATTAGGTATGTGCATGGTGTTATTATCAAACATTTGGTCATTGTCATGATTCATTTCATAGCTTTGCCACCTTTGGGAACTCGCACAAAATGAGCACACATTAAGAAATGGATTAAAGAGTGGTGTGAGTTGCTTGTGTGTGAGTGTTGGAGATGTTAGTCGTAGAGATGTCGGCCCTCTGTTAAATGTAATGGAACTAAATTGCACTCGTTTATTGGTGCTCAAAACGACACAAAAATACATTTGAGAAACTCAACAAAAATGTCTAGTCCTAGAAATCATGACCTTTTTACTCAAGATAATCCACAGACCTTGTTGTGAGCACTTTCATGGAGGAACTATTTTCTTTCTACCAAACTTCAGCCGCCAACCAGTCCCCATGTAGAAGGAAGCATGCATTTATGCTAGCTCACCTGACATCACAGGTCTAGCTAATGTTAGAGCTCAGCCAATGAGAGTGCCATTAATGTTTACATCCCGTGCTTTCATGAGCCTTGAAATCACTGATAGAGTTGGCATGTGTAGTTTGGTTGAAATAAAATAGGTTCTATATGAAACTGTGCACAATAAAGTCTGCGGACAAACTTCAGTAATTGGGTCATGATTTCTAGAAAGAGACACTGCTGTTGAGTTTTTCAAAAATATTTTTTGGCACTTTGAGCACCACAAGCCAAGTGCAATTTAGTTCCATTATATTCAAGACAAGGCAGACATCCCTATGGCCGATATCTACCACACTTGGCAACCCACACCAACACAATTTAGACTGACAAATAGCACTACAAGCAAGAAGACAAATATGCATTTAAGATTAGGGGGTGAACTGTCCTGCGAAATTAGTCAGAGAAAAATAACCAGCAAGCTCTTAAATGTCTTGGCTGCTGCTGCTTTGACAGAGAAGTGGATCACTGCCGGGTGTTATACGCACAAATGAGGTAATTAGTATGAATATGACTCCAGACAAAAATCTGTCTCCACAGTCACAGTATGAGGACCCACTTCCATCTGGGGACGACATCTGGTCCCAACAAGGTTAACCAATTTTTTATTTCAGGACTCGACTTGGTTGTAGGTTTAGTGTTGGGGTAAAGACCATGCATGTAACAGTTTATGGTTAAGGTTAGGGTAAGCGTTCAGGGCATTTATGTAAGTGTGTGTGTGTGTGTGTGTGTGTGTGTGTGTGTGTGTGTGTTTGTGTGTACACAGGTGCTTCATGTTATAACTGTAACACTAGACAGCTAACTATAATCACACCAGCCAGAAAGAATAATCTCCCTGCTTTGAGACGCACCTTTGTTCTTCCAACCACAACCATCTGCTTACTTAAAATTCATCAGCTTTTACGAGCACACACACAAACACACACATTGCGTCCAGCACCATCAATTGCTGACATGAGCACACTGGCACAAAGAACTGAGGAATCATCAATGCAAAAAATATGCACACACATCACATAATGTACAACATATATTCATACGCACTCACATTCACACTCCCAGTAGCAGCGGTGAGGTCAAACTCAGGGCAGTGACTTCAAATGAGCCTTCACAGTTAACAGCATGAAGCAGATGTGTGAGGCACAGCTGGATTTAGTTCATAGCCACCGTGATGAAACTCAGACAACTCAGCTTACAACTTATTTGTACTAATTTTTTTCTGAGACAGGTGGTAGGATATAACAGGATGGAGGATAGTGCTGCTTGGAAATCCAAGCTGCTGCCAGTGGATTATTAAAATATAAGAATGAACACATTTATCAGGCTAAAATTATCCATGAATGATAAGAACAAAATTCCACAAGTGAGGCTCAGGTGAACAATAGTTCTGAGCATTTTTCAAATATTTTTGATGTACGTTATTTTTAGTTTAAGTGTATACTCTACTTTCATTATACTGTTTAATGTTTTTATTTTTGGATCCTCTGCTTTTTCTACAAAACCAAATCCAGGTTCTCTAAGGATTACCTGCAGTCATTTTCCACAGTTTTCTGGCTAACTGGCTAATCCAACTGAAGCCACTTTGCAGAATATAACACTTTAAATCTGACAACTCTGCAAATTGAATATATGTAATCCCTGTTTTTGAAGGAATCCTTATAATTAAATCAGGATAAAAATAGAATATTACATTCTGCACAAATGTCCACAAAGGAAAGAAACAAAACATTCACGGATACACAAATCAAAGTGCGCAAAAACACACTGCAACCCACACAAAGATATCAATCACATAGAGAGATTGGACGCTGATTAAAAAGAAAATTTTACCCTCCGTTCACCCCAACAAACTTGAGGTTTTTCTTGGCTCCCTTGTTCCCCTGCTTGTCAGCAACGCCATTTTTCTTCATAATAGATTTGAGACCTGGTGAAGAGGAAGACAGAGAGAGGGAGAGACAGAAATGAAAGAAAAAGGGAGGGTTGGAAAAATTCATGAAGCCTTTGTGGAATTTCTGTTTGTTTTGGTTTGTAAAAATTCATATTCTGTATCATTTCTGACACATTCTCATACCTAAACACAGAACGCAGTAGGTTGTTTGTCAGTGGCTCATATGTACATTTAAGATTGACCACCCCTGTTTTTAAGGCATGACTAAGTTGACATCATAAAACTGCTTAATTAAGTTTACAGAGACATCATGATATGACACCTTGAGCCATTGCTAGAGGCATGATTTGGCACTCTAACCACATTTGCACTTGCTGTTGATGAGTGTATAACAAGGAACTTGCAGATTGGTGACAAATTTAGGAATAAAAACCGAAAGAATGAATAGAGAAAGGAATATTATGTATGAAAATGATGTAAAACGTATATGGTCTTTGCAATTAGCAGATCTATTGTAACCCCAACTGAACACCTACTGGAGATTTTGGACCAACTTATGAGTTCCACATACATCTTTGTTACCAAAGATTGTCTGTAATAAAAGATGATGCATTACATGCGGTGTCATTTGTATGAAATGGTATAGTTCCGGGCTCTTAAATGAGCATGGGCATCTCTCCGCCCACATACCTCCACATCACTTTTGAACATGGTGTGGATGCAAGCATTTATGTTTGCTTCTTATTTCTCTTGCTCAGTTTTATCTGTTAGCTTAATATTTGACATCAGCCCAGTACAAGATCATATCAGTTGTTGCCTCAAAAGAGTGTTTTCAGAGAAAGAGACAGGCCTTGAAAGATTTATCCATCTAAAATATGCCATTTTAGCATCTCAATTGAGTTATGTGGCTTGTAAAAATGGTTGCATTTTAACATTTGTGACTATGGGGCTAAAAAAATTGGTCATAATCTGGGATCACATTTACTTCTCCCATTTGGAATAGACTCAAGACTTGCCACTAGTATCCTAAAGGGGCAAATTGTTGGGAAACCACATAACACAGATACAGGAAAGTATTGCCGAAAGTGAGTTGTCTTCATTCTGAACACTTTGTGTTGTTACCTAGCTGTCAAGTTAATGCAATAAGTGTCATGATCTGCCCTGATTTCTTCTTGAGGTCCTGTTTTTTCTGAAGTTCTATCTTTCAGTCATGTTTCCTGTTTTATTTTGTTATTCACATCACTCATTTAAAATCACTCTGCCTCCTTTCCTTGTGTTTTCCCGCCAGTTTTTTTCTAGTCCTGTTGTCCAATCATGTTTTGACTTCTCTAATTAGTGTCTCCCTACTTACACCTGCCAAGTACCATAATTCTTTGTCAGTTCATCTTCATTTTTGGATTAGAGTGGTGTTACCTGCTTTCCTGTGCCTGATTGTGGAAATATAAGCTTTTTCGAAATGTATCTTATTTGTTTGTCCAGCTGCTTCTTGGTTGTCTGTATTTTTGTTCAAGCATGCTACCTGCTCTCTAAGACTGCCAATAAAAAGCTCTGTGATTGAATGGACTACAGAAAAACTTGTCTACACACCTACCAATGCTATATTTACTCAACTCACAACTCATTTACTGCCAGAGTCATATATAACATTTCCTTAAATCAAAATAAATTCTTAATCTTTCAACCATCGAGGGATGAAAGATTTCCGAAGAATCACTCTATTTTTCGCCATCATATATATCCAGCAAAGACAATGAAAACAGCAGAGTAACTGTTTAAGTCTAAAGGCTGAGTGAAAGCAATACATCACACTGATAATGGTAGCTCATGAGACTACAGACAATAATGGTTTGCACATGTTGCCTGTATGTCTATGCAAATGTATACAGTATGCCTTGTTTCAGTGTGTACCTCTGCGTGTCAGTGTGTGAATGTATGTGTCTCTCTATGAAAACATTCAAGGCTGGTTGATATTAAAGAACCTCTGGATGCAATTACAAGCAAATATAGCTCATCATATAATGCAGATGATGAGAAGAAGGACGCTGCAGGGCCTCATCTGTATACTCCACATACACAAATGACTATACAAGCTTTGTGAGCACGCGATACTGTACGACACTGTCAAGAAACTCAATTTTTCTTTATTAGGAGTGTCTCACAAAGAGTTGTCAGTGTGAGCTCATTACGTTTTAAAGGATTACATAAGTACGATGTATATATTCCATACACAGACAACAGTAAAACCAATGTGAGTGTATGGTATGACATTGTCAAAAAATTATTTGTCTTACTAGGAGTGCCATGAAGTCATTATTTTTTATTCATTTATTGTTTTACTTTCCTTTATTGTAAAATGCAGTAATAACAGAACCAGTGAAGGCAAGTGTAGGTACATATAAACAGACAAAAGAGATTATCTAAAGAAACACGAAGACATAGAATAAAAGTGAAGACAGCAGACCACTGAGAAAACACAATAACACAATTTAACAAAAAAGAAAATTAAAAAGGGGATAAAAGGGGGGTTATGAGTGAAGATCGACTGACATACAATAGACATATATATGTATGTGTATATATAAACCTACAGACACACACACACACATATAAATATATATATATATATATATATATATATATATATATATATATATATATATATATATATATATATATGAGCTCATTAATTTTAAGGATTATTCAAGAAAGAAATTATGGCAATTACACTCTCAAGAAGAAAAAGGAAATATATCTGATCAAATCAACTGACCATTGCATCTATTTTTACTTTGTTCAGGACCACACAAAGCATTTCCAGGGTGATGTACACAAGTCAAGATTAAAGGCCATGATGACAACGTACAACCTTGACATTGTAAGGCCTGCTTATGTTTGTAACTGCCCTATAATCGATTCTGCATGGGCTCCTTTGCTGACTCTCCTTGGCTCTAAGCCCAGTACGGCTGTCTTAGTTGTGCCTGACAGCGAGACATGGTGCAGAGGCTCTGTAATGTTTTATGCAGGGACATAACACATGTGGCTTTGAGCCAGAAACCACCGACTGAAAAGATCCAAGCGACCACCATCTAAGAAGAAGAATGCTTTTAGATCCTCTTCCTCTCAGGAGGTGGCGACTGGGAGAGAGGAAGTTTAAAACATATTTGGCATTTAAATACATCCTCTTACCATCTTCTAAAAAATAGAACAATTGTGTAATTTAACCTTCTCTCACTTTATCAGTTATACTGAGATGCTTCACTCATCCATACAAATCTCTAAAGCTCAACTCAAGTCTCTGATGGCTGGGATGAGTGAGGGTTGTCAGCAGTGGTGGTTTCCGACATTTGTAGAAGTAAAACACTGATATATTTTAAGGAAGACAGGCTGGGAACCTCAGATGGCAAAGATATAGAGAGAAACCACAAAGAGAATACTATATATCCAGGCATGCATGCAAACACAAATAACTTAAAACCAATCTAGAATTCTGTACTCCCAACACTGAACTTTAAATGAACTCGGAACATAAAATATGTGATGTGATAGCAGAGGGTTTCTGTGCTTCAGCTCCTGGGCCAGAAACAGAGCAGTGAGACATCGAGGGGGGAAGAAAGGAATTGTCCGTTTGATGTGTGTGAGGGTGTGTGAGGGTCTGTGCTTGAGTGTCCATTTGACTGTGTACTGTAAGTAAGCGCTTGTACGCATATATGTGCACTTGCCAGTATGAGTGTGGGTGTGTGTTTGTCTGTACTGTGTGAAGCAAGAATAAGTACTTTATCTGCCCACCTACTATATGACAGCCAGTATATACTGTATCTTATATACTGTATCTTTAAAACACAGTGTGTGTCTTGCTGCCACCATAGATGATGATATTGTCCTGCAGTTTTCACAGATAATGCTTCTAATTTTGAGTTTGAGTTGAGTTTGAGGAGATTAGTGGGTGGAAAATTGATCTGTTGATCAGGTCAAAGCTGATCAGATCGATGATCAGGTGCATTTAGACTCAGCGCAACGGTTAAGTTTCACTTTGGTCCAGCTCCAATGATATCAAATCAATTTGTGGTGGCAGATATTTTAATCGTTGTGGGCTGCCACAAATTAATGAATGTGTGCGAAACCTTGTAAATGAAATTGAATTCTAAGCATTTTTAAATATAAAAGAGGGCACTACTTGAATATCTTACACTTGTGTTGTACAGTGAAACTGAACAAACTGATTTCTACAAATGATGAAGTACTGACGGGGTGCATTCAGCTAAACCTTGATCACTATTAGAGAGAAGCTTCAAAAGAGGATGATAGCAGCAGATTGAGAGAAATCAAAAAAGAAAATATAATGAATAGAGTAGATATAACTATGGACTAGAGGGCCAACTAGACATTTTCTTTTCAAATAGTCCACTAAAAATAATTGGCTCAAAATTACAGTCCATATCACTCACAGTCATTGGACTACCGACAGAGAAGTGAATAATTAAATACCAACATACCTACAAGAGTAGCAGAT
Organism: Plectropomus leopardus; assembly: GCF_026936395.1. NCBI lineage: Eukaryota > Metazoa > Chordata > Actinopteri > Perciformes > Serranidae > Plectropomus > Plectropomus leopardus. The sequence continues at coordinate 12,604,621 of NC_142180.1, forward strand.
ATTATATTTCTGACAAGAGGGAAATAAAATCTTTTTTCCTGACTTTTTTCTACTTCAACTGCAGAATCAAACTGATATCTAGACACAGGGACTGTGTCCAAGTCCAAGGATATATCCTACAAAGATATACTCGTCAGGGCTCATTTGTACTCCCTTTACGTATGAAAATACGTACATCCAATTTAAACGTTGCAAATGTCACTGACCTTATACTTTTATGTGTCATTTATGATGGCACAAGTATAGTCAAAAGATGGCTCTAAAGGATAGTGTCAAAAGTTTCCGACAACAACAAAGAGGCGACGGTGGAGGATGTTGTTTTATTATACCTTTTAAATGACAGCATTATAGATGGCTGTAGACTGGGAGGGCAGTAAACACACTACAACAGATTTTTTTGTTCTGCCATTTTTTAAAATGTCTTCGTTATTTCCAACAGTTTATAACTCATTTGGACACTGCCCATACAGTCTCTGTTGATACTGCTCTGTGTGGTATGTATCTGTAAGCTTCAAGAAAACACGCACAGATTTGGACAAAATGGATGAGGAATACAGACAGAAGGCTCCATCCATGTCTTTATACATATCTGACATTAAGCATAAATGAGCCCTTACTCGTACATCAACCTAAATACTATTACTGCATATTTTAAGAGTCAGATACACAATAATCCTTGTTTTGACATAGTGCTGTTGAAAGAAACACCAAAAGGCGTGATTTGGAAGCACATCAGTTGTGTATTTATGAATGACAGAACAGGACCAGTGTGGTTTCAGATTGCAGTGGAAATAAACTAAGAACAATAATGACACCATCTTATTGTCAGTTTGATTGTAATTGTTTGTGTCTTACATCAGCTGAGAAGTTTGCAGGAATAAATGTTCTACATGAAAAGCTCTACACAAGTGACACCACAGAAATATGTCAAACCATTCTGTCAATGTTTAACTGCTCCTGTCGGCCTTTTTGTTCAAGGGAGAGAAGTATGGAGGGGAAATTAATATCCAAGGCTACTGAGTTGTATACGAACACATTAATCATGAGACTTCTTGGCAGTGATCAGAAGGAACATGCTGTAATTAAGTGTCATGGAGAGTAGGAGCTGTGAATAGAGTGGAATGGATTCAGCTCATTGAGTCCATTACAAAAGGTAAGCAGGTGTATGACAGACAGATGCACAATTGTGTATACAGTATAAACCGTGGGGTACAAATGGAACCACAGGCCTACCTTGTTCTTGCTGTTTGCTGGCGGCAGCTGCTTTCTGGCCTGGTGAGTAGAAGGCAGAGAGGACACTGAGGGAGCTGACCAGTTGACTTTGAATAGTGCTCATTTTGGAAGGACCAGGCTTCCCTGCTGGTTTCCCTGTCGTTGCTGCGGGGACTGCCTTCCCCGCAGGCTTGGCTGATGCTCCTTTCCCTGCCTCTGCTCTTTTCCCTGCCGTCTGTTTCTGTGTGCTGGGGCTTTCCTGCTGGCTGGCCGTCTGTTGAGTTCCAGAGCTGCTCCCCAGCTGCGCCCACTGCTCGCCCAAAAGCCCTGTTAACCGTGTTACGACTTGTCCCAAAGCCGCAGGCGATGTTGGTGACTCACTGGAGCCTCGACGAGAGGCCTGGGCTTCACTAGAGCCTCGGCGCGAGGTCTGGGCTTCGCTTGAATCACGACGTTGGGCTGTTTCACCGGAGCCTCTGCGAGAAGGCTGAGCCTCACCAGCGCCCCGCCGTGAGGCCTGGGCTTCATTTGAACCACGGCGCTGGGCTGTTTCACTGGAGCCTCTACGCAGTGATTGTGTCTCGCTGGCATCCTTGTGAGGGGGTTGAGTCTCACTGGAACTTCTACGAGAGCCCTGAGACTGAGGTTGGGTGTCGCTTGACCCCTGACGAGTTGGGCGGGTCTGGACTTCTCCTGATCCACGACTAGGAGGTTGTGATACACTGGATCCTCTCTGTGATGCTTTAAGCTCTTTGGAGTCCCGCCGAGTTGCAGTGCTTTGAGAACGAGACTGCGCTTGAATAGTTTTGGGACGGGCTTGGACCTCTCTGGAGCCTGGAGGCGGGCCCTGAGTCCCAGTCTGAGGTTGTGATTGAGACTGTTTCTCACTAGACTCTCCAGGAGGCCTCTTTGCTAGGGTGTCGTCCTCAACCTGAGAAAGAGATGGAACTTGCTGTTTTGTCTGTGGTTCAGAGAGAGATGTTGGAGTTTGGGCCTCAAAAGATGCAGGTTCAGGTGGACCCTGCACCTGGGGCTGCTGGGCTTGAGTTTCACTGGATCCCCTACGAGGACGCACAGGTGCAGTCTGAAGCTGAGAAGGTGATGGCTGCGCCTGCTCTGCTGAGAGCTTTCGGCCTCTCTGGGGTCGCACAGGAGCTACTGTCTTTATAGTTGTGTTATCTGCTGCTGCTGTTACTACAACCGTGTCAGTGACCACAGTTTCTTTGATTGCTGCACACACAGTCTCACCTTCTGCTTTTTGTTTTTTCTCCACAGTCTCAAGTGCAATCTGCTGGGTTTCAACAATTTCTGTTACTTCACTTTTTGGGGGTTTCGTTTCTTTTTTTTCAGAGTCCTTCTGTGCTGTAACCATTTCAAGCTTTGATTCTGTGCTTTCTTCTGCTGCAACAAGTGGACTGGTACGGCCTTCACCCTGACTTACAATATCCAGAACTACAGTTTGATCAGCTCTGCTCTCTGTAATTGTACCCTGTGTGACAACTTTCACACTTCCACTGTCTTCACTATGTCTTTGAATGCTTTCATTTGCTTCCTTATCTTCCACTCTTTCACAGACCACAGTACTTACATCCTCTACTCTTTCACTGTCCACACTTTCTCTCATTTCACTCTCTTCTTCTGCTCCTCTGGCTGGATTGCTTTCTTGTCGTCTTTCTACATCTGTCTCAGTCTGCTGGTCTGTCCTCTGTGCTTCCAATGTCTCTGTCACCCTGTCCACAGTGTCCACTCTCTCTGTCACTGTGCCCCGTTCTACACTGCTTGCCCTCGGTCTCTGTGGATGATCTGTTACTGTTTCTCCCTCTGTTTCTGTGACTTGGTTTACCCTTTCTGCTAGGGGCGTCTCGGTCATCTGATCTTGAGTGGCGATCCTCTCAGTTACTGTGCCCCGTTCCATGCTGTTGGCTCTGGGTCTTGGTGGGCTCACAGCAGCTACCTCTGCTCCCGTCTCTGTCACCTGTCCATATGTGTCAACTTCATTAGCCTCTGTGCCTTGATCTGAACTTCCAGCCATTGGTTTGGGTACGCACACCTCAATACAGATTCTATCTGTATCGGTTCCCTGATCTACTGTACCAGGCGATTCTGTCTCCGTCTCCTGATTGGCAAAATCTACTTTTTCTGTCTCTGTCCCTGTGTCAATACTCTCTCTTCTTGGCCTGCTGTGTGCCTCTGGAGAACACACCTCCACTCTCATTCCGTCACTCAGTTGTAGTATTTTTTCCTCTTTTACCTTGTTCTCATTTATTTGCTCTTTCAAAAGAGTATTTGTTCTCTCCAAGTCTTGTTTAGCCTGAGTAAGTTTAGCCTCCAGTATCATTAGCTTCTCCTGCAGATTCTGCATACTGTCTGGGTCCTCAACTTTTCCGCCTTTTGCTGCATCACCATCTTGAATACTGCTTGTCTCTGCGTCTTTTATAGCCACCCTAAGTGATGTTAATTCCTGCCCTGCAATGTCCTGTGATAGTTTTCTCACTGCATGCTCCACTGGACTCTCTTTTTGTTTGTCTGATTTTTCTGACAGCTGCGCATGTCTCTCCGATTCTTGCTCTGACAACCCGCTCTCTTTTTGTAACACTTTACTTTTCTCTGTAACACTTTGTCTCCCTTTCTCTGTTACTGGCTTTGTTGGCACACGCTCTGAAGCTTCTAAACCTCCAGTGGGTTGAGTCATCAGAGCTAAGTTGAGCCCTTCTGTGGGTCTGTGTCCTTGTGGCTGAACACGTGTCCCAGAGTCAGAATGTGTTGCTGTTGTAGAGGAGGATGTGGAAACCTGGGCTTGAGCTTTGGCTTGGGCTTGGAGCTGAAGCAGGAGCCTCTCTCTCTCCTCCCTCAGTGAGCAGATCTGAGCCTTTAGTTCTGGGATGGTTTTGACCTGCTCTTCCAGCTCTCTAACTCGCTTGAGTGCCACAGTAATCTGTTGGTGAAGCCCCGTCCGATCCTGGGGAACACACCGTCTCTCTGTGATGTCCGGTGAAGCACGGAACACATTCTCTGTTGATCCACTCTCTGGTGTTCCCACAACACGGTCTGGACTGCTTGAATCAGAACCTTTCCGTTGCTGTAGGGTGATGGGCATGCTTGATGCTCGTAGCAGATTCGGACGGCTTTGATTCTCCACATTTTTGTCTTCAACATCCCGAGCTCCAGCTCCTACTTCCTCTCTGGGCTTGGCTGAAACGTAGCCAGCTACTTGACCGGTTGTCCCCCTGCTGCTTTGGCTCGGAGTTCCCCCTTCACTTGCCTTAAAGTCGAAGATCTGTTGGACTTCTGTCACCCGTGATTTCGGCTTGGGCCCCAGGGTGGATGTCCCAGACCATGTGCTGTCCTTTTCCTTAGGTACCGGCCTAACCCCATGCCCAGGAAGGCTAAAATTTCTGGGCAGAGTGCTGAATTTTGGCGGTCCCTTGACTCTTCGCTGAATGTGGACCCTTTTGATGGTATTGCCTTTTTCAATATCGTCAACATACTTGAGGAAGTCAAGGTCCAGGTGGAAGCCATAGGGAGTTTCCACTGAGTAGGGCAGCTGCTTCCTCTGAACACCGCCCTCACTGGCGTTGGTCTGAAAGCCGTTGGCTATAAGGAATTAACATAAAAATCAATCAGTTAATCAATGCTTCTCCTCCTTCTACTATTAGAAATAACAACGAAGACAATAATAATAGCTGGAATTATACAACGAAAATGTATTGAGACATTCAATTGCTTGATAAAATGAACATGAACCAATTCACAGATTATCATCAGCATTGTTACTCCTTTTTATCACTTGTACAGACAGGCTGCACTGTGCTTCACACATGGTGCTTCATTATGTAAAACCATATCACTTACTGGGAAGTAATTATCATGCAGTGATTGCGCCAAAACAAACTAATCAGCATGCAAAACGCTGCTCATGCTGTGTCAACTTATGAATACCGTATGAGACAGGGGACGGTTATCACCTGAAGGAAATAAAGCCTTCATTGCTTCTGGCCACACAGAGGATTAGGAAGTTAAATGTTTAACCCTTTAAGTCTTTATTGTATTGTGTAATGGACAGTCTGATTGTACAGGATTAACTGCTATACTTGGAGTTGTAGAAAAGTAAGACAAATCTGATTTGTGGCAGATGAAGCTAGTATCAAGGAGATTGTTTGTTTAAACGCTTTTAGTGACACTCACCACTTTTCTTGTCCATCATGGGACACAGAGTTCTCAGTCATCGACTTGTGTTTGCTACAGTTGGAGCTGGCAGCCTGGATAAAACAGAAATGAGAGAGATGTGTGAGAAACTGAAATATTATCCATCAATGTCTTCTGAACAGAACTGTATTCAACGTTCTGCCAACTCTAATGTTTTACAGTAGAATGACAGATGTGTGAAATCAGAAAACAGTGTCTGGTCCTTGCGGATTAGGTTCCAAAAATTGTGCAGCCTCAAACAGCCCGAAGGTTTCTTTTGTTTAAGTTTCTTGTTCTCAAAGATTCGCTGAATATTTTCATTGGTTCAGTGCAGCAACTGAAATAAGACAACTCATATAACAAGAGAGCAAATATTTGCCTCTCTGAGATAAGATATTCAATAAGTTATGCAAGACCATCCTCCGGCCTTTGCTGGATTGCCAGGGGACAAAAACTGTACAAAATATGCTGACTGCTGTCAAAACTAACTTAAGCAATTTGCAATGGTATATAGATAAACCAAATATTATTTACATGTAGCAATATTTTAATCACACAGTGTTAAAACAGCACATTTTTATACTGTATACTGACAAATAGTTCCGTGTACAGCAGGGCTGCAGTACTAACAGTCCAGATGGTTGTACTGGGGTGTGGAAAGGCATTTCAATTATTTGGCTCCTATGCAGCTGTGACTTTAAATGTAATAGAAAAAGGAGGTAAATATGCACTTAATTATTGTGCAGGCTCAGCTACTTTCCTGAAGACAACATTAAAAAGGTATACCAAGTAACAGTAAATATTAATAGTGCAATGAGGGGAAAGGTAATTCCATTGTGTCCATTAACTTAATTTGATTTGCCTTGCTGAGGCATTTAAAGTCAACACAACCCTGGACAGACCCACAGAAGGGAACACGTTCCATTTGGTGCCACCATGTATCATTTGTTCCACTTGGAGAAGCCAAGAAACCAGAGCCAGTCGCCCCTTTTTTACAATGAGCTTACTAAGGAGTTAGAGCTAAGTGAGATGGAAAACAATTCAGCAAGGGGAGTCAGAACTTTTAAGGGCTTATGTAAAGCTTCCTAATAAAATATCCAATACTACTAATAAAAGCCGGGCAATTTGGCCAGATTTGAGTGAGCTGCACAGCTCAAATCCATATTAAATGAACACTTGAGCCCATACGGACAAATGTCAACTTTAAGGCTATTTAGCAAATAGGCACACATTATTCATGCAAGTTCCATGCAGATTTGTGTCACTGGAGAAAAATATCTGCTAGTGCACAAGTGCCTGTAGCTATGGTTTAATACATCCTGGAGTTCAGTCGTCAACATGTGAGGTTATTTTTAGTAGTTGGTCTGCCATATGCAGATATATGGTATATGTATAGTAACAGGTTGTATTGATGGAGGATTTGGTTGGTTTTTTTTTACACCAGGTTTTCAGGCCTTGTATTTTATTGTGCCCCTGGGTTACAAGTTACTGCTGATGTTATGACTGATGCTATATTGTACTGCAAATAGATAGAATATTGCAACAATGCAGGTCATATTGCTTTAATGGTGTTGTCTCTGTCATATGTCATTTGCTCTCCTATTTTGATGACATTTTTTACACTCAAAGATGATAGAGGTCTAGTGGGAATATGGAAACACTGTTTCTACAGAGGCGATTTTCCTATTTGAAATGGCTGTTTTGAAGTCTCTAAAGAATGGGAACACACACCTCCACATTGTATCTTCCGACAAGAAGTTTGTGACACTAAGAACAAGTCTAATGCATAAATACTGAACATACTAGTTGGCCTTTTCTTTGTAGCAGTTCAGTCCTAGTTTCTGAATCAATTTTCAACTGAACCTGTACCAAACTGGATCTCTAAAAGTCACCCACACTCTAAAGCTTGGGACCACTGCCCATCCTCATTACGAAGCAGTCAAATATCCTTGCTTTGTCAGTGATATTGGCGTCAGACAACAACATCAAAAGTTGCCTTTTGTGGCAGTTTGATAGATAAGCTGACGGGCGGTGTTAGTTGAGAACGCAGCTGGACAGAGCCTTTTGCAGTGTTATGATACGCCACTGGCTGCAGTCAGGTTGAAATGCTCCTGGTAAGACCGCTATAGGGTGGGTGGGAGGTGCGGTGGCTGGGTCCAACAAATGGACAGTGTTCACTTCCCGTATGAAAGTCTGGCCAAACTGTGATGTGTTTTTCAAAACCAAATAACGTGCTTTTGTTGCATAATCCTATCTACATGCTTTTGCTGCATCCCAACGTTGGTTGCTGTATGCTTTTCTTGCCAAATCTTAACTATGTGCTTTTGTTGCCTAAAGTTAACCATGTGCTTTTGATGACATCCTAGCATTGGCTGCAGCGTCCCAGAATGTCCTCAGCAGATGCAGGAGATACCTAGAGCATAATATGTAAACGCAAAAGTCTGCTAACAAAGCAGCAATATGTGACAACTTGGGATGAGAGCATATGTGTGCATATATGTGTGCTTGTACTGTAAAGTTCTTTGCTAATATAGAAAAGTTTGTAGTTCATAGTCCTGGCCAGCAGGTAAGCTCTGTGTCGTACAGTGCTGAGTGGAGACATATTGCAAGGCAAGCAATACACAAGCTGGCAATGCAATCAATCAAAATGACAGCCAGTCCACCCAGGGCCCAAACAGGAACTATAACAAGCTCTATTTGGCCCCTGTACCGTCTTTATAGATAGAGCCTTAATAATGAAAAGAGCTGGTGACCTGGAGCACAAATGTTGTCTCCGTTACAGATGAACAGATATACACGAACACATCGACGAGAGGCAAACAGATCAACTGACTGACAGCCTCGGCACAGGATCTGACACCATGTGATTGCAACCATGGCAACCATTCTTCAATCCACTACTTCTGCATGTCCCAGGAGTGAGGGGAGCACAGGCATTCCTGACTCCTCCTGATGCTTAATGTGACTACGATTGGCCCGCTGTCCTTAAGGCTTAATTAGCCGATTTGGGAGCAGAAGAATGCTGCTCGTAATTGCTGAGTGAAGTACAGGCAGACCCCGCTGGCAATTATACACAGTGGGCAGGCAACAAAACCCTCCTTAATTAGATCATTACCGAAACGTAGAGACAGAGGTAGAGTAGGAGAGAATGGAGAAGGGACAGAAAGAGGGGGAGCTGAGATATAAAGTAGGGGGGAGAGAATAAAGAATGGAGATAGGGTGGAGAATAAGTGGAGAACGATGAATGAAAGTTTGGGTTTGAGTTTGGCAAATGTATGATAGAAAGTAACAAGTAGGGGTCGAAGCAACAAAAAAGATGATGCTGTAGGGAAAAAAATGGCACAGTAACAATCAGAACAGCTTGGAAAGAGTCCTAGCCTTACCCACACTGCAGTTGTCAAGATTGTTTAAAGTCTCCCCCTTTGTTTAGGGGGAAGTCACTCTTAAACTTACACTAGGTAACTTTTATAAAACAAAAAATAACTTATTTGCTGAAAATGTCTTGAGATACATAGTCTCATAAAATCCTGTTCCTGTGGCTTCTCCTAATGCTCCTAATTGCATTTGCAAGAATCCACCCTGCCTGAATGCAAACAGCCAATCAGAGCCTAACTTCACAGCAGAAATAAACGTGTTTGTATGAAAATGCTTTTGGTCTCTGTAGCTGTTTTAAACATTTATGACAACTGTACAGGAAATGATTTTTTATTTTATTTTTTATAACTCACCCATTTACATTTTATTAAGGACATAATTTACGCATATTTAATGGCGGGTGGCTTGAGTGACAGACTGTCTGAAGAAAGTGTCCTCAGCTTGCAATCAGATCCACCCTTGCTCCTTTACAACACAAGCCCCAAAAACTACCTACTTTAGCTTTAATGCTTGTATAACTAATGAAAGGCCTCAGGGCAACAGAGAAATCATGCTGCATTTGGTGATATTCAGCAAGGTAATATGGATGATTACCTTATAAAATTAACCATATTATCATTCTATAAACATCTACTGCCAAAGGCATAAGTTTGTATATGCAGTGTTATTGCAGCATGGTAACTAGTGGATCATCCAGGTTAGGCTGGTGATTAAATATTGGAAGCCCTTGGTGATGCATGATCCACACTGGATTACAGTCATAATGACTATGAGCTAAAAGCTCATAAAGGCCTTGTTAATCCAAATTGACAGTATTTGCCACAGGCTAAACAAGGCTAAAAGGAAGCCACGGGCATGTGTGTCCAAAACTGTGTTTGCGTGTGTCAGCACCCATTTAGTCACTCTCTTTGTCAGTGTTAATGTGTGTGTGATTACAGTATGTATGTGTGTGTCTGGTTGAGTCACTGTTTTTGAACAGTCTCGCACACGCACAACATAACCCCTTAAAGGACATGCAGTAATCTTTCATCAGCAATCCAATAACTATGACAGCTGGTCGAGAGGCGACGACATCGGTTAATGTGAAGCCCGGAAGACAGGAATAATAAGAGTATAGTAAATAAGCTCATACTGACAGCCAGGGGTTTTCATATGTCATCAGCATGGAAACTTCAGCTTAAGTAATGTTGTTGTTTTTCTTTTGGGTATTTTTGGAATAGAGGCCCATTGAATCAACTAAATACTCAATGTGGTATTGTAAAATGTCATACAGCCAATGGGGAAAACTGCTATTTGTACAAATCAAGCATGTTACGATAGAAGTTAAGGTTACACTGACTGCCAAGCATTTTTAAATTATATATAAACCCACACACACCAGACAAACACACATTCTCAGAAAATTACTGCTGACCCAACCTACCAAGAAAAGGGGGGAAAGCATTAATTGAATGTCATGGGTCATTACATTGGAGTGCCTGTGTACTGGAGATTGAATTAGTCTGATACTGTGACACAGAGCAGGCTTACACAGAAGACAGGCCAACAGGAAATAGGACTGGAGAGCACGAGCAGGGGACAGGAGGTGGGCGGTTGGAAGAGAGAAAGCGGGTGAGAAAGTAAGAAAAGAGGCAGAGATGGGAGTGGCAGCTGCACACTCGTATCACAGACATGCAGAGCAGCTTTGCCGTTATGTTTCCCTCTCTTCCAGCTCTCATTCTGTCATTTTCTGTCTCGTACTCATTTCATTAAATAAATAAAAAAGGTATGCATGAATGCATTACAATCTCTCATACGAACACACTTGAGCACTGTGCACCGGCTGCCGTTCTAAACATGAGTGTTCATTAGCGACGTGAAAGCAACAGTGGGGAGCTGCAAACAGCAATAGAGGAGAGAGGAATAGAAAAGACAGCAACAATAACAGGTCCCCAAGTCCTTATCACAGCTCTGACATGGGACTGGCAATCTCTATTTACACATGTACTACCTTGAGAACGAAGGCAGAACAGTTGGACTTAATATGCTGGGTCTCAGCCTGAGAGAAACAAGTAAGAGCACATGTGGGGACAAACACAGATAAAGACACACATATGCAAAGTACTGAACATTTTGGTTAAATGCCTTGTGCTGCACAATCTTACAGGGGTGCAATTTCAAGAAAGCAGCGGAAGGTAGCATCTCATGGGGCACCTGACTCAAAGATTACTTTGCAACCTAATTTAGGTGTTTAAATGTGCCTTGTTAACATTTAAAGATACTTGAGGACATTTCTAAATTTAAAGTTACTGGATTAAAAAATGTAGCTGTTTTTACAGCAGTTTCTAACTTCAGTGAATTGGTTTTGTTTTGATATCCTTAACGGATTCATTTACTGAATCAGGGAAGTTTACAGGATTTAAAAGCTTTCACTAAGCAGGCTTACCTCATTCGAATTAGGAGAGTAATTGTTTAAAGCCAATCAGGACCACAACTGTGTTTGTCGTCAAGACCTTGGGTTAACCCTCACACTCTAACCTTAACCCTTACCCTAGACATCTCTCTTGACATTACTACAGTAAAGTGGATAGTTTTTTGGTTGTTCTGTATTTGTTTTTTGTTTTGTTGTTGGTTGTCAGTCTCATCAGCTACATTTAAATGGGAGAAGGGGGTGTATCAGTAAACAGAAACAAGCAGCATGTGCAAATAGGATCTCATGGATTACACCTACCTCTATACACCTGCTCAGGAGCACACAACCGAAATCTGTCCTGTGCTATTTCATACCATTAAAACAAGACATTAAAACAAGACAACTTTGCAACTTTGGTAAGAGGAAACCACACAGTATTACTTGAATAACTCTGCAATAATATGCTCCATTGCTCAATTCAATGCACTTTGCAGCAGCGCCTTACTGGTCTTGTGTACGTACACACTGTATAAAAGAAGTAGATGTAGCCACCATGACATCACACTTTAGTAAGTGGACTACCTTTTTGAAGACTCAAATTTAGCATTTATGGGCTTCACTATCTTGTTTCTTTGGGGCCAAAAGTGCCATATTAGGACAAAAAGGTGGAGCTGTGTAGGATACGCAATACTATGCTGTGGTAGGGACTTGTCAGTCACAAGGTAGCTATGCCATAAAGCATAGCCTTCTTTATCATTTATTTTTCTCTAAATTGGGAACATAATTTAGAAAATGTATAAATACTGGCATGTCACCATCTGGTTTGGGGACTCCTGTTCTGAGGCCTAAAGTTCTACATTGCAGCCAATGCCATCTTGGTGTTTTGGAACCAGAAGTTACTAGCACTGTGGTGGAGCGAGGGGTGGATCTAACTGAGAAGCCGAGGACATTATTGGCAGACAGCCAAACTGTTGAGTTATTTAATAATTCACCTGCTGTACAGCTGCCATGAAGGGGCAAATTACCTATGGAGATCAAGTTGCCTGTCAAACAATTGCAGTTTTTGGCACTTTGGCATTGGCTTCATTTTTCAGCCTCAGCTGCTGTGTTTGACCAGTAGTTTAAGGTGGCTAATTTTAGCTAGCTTTAGAATTATATCATTATTTTTTCATTGTACATATTCTTGTACTTTTGCTGTTAGGTTTTAGAATTTTCTGTAAAGCTTTTCTTTGAAAGGATTTAGTGTCACATCATGAAAGCTGTTCCTTTTTTTTCAGGAGGTTACATTAAATCCGATGTTTATCATCCATTATGTACTCATCTGGATCCCATTAAAGACACATTCCTTATAATACAAGTGGGAGTGAGAGCCACAGCTGACAGTGCAATTAGTTCAATCTAGTGAGTTGCAGGTGTGGATGACAATTTTACATAATGACACACTACAGCATGGAGATGCTTTAGAGCAGCAAGCTGAGAAAATTCACTAACAAGACAACTGGGAACTGGAAAGTTTCTGATTGAACCAGATGAAATGGGTTATGCTGTTGCTGTCCATATCATGCAGACAGAACCAGGAGACATTTATTGGATATCTCAGTACTTATTCTGTGTGTGCTCTGCAGGAACAGATCAATCCCTCTGCTCTACAAGACATTTGAGCACAGTCTCACTCCAGTCTAAGATTATCTCTGTCTATGTAGAGTACATTACAACAGTACTAATATAATACATCCTCTGGGCCAATTTGGCTTTAATCTTCTTCACTGTAGCTCATTCTGGTTCATCATCCAGACCTTTTCTTTCCAGTCCTAATCCAGTATGATCTAGTCTCGTCCAGTATGACAGTGCCTGTATTCACAAGGGGCCAGATTGTTTCCTTTTTGCTACACAACATCTGGCTAACAACCCCAGAGAGAAAATGAGAGAGGGAACTTCTGTCTATGGGCTTCATTAAACAGTGGCAAAATTATCCTGCGGGGCTCAAGCAAGCAGACTACTGCTTTATTGTAGGTCAGTTCAGGCTGCTTTTTCCATGAGGAACTGCAAATTAAGATAATGGGCTGTGCTGAATACTTTTCTAGAGAGCCGATCTTTGAGTGGAAAATTAATTTTAATCAAAGTGTGATAAGCACATGTTGTCCTCAAAGTACAATAGTAATAAAAGCAAAAGTAAAAAGCTGGCTACCTCTAGTCATTTGCTGGTTATCAATTATTTGTAGAGCCCAAAAGAGACAAAAAAAGTCATCTATGTGTTGAAAAACTCTATTATTACTGCTTTAGTTCAGCTTACATCAAACACTATGTTCCGTTACTGACTACTGAATAGGAATTTTCTTTCTAAGCTCAGGGCAAACAAAAGGAACCTATGCTTATACAAAAAAAGAAACCAAAAGGCACAAATTGATGGCATTTTAAGTCTATCTTTCTATTCAATTGCGAGTTTCCTCTGCTGCCACATAAGGAAATTAGCTGTAAGGACATCAAACACTGCAGGACCCAAGGATTCCACTTGCATTTAGAAAGATGCCAAAGAATGTACAGGAAGCATGTGGAGGGTGACCTTTGATGTACCTTTTGGTTCAACATGGAAGGATCTGGTTATACTGCTGCCAAATATTCTGTTGCTTTGCATTGATGTGATAGGTATTCTGAAAGAATAACCTTGAGAACGTACTCTGAATACACCTGATCCCCTGAATTTCTTGTCCACACGACTGTGTATACAGACACCCAAGTGTAAATAGAACCGCATCTAAATCCGGCCAGCATTTGGACCACTTGGGGTGGCTTAAATATGTCAAGGTATGTTCACAAAAGGCCTTCACACGTCAACAGCAAATCAATTTGCACCTTGATGTTCAACCTTTCAGCAAGGCTGTAGTGGGCACCGATCACTGCTCAGAATTACACCACACTGCTGCTTTTGTAGGATAAATTAAATAAACTTTAACAGTCAAAATTGTGTTTATCAGATTACAGCTGAATAAGAAGCTTAAAAGGTGAAAGACTGCCATAAAAATGAATGAAAAGCAAAAGCCCTGCTTTTTCTCAAAAGAGTACAGTTACGTTATGCCCCTTTCTGTGATTATTTATTCTGTATTTCAATAAATTGTTGTGGAGCACACGCTGCAAGGGTTCCCATTGACACACTGTGAGTTTGTTGTCGTATGGCTGAGCACAAAGGCTCTGACACACCAAGCCACCAGTGTGCCGTCGGTCAGTATTGGGCCGTAGGTGAACATCTGTCACCCTAGTCTTTGCACCACACTGTTGGCCCTTGTTGGTGTTTTTTTCCTGATGATTCAGCATGTTGAATTGGTGTCAGAGAAAGTTCATTGGTGGATGAAATTACTTTGATTGGCAAACTTGTATATTAACATACTTGTATGTAAGGTAAGATCATTTTTCTTTAGCTATTGAGTTCCCTAGCAGAAACAACTCCTAATGATTCATGTTATTGTTCACTGATGCACAGTTAATCTGCTTCGTTCTTTCAACATTGGATTTTTTTGTCAGTGTACTAACTGTCCAACTAGCGTCAAGACAGTCCTCCTGTTTCCCTTTTTGAATGGCAAGTAGCGCCATCTGCTGGTACGGAAAGTTATTTCCTCTCACGCAGATGCAGAACATATCTTGCTATTTGGCCATCAGTTGTAGTTTGCCGTGTGTTTTTTTGGTATGTTTATGTTCAACTTTTTAGTTGAGACAGAGGCAACGTGAGACAACCCAACAGTTGGTTTCTTCACCGCTATTTCTATGATGTTGGTCTGGTGTGTCTGGGCTAGAACTACTCGATCATGGCAAAAGTAATAATCAATATTATTTCAATTGATATCCCTATTATTTAACAATTATTTAACACAATTATTCCTTGGCTAACTGGGGTATTTCTTTTGAACTGAATTTCTTTTAACATTAAATACAATTAGCCTGGAAAACATGGGAATAAATGAGAATAAATAAATAAAAGTGAAATAAATTTTAAATACATTATGTCATAAGAATTAGCAAAATATATTTTAGCCAGTTAAAAATAATAGCAACTAAACATCTCTTTGCTAAATTCAGACCATTTTTACAACTTTATCTTGCTGTCAGACAGTCCTTAAAGCAACCAGACTCCAATGACAAAGATATTTAATTCAATACAACACAATGAGTCTCTTTCATTATTTTGTTTTGAGAATTGTGGGCCAAAATCATAATTGAAATTAAAATCTGAATGAATCTCCCAGTCTGGGCCTTTAGACAGTGATTTACCTGTGGTTCATAAGTGGTCCCTGCAAACTGAGGTGGCTATATCTGGACTTCTGCATTAAAAACCATCAATCAAATCACCAGTTTTATACTTAGTCATATAAAACCTCGGATAAGTGTTGGAACGATTTTTAAATACAAAGTGAGTGATCACTGGAGGGGAGTGGACATTCTTTTAAATTTTTTTATCATTTTGGAGAGTGTTTTGAAAAGGCTGTTCCTGGTGGTAGAAATAGTGTAGATTGAAGTCTAAAATAGATTTTAACTTTATCTGCATTAGCTTCGACATGACTGTAGCGTCACCACCCTTGTCCTGCTTCTGCCTCGTCTGTCAAAGCACAGATAACCCTTATGCCATGCCCTCCCTGCAACTGTTTTCTTATCAGCCTATCGCTCAATCGCTTCATCCCTCCGTACACAGTGAAAGCATCTTCCTTTCTCAGGCGGCTCTCCTCATGCCCTCATGGTATTCCAGCACAAGCAGCAGCTGCCTGCTTTCATTAGCGATAAGGGAAGTGACACACCATCTATTATTCATCGGAGCGCACAGCCAACCCCTTCTAGCTGCAGCTACGTTAGCACTAAGGCTACTTCCGCTCATGGAAGTTAATGAGAATGGTAAAGTAACTGCTACCGCTAATTAGCATGTGGGGGTATTGGACTATTCCTGTGTCAACATTAGCAGATGTTAAAATGGGTCGAAAAGGGTGGTGACAAGTGATAAAATGAGCGGTGACAGTTGGAGATGGGTGGCAGAGTAAGGGATGGCAGAGAGATAGAGGAAAAAAAAGAGGAGAAAGTGGTGGTGAAAAAATGTGAGAAATAGACAAGACATTGGCAGAGGAAGATGTGCAGCCAAGGATGGCAGATATGGGGAGAAAAAGGAAGGGAAAGAGAGGTGTGCTGTACGTTGCAACAAACAAGTAGATCACTTACAGTGCTGCCATGTCACATTACATCCCCCTCTCCTCACCATGACAGGTAAAAACAACTCACACACGCAAACACCAAACATGGATAAAATATTTAAATGTACAGAAAGTTTTGGCTGATGTATCAAAACACTCTCACGGAAACGTGGATTATAAATAAATCTGGGTCCCCCTGCTCATTAATTACTGCTTTCTACTTACACAGCCAAAACAGATGACACACATACACACACATGCAATCAGGAATTTCTAACAGAGTCGGGCAAACATGAAATAAGACATTTTTGCATGAAGGCACACACAAACACAATTTATACCCCCTCACAGTCACACACCCCCTGGTGATAAAGAGCCCGCCTGACACCAACAGAGTGTGAAGCCAGGCAGGCGACGGCTGTGCAGCACAGTCTGCAGAGCAGGCAGGACCACTCTGGGAAGAAATCATCACTTCTAAATTCACACTCTATTGATCTACACATGATGACAGCCACCCAGCTCGACTTCCACTCGCGCCACCACGTGCACACACACACACACACACACACACATGTAGGAGAACACAGATCAGACGCAGTCAGATACCGCTTTGGTAAAAAAAGAGTTGGCTGAATGCCACAGAGTCGCTCAATACTCATTTCACTGTGTTGCATGTATGTGTGTGTGTGTGTGTGTGTGTGTGTGTGTGTGTGTGTGTGTGTGAACGTCTGAATGCATGCATGTGTGTTGCCTGATTGACTTGGCCTGCCCATTTATTCCCCCCGCATTGTGTCAGCTGCCAAAGCTGTGTGAGCAGTACTAACATTCTGCGGATAGAAAAACACCATGCTGCCTCTCTCTCTCTCTCATGCACTTACACATTCATGCAAACACACACACACACACTGTCTCTTCACACTCTATGTCACACATCCCAGGCAAAAACATGTGACCCATGTTCTACCCTGCAAAAATAGGCTGGGAAAGAGGGAGTGAGAAAAGAGAGGTGAGGTGGTTCAGAGAAGATGAGCAATGGGAGGTAAAGAAAATGGAATTATGGTGGATAAAGAGAGCAAATTGCTCATGAGAGAAAAAAGAAAATAAGGAGAGGACACGGGCAAACAAGGAAAAAATGGGAAGATGAGTCAGAAAAATAACTGAATTCTCATAGGGTGTTTTGCTTCTCACCTGCCATGCAGCTTCACTCACCTCGTGTCCTTCCTCTTTCTGTGAGTGCTACTGACCCTGTCTTTCTTTTAACCTCAGCAGGGAAAGAGACAAAAAAATGAAAAGAGGAGGGTGGAGGGTGGAGGGTGGGAAAGGGGTGGAGGTGTTGGCAGAGATGGTGCTGAGGGGTGGAGGGAAGAAAAGACGCTCTCTAGCTCTCTTAGTATGATAGATTCACCGGCCTGCCCACTGCAACCGACTGGCCCAGAAAAAAAAATAACACCCTAAAAGATAAATAGGCTCATCGGAGAACGCACACGCAAACATGGTAATCAACAACCACTCTCTGTGTTGATAGTGCAGCAGCTTCGAGTTTGTAGTTTGTAGATGCGTGTCTATAGCAAGAGATTTCCTGAAGTGCAAATCACCACAAGGGAGACTTGAAGTAAAGCAGTCCTGTGTGTAATTGTGTGTATCAGGGTTCCCACCATCAGGGAAAACCTGGAAAAGTCATGGAATTTCATAATCACATTTTCCTGGCCTGAAAAAAAATCATGGAATTAGTCAAAACTAGTTTAAACTAGATTATTTTTTGTGATACATCACAGAATTTCAGCTGTTAATCGTGATAAATAGCATTTTTTAATGTTTAATGTTTTCAATTCCATTATTTTGCATTTCAAAACAGTTTGAAGTCCATATTGGTGAATACAGTAATTCGTACCAGATTGTAGTGATTAGGAATCAAATTACAGCAAAAACCTTCATGGGAGTGGCACTAAGTGAGCATGTCTGTGAAGGGGAGACTCATGGGTACCCACAGAACCCATTTTCATTCAGATACTTAAGGTGAGAGGTCAAGGGACACCCGCATTGTTCCATTGCCAAAATTTACCCTAACTTTTGAATTTCAACCCCTTTCTGAGAATCTAGAATGACATTCTTAGTACCACTGGATTCATTGGGTCATATGACACCAGTATCATTAACTCTAGCTTTAAAACTCAGCCTGGTACAGCCTCTTAAAGATGGAATTGTCGGCCCAATTATTGCGCTTAAAAAGATAACACATTAATTACGGACCTTAATCACAACGCGTGATTAACGCGATTAACGCGTTCCTGCTGACAGCCCTAGTAAAAAACATTGAAAGTCTTGGGAAAGTCATGGAATTTTGTTGCATGTAATGTAATTGTTACAGTAATCTTCTGTGGGGATAACCTTCCATGAAATGTAACACAACTGCAAATGTATTTTCTGCAGCTGAAGATGTTTGGTAATTTTCTCCCTGCGCTCTTCTCTCCCTTTATGTATGTCAGCTAGCTGAAATTATGTGTGAAAATAGCTTGGTTGAAAAACGCTGGGCAAGTGGGGTAAGAAGATAAAACGCATTATGGGTCCTTGAAAAGTCCTGGACAAGTTTTGAAATTTTGGTAATCAAAATATGCAGGAACCCTGGTGAATTAAAACTTTTTTGTGCACAGACTTGTGTTCATTCATGCATCTGCTGTGTTTCTGTGGTATGTGCATGTGTATGTGTATTTAGCCCACAGGCACGAGACCTGCCCCGCAGTGAACTCCCACCATGCACCAGTCTAATTATTACTGGAGGACTTTAAGTTAGCTCCCCGCTGTGCTGCCACAGGGCCACATGAGGCCAGCTTTGACCAGGTTGAGCTCCACACAACATCAAAAGTGCTTTTTAGAAGCATCAAAACTAGCTTCACTGAGGTATAATCTCTGTGAAATTTAAAGAGTAAACCCCCTAGTTAGCTCTGTTCATCTCAATAACAGAAAGCAGTCTAATGAGTAAACCCTGGCTGGACCATTCGGCTCTGTAGTGTAAATGAGGTAAATAATTAACAGTCTTTAAATAGGCTAACTGCCCAGGCTAATAGTTCCTATCTCTTATCTTGCTCCTGCACCGATCCCTCAGACCACCAAAGCCAATTCCCCTCTCAGAGTGTGTGGAACACATTTTAAAAGCAAACATCCACCTTAAATGGCTCGGCAGCAAAGCACACTAAAATATAGCCTCCACACTTTGGCTTGACATGCCATGTGAGTGCAGGGATATACAGAGCACATGAAATATTCACACAGATATATGGTGTAGCTGCAGCAATGCCAGGCGTCTAAATAAAACCCATCTGAATGGATGATTCTGAGGCCCCAGGGTTCATTTTAATTAAGACAGAGGGGAGAGAAGTTGACACTCGCACTGCTGATAGCCGAACTGCTAATTTGCACTTTAATTGTGTCATAAATTACTTTGTTTACTTTGATGATGCCGTTTGTAATAATGGCTAAATAAGAGTACGGGAAACAGAACATGTGAGGATGTCTGTGAGTGTGTGGTGGGGCTGATCGAGCGAACACCATATGGCACATAAATAGGACTGTAGTACAGTAACAACGGAATCCAATACACATTTAATAAGAGGAACATAAATTAAATAAAGTCCTTCAGCACTAGCTTGGAAGGAGCTTTCAGAATGCTTCCTGCTCATTATTATAAAACTGATAAAAGAAGATGTTACTTTCTTTCTTAAGACTTGCACAGAGAACCTCTTGTCAGACAAAAACTTAGACAATGTTCACATCTGAGGCTAAATCCTCCCCTAACCCTATGTGTCCAACATTCTGCATAAAATCAGCTCACATCCTTTCATCTAAAGCAGCGGACTGAAAGAGGGTGTAATGTGGCCTAGAGGGTTAAGCTTCCCTCTTGCCGATCACATGAACCGTCTCCTGTCAGGAGGGATCAGATCGCACCTCAGACCCCGAGGATGTCTAGAGTCTCACTCTTCTCTTGTCTTTTTCCCTGCGTGCCGAGGTTAGACAATGTCTGTCCCGTCTTGCTTGTTCTTATGTTAAAAGGAATGAAAATGTCAAAATAGTGGTCTCTGAATCAAACAGTGGTGTGGGGTAAGATTCTGCCTAAAGTATCTCTTTGTCTTGAGATCGGGAATATGGAGCATGAAATTGAATGGTGGTTTGGTCCTGCAGCCACAGGGTATTAGACTGAAAGTGATCATGGCGGAGGGATTCACATGACCACATGACCCTGGAGACCTTTGGGTAAACAGCTCCTGGAAGGGTTTCCCAAGGCAAGGCAACATGCCTAAAGGTTGGGTGAGGCTTGAAATGAAGTAGTTTGTAGTATGTCTTCTGGCCACATCTTATGGTCCAGACACAACAAACCAACATCAAAGAACTACTGACAACAAAAGCCGACTGTCGTATCACCTCACAGCATCTAAGTTAGCCAAAAAGTTGCACTTGAATAAACTAGCAAGACTGCAGCCGGCGGCCAACCAGCATATACGTTATGCGACTGCATGAGAGGAATTTAACCATGCCAGCAGATAGCAGTAGTCTGTATCAGTCTTTCAAAAGGGAAATGGGAAGACCAGCAGGACAGATTTAAGATGCTAGTTAGCCAGTTGGCACATTAACAACACAGCCTGATGTTGAAAGAACAAAGCATATTTACTGTTGGTACAATAGCATTATGAAGTATTTCTGCCATCAATCCATCCATCCATTTTCTTCCGCTTAGCCGGGGTCGGGTCGCGGGGGCAGTAGCCTAAGCAGGGAAGCCCAGACTTAACCTCTTCCCGGCCACTTCGTCCAGCACTTCCCGGGGGACCCCGAGGCGTTCCCAGGCCAGCTGTGAGACATAGTCTCTCCAGCGTGTCCTGGGTCTTCCCCGGGGCCTCCTACCGGTGGGACGTGTCCTGAACACCTCACCAGGGAGGCGTCCTGGAGGCATCCTAATTAGATGCCCGAGCCACTTCATCTGGCTCTTCTCAACGTGGAGGAGCAGCGGCTCTACTCCGAGCTCCTCCCGGATGACCGAGCTTCTCACCCTATCTCTAAGAGAGAGCCCAGCCACCCTACGGAGGAAACTCATTTTCGGCCACATTTCTGCCCAAGAACTGAATTACTAAAAGAATAATTTAATTGGGACAAGTTTGACAAGTTTCGATAGACTCCACTGTCTCTGATACCAATTCAACATACTAAATCATCTGAAGAAAAGCTGCCAAAGATCAACAGTGCACGACACATGACAAGCACTACGTTCTGTCGGTGACGCTCATGATGGCCCGGCATTGACCGATGGCCGGCTGACTGTTAGCTTGGAGTTTTTTGGGCCCTGAAGGAGAAAATGTTTGCAGTTGTTCTGAATGGCTGGACTCAAAGGCAGGGTGAAAACCTGGCCATTACTGATGAAATAATCATTTGAATATGGGAATAACAGCACACATCTTTCCCAGAGGCATTCATAGCGTTGCATATGTTTGTACATACCAACAGTGATGGAAGTAATTTATGTAAAGAATGGGAAAACAGAGCTGGGTTCACATCCTGTGTGCTTTCTCACCTCTGCTCAGCTGGTCAGTCACTGCATAAAGTGAGCATACTTGTCAGATTCAGAAAATTACAAAAATACACACTGTCTGCACAATTTCAATGTCTGAAAAATTGTAGGAGGAGGGGGTTTCAGATGTCATTTGACCATCCAACAAGCTCTTTCGCCAAAGTTAATTGTTGACCTGAGAGTGATCAAAGCTACAAAACCTGGGAAAGAGTAACTTTGGAGATCGGGCCCCCCTTTTGGGGGTGAGGCCTTTGTGGAGAACTTGCAAGTGAGCGTCTTGTGGCCAGGCTCATTAGACCTGGTGTGCTTAGTAGGCTAAAGAATCCACATGTTGCCATCCCGATGCCTCCATCAACAGGACAGCATAATTTTTCTGCGCCTTTCAAACCTGTTACAAATCACCGTTGGAAAATAAATATGTTTTCTGAGCTGACAACTCTGTCGCTATGGTTTGATTAGATATAGGTTTAGGGAAGGATCACAGTTTTGGTTTCAAATAAGCACCAAGTTAAGGTTAGAAGACCTCTGCTGTCATGGTTACAATAAAAACCACATGGTTGAGACTATGGAACAATTGTGGTGCCTTACAAAAAGACAAGGTTGAAATGGAAAACAAACTGTCTACCATATTAAAGTCCAATATTTTGTTGACCACCCACCTAAATTTAATCTGTACATGTTTTTTTCTCTATAATATTGTCTATATTAATACCACCCGATTTCTCTGTGCTCCGGTTATAACTGAAAGGAAAAGGCTAAGGGTACACTGTATGGACAGTCAGGTGGCCGGGGATGGCAGGGTCCGAAATCCTGGTGGCAGAGATCTTTTGTTGCTTGTCTGAAACAGAACATTAACTCTGGAAGTGTATTGCTGTATATCAGCAGTCTCACTGCTCAATTGTGGGCAGAAACACAGTTAAAATGTTAAAATAACAACAGGCAGCGTTATGCAAAGTCTGGCACCCCAGGATTCTGCAAAAGCATGTGTTAGAATGTGTCTGGCTGTGTGTGAAAACCTAAAAATGTTTAACTGCAGCACTCCACAGCTCATAAACATACATTTCAGTATAACAACTACAAGTCATATGCAGACTGTTTTTATAATCATGGGAGTACAAAGAAAATAATGCATTTGTAATATGCAGAATGTGATAATAACAAATGGCTGTGGCCACTGCCAGGGACCGTCATCACTCAGCATCAGCCTAAGTTTTGCTCCTACTATTTCTTCAACTCACCTGAAATCAGGTTATGTTGTCAAATATTTTGACTTTGCCTGCATTTTTTTCAAATGATCTTTTTCTTGGAAAAGCAACTAATCTGATCTTTCATAATACTGAAAGAAATACTCCTACTCCTACTAATCATTTTAAATACCTTCGGTGTCTGGTAACATAATTTGGTGTGCTATTGTTACAGTTTCAAGTTCACTGGCAGCTTGAGATTTATGCCAAGTGTTGCAACACACAATTATCTGTGCAAGTGTAGCCTGCGGTGTGTGTGTGTGTGTGTGTGTGTGTGTGTGTGTGTGTGTGTGTGTGTGTGTGTGTGTGTGTGTACATGTACAGTGTGTCTGAGTGGATGCAAGTGTGAAAAAAATCAAACTGTTTTTACTGGCAAAGCTCACAGCTTTCAAACAACATCAAATCCAACAGCTTGAAGCCTTCTGGGAAAAAAAAAAGTTTTATTCCCAAAATGAACTAAATACACTAAAGCACAAGCATTCTGATTTGTCTGCGCACCCCCATTTGCCAAATGAAATTATGAGTTGGGTTTTTAAAATATGAAAAGTCATAATCAGGGAGTGCCTGTTTAATAAACTGAAAAAAACACACATGGTGAGATAAAAATTAAAATCCAGTTTTACTCAAATTCAGCATTTCTTTTAGAAACTGTCCTCATTTAGTACTAGTAATGTGTAATCATTCATCAATGAGACCATGTTTTGCCTGGGGCTTCATAACATTTCAGTTAAACCCTCTGTGGCAATACATCAATGTTTAGGCTTGCCATTCTTTTCATAGTTTTACAGTGTGTCTCATTCATCAAGCTAAATACTGTATATGTTTTGAACAGACATTCCTCTTGTGATCTACGTTATCAAGCAAATATGTTGGCTTACCACATCTGTAAAACTGATTTTATTTATACAGGCATCATTTTTTCAATATTTGAAACATAGGTTGTGTATTACTGAGGCAATACATCATTGCTTTTATATGCACATGGTATCAAATATCTCTTTCTAGCAGTTAAACATTCAAGACCATATATAGTCTAGTCTTACCTTGCACCACCGACAGACATGATATCATTGGCTATCATCCCTGACAAAAAAAAAGAACTAGTGCTACATTTTTTCTTTGTTTTCATTGCTTGGTTTTGTCATTCCTGCAAGGAAGATGCATATACAGACACGGAGATACACTTTGAAAAAGTGTTGCCTGCACGTTCTCCTCACATGATTTAGGCTTTGAAAAACAGCCTCTCCTGGATCAAATTTTCAGCTGTGTGTATGTGAGAGTGGGTTACTTTGTGTATCCCAAATGGGGAATGGAGAAGCAAGAATATGGCATGGCTTTAGAACTTTCTGAATGTTGAAATTTTGTCAAAAATTCAGTTAGGAGTAGAAGTTTGACTTTTGACATTTGAGATGTGGACTGAGCAGTAAATGGGAATTTCTCCATTTACTGCAGGAAGAAAACAACCCACTATCCAAAAGAAAACTATTGACAGTTCCTCTGGGATATTTTTTCCCCTAATATCTACAAGATGCATAATGGCTGTGAGATTGGACCCAGACTAAATCCACTATTTTCAGGGTTTACCTGATCTCTCAAGAAATACCTCTGTAACTGTAACAGCAAATATCCATTACTAAAACGGTTTTAAGATGGAAAAAACAGCAAATCAAGCTATGACCAGGATTTTCCACTGAGTGTGTGTGTGTGTGTATACTGTAAATTTTTGTGTGTGTGGCTGGCAGACATCCTGAGGAAGGCCAGTTGCTGATAAGGCCTCTGGCAGGGAAAGGACTGTTTATACGTTGAAACAGACGCCCACTGAACTGACCACAGCACACACCTCACTGCACAGCTCAAGCAGCAATGACCTGAGCTTTGGTGAACACTGTGCACAAGTATGTGTGTTTAAGTGTGCATGAGAAACATAGAAATCACGAGAAAGTGAGACAAAAAGAATATTTAGTCTTAACTATGGAAGACTGCTTATTGATCCAGAACTTGGAGCCTTTTTTGTATGTTTGCATCAAGCTGCAACATCCAGAGCTAAATATTGTCACTTTTGTTGTCACTATTGTCAAAAAAAGCAAGATGTTTTGACTAAAATGCAGAACTCAAGACTTCAAAATGCTCCACAAACCAATAAGTGATGTTGAGGTGGTCGCATCCATTATTTTTAAAGTCTATGGTTTGCATACATTAAGTTGTGAGAAATGCATTATAAAAGTATACACAGACTAATGTGTGCTGTCCTTACTTTTCCCTAAAACCAAAGGAATATTACTTGTACTACTTCAGTCATTACACACTGTCCATCTATTTTCTCTACTCTACATATAGGTGTAGTCACTATGTCAATATGGAGGATGAGAAGCAGGCGAAATGAATGTATAGAACAAAGTCCTCCTTGTTGACTTGCGAGCTCAGACAGACAAATGTGAAACAAAAAGAGTGGACAAGAGTGAGACTTAATTCTAGTTTCTCCTATGAATGCCAAGATTAATATGCATTCAGACTTGTCCAGATGCATTCCTTTATATTTCATATTGTCACATTTCCCTGGTTTGTCATTTCTGACTCTCATCGGAGCCCCAGAGGAGTCACTGTAACCCACAAATTCTACTAAACGTGACAATGTGTCATTCTAGCTGCCACAGAGCAGCTTGTCTTGAAAGAAGAGCAAAGGGAAAATGCATCTGTACTATAGCAAATAGTGTGCAAAACAACAGCTTTGGTGCTTTTCACTGTTTGTTTTGCTCAAGAAACTGTTATGCCATAGCAAACTTGATTCAGGCGCCTGAAATAATTTGCGTTTTGGATCGGATTTGTCACTTTAAAACACAGGCCTGTCTGTAAGTGGGCATGAAAGTTTGTGTGAATTTTTGTGACTTGTTTTGTTTGACTCAATAAACCATAAAACAACAAAATCTATTTCCTTGTTGGTTCACTGCACTAGATAGAGGTGGAAATGCAGTCTTCAGGGATTTAATCTGGCCCATTTTTGAGCATGCACGTTTCCATCAGGTGTGAAACAATGCATCTGCAGTGTGCACACAATGTGATCAGCTTTCATTGATTTTGGAAGGAGGCACTTTATCAGCAGCTGATAGCGAAAGTAGAACTTCAGCATCAGTTTCTTATTATCTTCTTAAACAAAATTGTTGTTTTTATTTATCAGCCAGTGTCACTCAGTTTGATCTCAATCTCTGTCTTTCCCTGGTGATGATCTGATTTGGAAAGAGAAAAGCGAGGAAAAAAAGAGAATGCATCTAAACAAAAGCATGGGAGGAAAGACAGAGATAGAGAAACAGTTTTATCATTAAGTGTGGGTGAAGCATGGCGAAGCAAAAACCTGATTGTGGCTTTGGTCTGCACTCTCCCACAGACAGCCTCTTCCTGTAGGGCTGAACTGTGCTGACCTGTGGGGGCGAGAGACTACACAGACTACAGCCTGCACTCTAATATCACTAATAATCACTACAGCCAAGAAACCACAGCTACAGAGCAGCAAGGGAGTGAAACAAAGTAGAGCGAGAGATAATGTTTATGTGCCTGTTATTTTATCTATGTTTTATTGTCTTCGCAAAGGCACGGTACATCTCGTATTTCTCTCTTTATTCATGGTTTATTCCCAACCATGAATCAACCCTAAAGCTACCGAAGCCTAAACAATGACCAGAGTAGACAACTAATGTGTCTCACCCGCCAGTCTATAAGGGGAGAGTTGTAAGCTATGCATAAACAAATGCAATGATATACAGGCAGAAATGGGAAGCAATGGGAGAGATCGGAACAGGCCTGCTGCAGCATGATGATAGTATAACTATAGCTGACTAAATGCTAGCTTTGATTGATTGACCATTAAAAGCAGGTTTCAAGTCTTTGTACATTGATTTTTGTAATCTTATGAGATAGAAGTAAGCTGCTGGAAGGTGGGAAATCAATCTGTAAATATATGCTTTGCAAAATGGTTGGCAGTCGTGTTAACAGTGTGAAATGCTCATGATAATAGGCATGGTTGAAAGAAAATTCCTGTATTTTTAACCTGGGTGTTAAACTTATGTTTGTATGATACCAGTTTACTCATTGCTTACAATACACTGTAAAGATTTGGAAAATGCTCTGCCAAGCAGACCCGTACAGTGGCCAGCAGGGGCAAACACGTTTCAATAACCTGCTCTCAATCTTAGTTCTTCATTTACCAACACTTTGTCATCCCCCTCAGCATCTGAGAGTGACATAGTGGGCATCCTTTAGCACATCTATGTGGCTCACAGCAGAAACACACTGTAACACATGATTTACGTATGTATGTAACAGTCCCAATTTAGTTCAGCTAACAAAACATCTAGGTTAGGTTTTGAAAGAGGATTATGTTTTGGGTTAAAATAAGTAATATTGTTATGTAACATAATGCGACATTAATACATCATGTGAGCGTTATCAGTGGGCAACAATCCATGCGTTAAGTGCCTAATGTTACATTAAAACAACATCGACTTTTAGTTTCACACTAGACACAAACTTTGATCTACTGGAAGAAAGTCCGGTTTTGCTTGACCCTTCCACCTGCCCTCACTCTCACCCATAGGCAGTCTTTCTAGCTCTTTATGCTGCATCACTTGCTCTTAGTGTCGAGTTTTGTCATGGATTGGATTGACAAAAACTCATACCAAAATCTAAAAGCAAATAAACCAAAGGGAAAAGTGCAGTAAATGAAGAAAAAACAGACTGCAAAAAGGCCAAAACAAATATATTACAAACACACTGCAAATACAGAAACAATGCACAGTCAAAAACTCAAAATCCCCTAAAATAAATGCAACAGAAGTCTTCCAGGCCTCTAGGGGGAGTACTAAGTGGAACAGCTAGATTTTCAACCCATAAGAGAGACCACAGAGAGTGTTTGTTTTTGATGTAGGAAGAAAAGAAGGGAAGAGAGGTGACATAAAAAGGTTAGTGTTTTTTTTTTTAATACGTGGCATTTAAATCTCTGGTTCCAGTACAAAGCTTGACAGTATTTGACATCAGTTTGACAGCGGTGTTAGTCCTGTCTGAGTCGCTGATTGGCTAACCGTTTGCCCCTCCCCGGCATTCACTGGATCGTTTTATTTTAAACCATGGAACAACTATTTCATGTCATGATGCCAGACAAATAAGTCAACTTGGTTTAGTGGGCGAATTCAAAAGTCTGGACCCATTTATAAAATGTTAGAAATAACAAATACAAATCATAACACCCAAGAAATTCACTTACAAATAATTAAAAACAGGACAACAAACACAAAGCTGCTGGGTTAAGCCCGAATAGGAATTTAAAAAATGTTCATGTTTGTCTCTGATTTCCTTTACATTTGTCCAACAATCTGTGGGCACATTTGAGCTCAGTCTGTGCCACACTGTACGAGTGGAAAACAGCAGGGTTACCCAGGAGGCTGCCTCGGCTCTCTCAGCACAGGCAATTTGTTGAGTCTGACGGGAAGCTACATGGGGTCACAACCTTGTCTGAACAATTCTCAGGAATCTCTCCTTACATAAGTGATAATGGGAGGCAGTGGTGGGGGGGGGTGTCCTGGGTCAGAGGTCTGTTTAATGCTAAAGGGGTTAAATCTATTTGCTTGGGCATCTTGTTGTGAGAGTAATGTATTACATGTGGAAAAATTTGACATGTACTACAACAAAAGGTGACGGTCACCAAAAAAAGGTCTCACATAATTCAGATGTGATGTTAATCATAAAAAGATTTAAAGATGAACATTATTTCATACAACACATACTCATCTCTCTCCTAGTCCAGACCAGTGAGTACTGCTCACACAGAGCAGAGCCATCTTTATCTACCCTAGGGGAGTCCTTTGTTTGAGTGTAATGTTTTTCTTTGAGTTAAAAAGGGAAAACCACAAGATAGCATGTACATAAATCTTTATAATTCAAACAAAATGCTGTGATTTTTTTATCTTTTTTAAAACTGGGGCCACATGTTGGAAATGGCTTAGGGGATTTGCATAATTGCTGATAACAATGGAAGTAATTTCTTTGGGTAAATAAACTGCCTTTTGAGGGAATTTGTTTCTGGTCTACTTCCAGTTATGAGCAAACAAAAAGAATGTGGTCTCAGGCATTTTACTCCTACTCAGTGTTTTTAAGAAGCGAGAGGAGAGGAGAGATTTTCAGGAACGATGAGGAAAAAAACTGGAGAAAACACGTATGAGATGTAGAAGGAGGCGGCGCCGGTGAATCAGCTGGCTGAGCTTCTACCATGTGCTTGTGAAATCAAGGGTTCAAGTCTGGCTCACAGCCCTTTTTCGTGTGTCACACCCGCTCTCTTATCTTCCCTGACACTCTCCATGGTTCCCTATCTTAAAAAAGCTGGAGTGTCAAACTAATCTTGAAGATGAAGTGCGACCAAAGGGGAGAGGTTTGTTTATTGGCATTGTAGAGCAATACAGCTGCCTGCGGCTACAGAGAAGAGAGTCGGGGCTGAACCCTTTCATTTCTTCAGCCTCCTCCTCTCTCCACCTGTATTTCTTTCTCGCTTTTGCTCTCTTTTTTCCATTATCTGTCTTGCCACACTGGGAAGCACACTAAATACAGCAGAGCGCTGCAGGCAGAAGGACTGCACAAAGAGTAGCAGCGGGAGACTGGACAGGTGTGAGGAATGAGGCCCTGCTGGGTTTAACACCATAGATGTGGTGATGCAGATGTTGACTGGCCATTCTTATGTACAGATATATTACAATGGTGCAAACAGGGAAATGGGCAAGGCTGAAGGAGCATCAGAAGGAGGTGCAGACAAAGCGCAAGAAGGTGATGATAGTAGGTAGGAGCAATTAGGAAAGGTTGAAAAACCAGCAGAGAGCATCAAACAGCTGAAATAAAGAGAGGAAAGGGGAAACACAATAGGTTGATCTACAAGGGAACAGAGAGCTGGAGAGTCCAAAACCGAGGAGGCTATCATAGCTTATTAACTTGGCAAAAAGGATCTACTGCAGTGTCAATAAATCACAGGCAATATGGCTGCAAAGGCATTATCACCAGCAGCTACAAAATGCAATATTAACTCTACTAAAATCCATTCAGCTAATTTCAGATAACCAATTCTCCATTTAGATCTGGTGTCACTTGTTTAGGAACTTCTAAAAATAGGACAACATACTTAACACAACAAAATAAGCTACTTTGGATATTTTTATGGTGTGACTAAGGTTGCCATGGGATTGAGCATTTTACTTGTAGAAGAATCTGTGAACATTGCTAACTCTGTTCTTCCCATTTGGCCAGCATTGTACTTTGCAAGTCACCAAGCCTAAGTTACAAGCCAATGCCTATTTCCAGCATATTTTCATCCCAACATCAAAAACTGAGGGTTGATGGCCCTACACATCAAAATATGATGCCCAGGGTACCCGCCTGTGTCAGTTTTGGACGTTTAGGGACAGTGTTTCAATTCATGCTTGTGACATGCATTATGTCTTTTCAAAATACAATTCTGTTTTCACAGGAAATGTACAGTTTCTCCTCACTAAATGCATGCAGTCTCTTTTTAAAATTAACTTATAACACAAGTAAAGGACTTCATTTTTAGGTCTACTTCCTTAAGTTAAGACAACAAAAGCATAAGTTTAGAAAGAAACATGATGGTTGGCCTAAAATAAGTATGGTTTTCACTAACATAATCTAATGTCACATGACATACACCAATCAGCAAAAACATTAAAACCACTGAGTGGTGAAGTGAATAGCATTATCTTGTCACAATGCAATATTCTGCTGGGAAGCCTTGGAAGCTGTACTCATGTGGATGCCACTTGAAATGCTTCACGCAGCCATATGCTTTCAGGCCAATGGCAATGACACTCCTAAATAGCAGTGGCCCAACGCACCATGGAATACCACAGAAAGCGCTCAGGAATGGCTCAAAGGAACATAACATAGAGCTCAGGGCGTTGATCTGGCTTACATATTCCCCAGATCTCAATCTGATCCAGTATCTGTTGGACAAACTGGTACCCCAGAGGTCCTGTATCTGGGCCTCAACATGTCAGAACCAAGTCCCATCTATGATGGGGTTTCTGATCTGTCGAGACATGGTCAAAAGACCTCTGGGTTTATGGCCTTAGGGCGTTGATGGCAGATCCTTTGACTTGTGAGGGTTGTGAGGTGAGGTCAATACCTTGAACTCTGTCTGGCCATTCCTTAACAGTTTTTGCAGTTTTCCATGTTGCATTGTCCTGCTCGGGGGTAACTGCTATCAGGGAGTGCTGCTCCCATGAAGGGATGGGGGATGTACTTGGTCTGTAATGGTGTTTGCATGGGTTGTGCACAGTATGTGGTATGCATAGGAATGCCTGGACCCAAGGTTTCCCAGCAGAACATTGCACTGTAACAAAATGATTAATGTTATTCACTTCCATCTGTCAGTGGATTTAATGATTTGGCTACAATGTATGCATGTTTACATGAGAAAAGAACAGCGGACGCACTGGTGAATGTCCAGTGTTTTTTGACCCATCCACCTCCTCTCTCACCTGCCCTTTGCTTCTATTATTTATGCTACTGTAGTTGTCCTCAGCTTTAGAAACAGCCGCTGCACGTAGTGCCACCCCTAAGGGTGCTTCTGTGCTTTGGTGTCTGCCGCCCAGGGCACTGACCAAGCCTTGGTATTTGATGAGCTGGGAGTGAGACTGTCTGCTATTTTGCAAAGATGTGCTGATGAACTTCACTGTGCTACTTTCAAATGAGACCATAGTGAGAGAGAGGGATGATGGGGAAACATGAGTGAGCAAGCAATTAGGACATTTTGAAAGAAGAGTATCAAGGGACATCAGTCAGATAAAATAGGGAAACACAAGGAGCTTGAAGAGAAGTGAAATAAATCAAAGTAAAGAGAGAGGAGATGAAACCACATACTAAAGAGGGACAGGAAGGAGAAATGACAGGCAGACAAGATGCTGATGAGGGGGTGTTGATTATTGGACCTGCCTGTAGTACACAGCTTGGACTCATTTTGACAACAGGGCTTTTAATTTTCATTCCCTCTTGCTGCCAGACAAGATAAATCATTAGCCGGGTTGTCAGCGAGGTATATTTTTTATTTTCTAGAGGATTTCAAGGGGACTCATTTCTCTGTAGAAAGTGCCGCTTCGCTACACTTTTTGTCTTTCTGATCACGTCCCCACAATCGTTTTAATTAACCAGAGTTTTTTTCTTAAGTGCTTTCTTTTGATCTTGCGTTGTAAGCATTTTCACTGGGTCCTGCTCAGTCCTGGCCCAGCCCTGCTGCAAAATGTAGCAACTTGATTTTCATATCAACAGCACTGTAGTTTGCTCTCCCCAGAGATACTGGAGAGATGCTGCGACTGCTGTGCATCCATCTGTCTGTCTGTCAGATGCCGTGTGAGTGGGTGGATACAGTTTTTAAAAAATTGCACACAAACATGGAGGTGCACACATAACCCACATTTACCGCAGCTTGAGAGCATACAGTACATGCACAAACAAACACATGTGCTCACAGATGTTAAAGATCTGGGACATGCTAAGTTGAACAATGGGGACATCATTTCAACCTCCCCATCTCCCTTTTTGCTGCAGCTGCATCCCAAATTCTCATAGACCCCAGATTTATCAAAACGTCTTTTTGGGGGTATCTACCTCTGTGTAGCTAAAGCCCCATTCAACTCACCTCATTCTGTCTCTCACTGACTAACAGAAGCCATCTATCGCTGCAGTAACCACGG
The DNA here is from genome assembly GCF_026936395.1 of Plectropomus leopardus. Taxonomy (NCBI): domain Eukaryota; kingdom Metazoa; phylum Chordata; class Actinopteri; order Perciformes; family Serranidae; genus Plectropomus; species Plectropomus leopardus. The sequence continues at coordinate 12,637,488 of NC_142180.1, forward strand.
GGTGAGCTGGGAATAGATAAGTACCTTAAAATTCCAGCTAGAGAACAGACCAAAGACTTTATCCCTGCTTAAAGATACATAGAGAGAAGAGGGTTGAGGCAGAAACCCCTGCATGTTTATGTGGAAAACTCCCAGCACTCCCAGTTTCTTCAGTGCCAAAGTAAATATTTCACAGCAGAGACAATCGTCTGAGACAATGCCTTGCCATTTGTGTAGCAATGAACATGTCAGGTTATCTTTCTCAAGCACGCTGGATATGCATATCCTGTTAGATAAAGGTTAAGGGCTTGAAGCATACTGACGCTTGCCAAACGTGTGCTGTAGCCACTGGAATGCTTTACATGTTTGCTCTTACAGTATGATATGTGATAGGATAAAATGCCATGAATTTATTTTATTCTATATATGTTTATAATAGCTGAAAAGTGATTGCTTTTGGGAAGTTGAGTCATTGCAGTGGAATGAGAACGCTGCTGGTAGGAGCTGCTGGTTCCAGGTGTATTTGTTTAACATTTCATTTTAATGACTGTATAAAAGAAGTGGAGGACGGCGACATGATGTCAACTGTTGGTTTGTGGGCTACCATTTTGAAGCCTGGAGTTTGGTGTCTTCTTTATTTGGAAGTAGAGGAAGTGACCATATTTGGACGAAAGGGTGGAGCTATGGAGGAACGAGGATTAAATCTGACTAGAAATCAAAGGACATCACAGTGAAGTCTTATTGTCAATTACAAGGTAGCCATGCCATAAACATATCCTGCCTCACTGTCTTTTTGAGACTCAATGGACCATGATTTACAAAATTAACATCATGCTACACTGATGAATGCTTGAACCTAGCGATAGAGACCATAAAAACATTGGGAACATTTTCACTTACTTAATAAATTCAGTGAGAAGTAGGGCCATTTTCTCATAGAATTCTTTACAGTCAGACTTATTTTTGCGAGCAGTGGAGTCACACCCCCCACCACCCCTCCTACCACTGGTCATATTAAAAACAAACAAAAAGACAAAAACAATCCACATCATTAAAGCAAATCATCATTTTTTACATGTTGGCCAGTTGAAATTTCCCACCCTAAGAAGGATTAATAGTAAAACATTTGCATAAAACTTTTTTTTAATAAAGAAGTATTACTTATAGTGTACTTATTCTTAACCACACCTGTAAAACAGAGATTACATTCATCATCTGGTTGGAAGCCTTAGAAAAACAAGTTTATTTATGGATTCTGGCATTTATCCATTCTGACTCCATGGAGACACTCAGCCAATTAGTATTCTCATTTCATTCCAATTTATTTTCTGTTACTGATTCATTCTCTAAATCTGTTTCTGATATTTTCTTGTAAGCAGTGCCAATGCAATGCTGGTTTGTTTTGCTAATTGCCTGATTTTCAGATCTTCATATACTGACTAAATGGTTCTTATTTTAGTCTATTTTAAGGAGATTAATTATTGTGTATGTCCACTGAGAGATATTTGTTAAAAGATCATTTCTGGAAATGTAAACAGATTTCAGACCAGCACCCCCTGATGTAATTCAACATCCAGGTAGAAGCCCTAACTCTGTGTGTAGTGCAAATGTAAACAACCCCAAGTTTTACTCTTCTCTCTTTCACAGCCCCTCTTTCCTAATGAGCAGAAAAAAAAACCTCTTTACCAATTCTGTACCACCCGGTTGTGGCTTTGAAGTACTATTTTTTCTCACCTCGTTAACCAACTCCCACTTTTTTAATCACGCGCCCGTTTCTGCTTTGCCGTGAGCGAAATCGAAAATCTGAAAATAAAACATCTCAGCCTGTGTCATGTAGCGTGAAATATGATAATGTATGTAAGAGAAACATTTTCTCAGGGAAAAATTGATTTTCCACTCGGTTGCGACTGTGGCATAATCCATCACTTTTGCATCTCACTGAACTGAGATGAAGAAAGTGTTGGTCAGAGGGTTCTGGCTGCATTAGTTGCACTTTGTTATTCCTGATGTGGAATATTTCTTTTCAATTTGCAACTTTTAGGCATGTTGGAGACTTAACACTTTTTCCCCATTCATAGTGAAAAAAAAAAAAAAAAAAAAAAAAGGATGAGTAGTCAGTCATTTGTTGTAGTGATACCTTCTGTCGTATGGGTACTTGGGTTTTGGACAAATGGTGATGATGGATGTACAGCAGATGTGTTAGTACGCGCTCTCATTGTTGAAGACAGCCTTAGGGCAACTGTTAGTGAGAACCTGGATAAACAACTAAACACTGAGCCAGTGCCAGACAGATTTACATATTAGAGTCCGGATGCAATTAGGGTGATTGATGAGGTTATCAGAAGCAGAGATTGAAACTGTCAAACAAGGGTTTACAAAAAGGTTTCTAAACACTGATCTAAGGTGTTTGTGAGTGAGCAAGTGCATATCTAAGCAGGACAGATTTAATATGAAGGTGCCTCCACTTTCAAGAGACACAAGATGTGAGTTCAAATTTTTAAAGCTGTCTTTGGAATGGACTCTCTCTTATGTTTCCATTAGGAGGTCTCCAGTGTTTCAGGGGCCAGCGTAACTTTAAAAGTAAATAATTTCAGCATCCACCCTAATGCATTATAATTTGTATATAACCCACATAATCATGAGCCAGGAAGTTGTGATCATTTGACCTATGCATTGCAGGCTATTGAGAGCAAAGGAAGAAGTTACATAGCATAAAGAGCGACAAAGTCTGCGTATGGAGGATAGTCAGGGTGGATGGATGAGTCAAACAGGATTTTAACCCAAGAGACTGAGGATTGTGTCCTGTTTGAAACCAAGTGAATGTGGAGTTACTTAAAGTCACATCATCACAATGATCACACTGAGATTCCTATGAGGACACTAAAAGCAAATCGACAAATCAGTCACACAAAGTATGCAAAATTAAAATATAACGCCTTTGGTCAACAAATCTATAATGGTTTTTAACATTTTGTCTTTTAAATACAAGTATCTCACGTACTGCTGATAGTTAAATAATAAAACACTTGATCTTAAATCTTGATTGTAAACAGCCATGTTGCACCCACACAGGTGTTTTCACTGATTATGTAAGAGTAAACATCTTTTGAGGACAGCATGGTTGTGTACTGACTGTGATTGATAGCCAACTGTTTTGCTTCACCTGTTGGGCAGGGCAAATCATGCCTTTAGCATTTTTTATCATGGTGTGGTCAGACCGGATGAAATCCACTTGCATGGTTTGACTTAAAACAGCATGGATGGGGTTTGTAAACATAAACTGTGAGATGAAGCAATGTTAGCAGGGTAACAGCAGCATTCTAGAAACAAGAAATTATTTAGCGTCTTTACTGTCATTAATCTCTGTCACCATAATGTAGTTAGAAACACATGATTATAAACACAATACATGTCAAACTGTCAATTCCCATGAAAATTAGTGGAAAGAATAATCTAGGCCACACCTTCTCTTTATTTTTCTGTTTACTCTGAGATTGCAAACCAATGTACAATATTCATATTGTCATCTTTCTGCTGTATCGGAGTGGGTTAATTTATGACATTGAATTTCCTAATCCTCTCTCTATGACATCAACCCCCTTCTGAATTCCTTGGTCCTTGACCTATATATGTATCCTTTTTAACTCCATTCCTGCCCTACCTAATCTCTTAGTGTTTCCGTATTATATTTACTAATGTGCACAATAACCTTCCCAAAGATTAACAACACTAAAAGATGTTTTTAAAACACTATATTTTAACATTTAATCTAACACTGAACCAAAACCTGCTTGCACAATCGTTAGCCCTGTAAAGATCACCTCTTTTCTTCACATGCCTTGTCATCCTTTTTAATTAGGCAATGGAGTTTGGTGACCTCACATACCAGCCTGGCTCTTCCCAATGTCCACCTGAGCAGAGGTCTAATCAGCCAGAATAAATGAAAACACCTGTGTAGGTCTGCAGGGCCTTTAAATGGGTCACACTCGCTGGCACAGGTGGTGCTTGTTGAGCTAATTGCTGTTTCAGACTTGAAACGCTTGAGTGAAGAAAGGGACAAAACTGCAAAATACCAGTTAAATAATGCCGTTCGGAAACACAAAAACAAGACAAGGAATATTTTTTCTGATCCGCTTATACGGCTCAGAACATTCACTTAATCTCATAATTATTGGTTGGGTATTTCTGACTCATTTGATCACATGGAGACGCACAGCATTACAAGTTCGTGGTGCAGTTATACCACTGAGAGAGGCCCAAATTTGTTCAGGCTGGCTTAGCTTCTAGCCAACTTATCTCCTGGTCAGAGCTACAAGAAGAGAAGGGGAAATATTGATCTGTGCTTTCTTAACACCAGTGGTGCGGCGAGCTCAGTCAAAGCCAACAACAGTATTAGTATCAAGAAGTTTGGAAGATGTTGAAAGTCTCCTTGAAGCATTTCTACTGTTTGTGTTAACAAGGAGAATACACCAGTGGAAAGCAGCTCTTAACATGCTAGACAAGGCATTAGGGTTTGTATACTTTTATATAAATTATGCTAAGTCATTATATAATTTAGTGCACTAATCTCTGCTTGATTCTAATTTAAGGTTTCATAGAGGTCACACAGTCACATAAAATCCATTCATGATCCCTGAGCAGATCATGTGTAAATTCCATGTTAATGGAGACGAAGATCCAAGTCATTAATTCCAAGGGCAGCTTTTATTCTGCAGTAAACCAAAGAGAAAGACTCACAGATAGCCGGACTGAGAGAGGAAGGAGGGTGTATTCCCTGAGCAGGGGGGAGATATCAAATGAAATCCGTCTCCCACTCCTCTACTTACCGCCTCCTTCAAGGAGAAATAAGACATAGGGAAAAGAAAGGATTGCCAAGGTCACTTTCATTCTCTCTTTCTCTCTCCCTCTTACTCATCCACAGACAAACAGACACACAGACACACACACACACACACACACACACACACACACACAATTAAGTATAGACACATAAATGTATGTTCTCAGAGGATGGAGGGTACATCATTTACCCTGATGATGGAAGTCCTGCTTAATTATTCACTGCAGTGGTCATGTGACTAATCTCTGGGTTGCTACACACACACACACACACACACACACACACACACACACACACACACATCCTGAAGATACTCATGAGGATACTGTGTTTCTTTACAGAGAGCAACATGAGGGATTTTAAACATAAATTATGTCAGTGTTGAATTAAAAGATTCGCCAGAAAGAAACAAGGGTCAAGTTACTATCAAGATTTGGAACTCCCTAAAAACATAGCAGTGCACGCTTCTGCAAGCTTCATGACCATCTTAGTCTGTACTCTGAGTGTACGTCCCTACTTATATGATGAAAAATCCTGAATTATTTTGTTCTGATGAAAACAAGATGTTAGACTGAGTGGCAAAGTATGGGCTGAATTTACTTCTAAAGCTTGGAAAATTAGGCAGACTAGACTGAATAATACATCCTACAAGTATGAAGGCATACAGCATATGTTTTCTTCACATGTTTTCTTGTAACTTAGTTTCTCACCTTTATAGACTACAATGGAAACTGATAATCTGTCTCGTAAGACCATTTGGGCAGGACATTTAACATTAATGATGCAAAAAACGACATGCATATCAAAATAAAGACCCCCAATCTAAGTAGATTTTTGTTGTTTAACATAATTTAGTCCATCTAAATGTCATTTTATCTAAGCATTATTCAATTTTACATATTCTTTCAATATAACATTATGATGGGCAATTTGAGAATTAATCACTTGGAGCAAACAGTGTGACAGTACAATCACACAGCGCAGGAAGTCAAAACACAAAGCATCAGGACAAAGGTTAAAAGTCAATGCAAAGATGGCTGCAGAGGACGGTTCAAGAATGTAAAACTGTATCCACACTCATATTTTAAAGTGTGGGAGAAACTCTGTATAGAATTTGATACTATGTCTTTTTTGTGCATATTAATGGTAAACCAGTCCCTTTTCTACCAAAATTAGTACATGTATGCAAGTTTCTTAGATGTGGGTGAACCTGCTAAATATGTCCTATTTGGTCCTTTCCCATTGCCAGTAAACTAGAGCTGTGTACAGGCTTCTGAAGCAGGCGGGTATGCCTTTCTGTGTGTCCTATTTTTTTTTTCTTGCTTTTCAAGTTTGATGGCTCGGCCAGCTGGAAAACTGGTTAGTAAACAGTATACAGCAGCATGGAGGCCTTTGAAAATTGAACTGTGGTTACTTCTTGATATGTATCTCTTGCTTATTCAGTCTCTTTCAAATTTGGCACGGACTCTGCTTGGACAGAGATGGGTGGTATTTTTTGGTGGTGTGTCATTTCAAATGGCTGGCAAAGGTGTTTCAATTAGCACATTCACCCAGATGTTGTGTTTCCATTACTACCTGTGACTATAGCAGTCATTTGACCCGGGTGTGAATGCCAGTTACAATCTTTCCCATTACATTAAAAAGCCAGATGTTAGTAGATTTTTGTGAATTGGGAAAGGGGCTTTACACTACTACTATAAAGTTTAGTGACTTCATAAATGTTGTGTTCCTAAAACCCTAATGCTTTCTCCATGTGAGAGAAAAAAGACAGACACCTACATCTTCCAATCCCTCCTCGCCACCTCAGCTGCACAGATATCTGTGTCAGCCAGTCAAAACCAGTGAGAGAGAGAGCAGAGTGAAAAAACTCCTTTCCCAAGCATCGTTTTGTTTCCAAAGCTTCCCAAATTACCAGCTTCTTGAAATAGGTTTAAACAGCTCTCTGGTGAAATGAAATGGAAATGTATTTAGGTTCACTGTGGGACAAAGGGGAAAGATTCAAAAGTGACACAGACGCGTACTTGATGTGAAGATTCAGCGACTTCTTACATGTTTGCAACACTGCCTCACTGCTGCTGGATCCCAAGAGGGAATCCTGCAACACTGACTGTAAAAAACAGTGAGGTAGCCTCTTTGATGTTTCTCATCCCGAAGTGATGTTCTGAAGTCTGCAGTTAGATTTGTCACTTGTTTGGAGACAAAGAATTTGAAATTGGACGAATGGGGTGGAGTGCAATCGATTGGAACGTCTGAGAATCAAGCCCCCATTTCTGGAAAAAAAAATATTAAATTAAATATATATATATATATATATATATTATATATATATATATATATATATATATATATATATATATATATATATATATATATATATATATATATATATATTATAAAAATGAAATAGAATAAAATATATATATATATATTCATTCCATTCATGATTTCTATTCATTCAGCTGCTGTGTCTGTAACCACTAAAATGAATGAATTAATGCCTTTATTGCCATTGCATGTCCACATACAAGATTTGCTGTCTCTCAATAACAAAAAACTTTCCAACTTTCTCAAACACACTCACATACTCACACATTAAAATATATAACTGTATGTATATATATATATATATATATATATATATATATATAGAGAGAGAGAGAGAGAGAGAGAGAGAGAACAGAAGATGTGTTTTGTAAGACTGTTTTGTAAGACTATCCTGAGGAAGGCCACAGTCAGACCAGGGCACAGGCACTGGGTCAGTCGACTGTACATTGACACAGAATGAAAGCTAGAAAATTCAAATGGAGAGAACACAATAGGGTTTGGCCCGGAGGAAACTCATTTAAAAACACAGACTTTGTTTGGGCAACAGAGAGGACTCTTAAATAAAAGGCTGGCTGGCAGACACACCGCTTCAAGGCACTTCAGATGTTTATGAAAGATGTAGATGAAAGACGAGGGGAATTGGATGTGAGGAAGAACATTTTATAATTTGACATCCTTGCATTGAAGTAAACAGAGCTAATAAATATATATGTAGTGCCTTGGATAGGTGATTATATGTAAAACATTTCACTGATTCCTGATGTACTTGCTAATTCCAACAAAGAGAAAGTAACACACCGGCCTTAGCTTTGATAACCCATCTTAAAACGTAACTTTTATATGTGCAAGGAAACAACCATTTTATACAGTTGAAATTATAGAGTTCTGGCAGCCAAGGAGAAGACTGATGAAGTCATTTTGCTTTCCAAAAAGAGGCAGTGGCAGAAGGCACTCAAATGGGAAAAGAACAGGCCATGCTCTGTGAAAACTTGGCTGTGTTTGGACAACCCTCTGTGCTGGCTCGGAGCATTCGCTCATGCGTGTTCCTCCCTGATTTGAATTTCATTTGCTCTAGGGTATTTTGTATTACCAAAAATCAAGATTATTCAAATGAGAAATTCTAGCATGGATTTAATGGGACTTCAAGTGTCTGAGAGTGCAGGACAAAATGTGAAAAATAAGTGCAAATGTGAAGAAAATCAATGTAAATTCATAATGCAGGGTTTTGGCTAAACATGTATGCTTTCTACCTCACTGGACAGTCAAAGAGATGCTTTACAGATTCCCAACCAGCTTTGTATCATAAGAATTTGGGCAGTACGTGTAAATGAACTAGAGTAAACTTCCTTCTGTGTTACCAGCGCCCAGATCTCCCTGTTCCATCTCTTAGCTCAAATCTGCTGGATGACACACAATGGATGTTGTTCGAACACGAGAAGAGCTTGAGAAAAGGATGCCCCTTTCTTTTTCCTCTCAAACTCTGACTAAACTATGATTAAACTGTGAAACTAGGGAATACTGATCAAATATAAACCAAGATTCTGTTACTCTATTGTCTATTTTCTGCCTAAAATGTCTTCTGAACATCTTTTAGTGCACTGTTTGGCTGTAATACAAGAATTTGTGAACAAGAAGCAGCCAACAAAGTGTTCCCTATATTGTAAAATTGATGGATAAAAAAAGATGTATTCAGAGATGCATCTCTGTTAAACTGTAATTCAAGACTGTTTGTTTACAGCTGCCCACCATATTGTTTCCTGTTTTAAAGTGGCCATGCTCGTATTAAGTCACCTATCAGCGAAAGCAATTTTTGTCATGTCGGGGTGCAGCACATTCTGGAATTTGCAAGTTTTCCACTCTTTTGGGCAAAAGTGAAGGGCAACAGCCCTTTTTCTCTGTTTTCTCTGGTCATATAGCATCAATTTCAAAAGTACTTGCATCTTTCTACTCCATACACAGCTTAGTTTCATGAAAATACCATTTTTCCAGCAGTGAAATATGTCTTTAAATAGTCATACTATTTCAGTCATATATACCTGGATGCTTTCCAGTAAAACCACAGCGTTCTACAGTTTGGTCAATGGACAGCTTTGCTGGTACAGCTAGGATTTAAGGTCTTAGCTCAAGAGCAACTTAGTGGCAGTTCTCAATGGACTACAGAGCTTAAGTTATTTCCTCAACTTGTTTTTGTCTCTACCAAAGTGTATTCTGGATGGTTTTCTGTTTGTCAAAGAGCGTGTTCTAAGGTCATGATCATACGGTAGAGGGAAGAGAAACCACAAACAGGAAACTGGCAGAACCAGAGATTCTGGGAGCTGGTCACCTCAGTGGGATTCCCCTGCTCTTCAAAGGTCCATAACTGAAAGTCTCTCTTCAGTTGATGGAATAAAGCCATGTTTGTTTCCTGCCTGTCTTATTTTAGCTCCTGAGCTGAGTGCACACTTGCTCTTTTTGCTTTCAGCCTCAGCTCTTTACCTGCTGCTCCTCTCTCTCACTGTGGCCACAACACCATGACAACTTCATGCTGTTCAGCTCTCGTTCTCCTTCCGTGCTGAACTACTGACTTGGGAAATACATGGATTGGCTGTCAACTTGCCAGAGATGTAAGAGCCACTTTGAAATCACAGCTTTGCAAGCCAGTGAAAATAAGGATGCCACCTACATCAGGGAGGGCTGGTCGCAGAGCTGAGAGCTTTTTCTGGGCCTTCACACTTGTCAGGATGAAGAGAATAAGTGAAGGGGACAAGGGAGTCAAGGGAGATCGAATCTTGAAACATGAGAGTTTAAAAAAGATTTAAATAAATCAAAAAGACGGATGTCCAATTATCCCCATTTCCACTATAGCCAAAAATAGTGTATAGTTAATACCAGCTCACAGTGAGACTACTTCAACCAAATTTTAATCAGTCTGCGCAGCAAGGAACTAATTGATTAATTGTTTAGCTTATAAAATGTCATACAATGACAAGTGCCCATCACAGCTCCCTGTAGCCCAAAGTGATGTCTTCCAATTAGGTATTTAATTTGATTCGAAATGAAGAGAAGCACACAAATCTTAGAACGTTTGAGACTGCAGGGACAACCATTTTGCATTTATTGCTGGACTTATATGATTACCTGACAGCCTTAAAGAAATAGTTCAACATTTTAGGAAATTAAAGTTATCTCATGTCTGTGCATGAAGTACAGAATTAGAGCCAGGAAGTGAATAGAGTGGTTTATCTTAAAGGCTGGAGGCAGGGGAAAACAGCTAGCCTGGCTCTGTCCAGCATTCAAAAATCAGTCTACCAGGACCTCTCAAAGGTCCAGAATAAAGGATTTGGGGGAATATATATTGGCATAAACTGAATATATTTAGTATGTTTTCTTTAGTGTATAATCACCTAAAAAGCAGGTTCATTGTGTTTTCATTATCTATGAACCATTTATATCTACATAGGAAGCAGGTCCTCGCCATGTCGCACAACCATGTTTCTATAGGAGCACAGAACCGACAAACCAAACACTGACTCTAGACAGGGTCTTTTTGTAGTTAGAGGCCCCTCTCTGATGAGAGCTTTGGAAAAGCACTTTATTAAGGGGTTTTACCAGTTTTAACAGAGGAAGAGACGTGCAGATAATTAGGCTCCTGCTAAAAACCTCCTGGACGTCTTTATCTTAAATTATTAGAGAAAAAAGGGTGAGTACACATGAGCAAGTGTGAGGCTAGCTGCCCGTTCATGACCAGTGTTGGAGAAGCACTGATTTGTAACATTAAACTTCTTTAATCCATGTTTTTACCAGTTTAAATCACCTGGTCTATTTGTTTTGGAGAGGAAGACACATCTGCAGATAATTTGGCTCTAAAATCTCCAGAACAATGGACACTAAATTCATTTGAACTGAGAGAAGCTTCTGGTTGCAACTGGTAGTCCTCACAACATGTTGCTAAATTTCCAAAAATCTTACAAAGGGTTCCTTTAAAGTTTGCTAATCGACACATTGTATCTGATGTTTGTCGAATCCATACACAAACAGAAATGTAAAGGACAGCATTTTATCCTTCCACCCAACACTTCTATAACATATCTTGCTGTAGTCCGTGTTGCCAGATACGGTTAATGAGCACAGGCACCAAAATGTGGCAACATGGATGTTACAACAAGCTTCCAGGAAGTCGCTGTCTGTGGCCAGCTGTTGTTGCCTGTAAAAGCGCATAATGATCTTATCAACTAATTCTCAGAGAGGAGGTGAATTAGCATATTCCCCAAAATGCTGAACTCTTGCTAAAGTGAAAGTGACCAACATCATGCCACCCAAATAAAATGATGCGGAAACAATGAAGTTCAAATCAATAATAACTATGATAGATGTAGAAAAAGCGAAAGATGAGAGGCCATTATATGATTAAAAACTGCTCTATATGACACACAGAAAATAAAAATGTAGTGCCCAAAATCCAGTCTTATCGTGACGATAGCAGGGCACAGCAATGTGACACACTCATCAATCTATACAGCCATCATATGAAACTGGGTACAGATGGATGGATCACATTGTTTAAGGTCTTCGGGGGCGAGAAGCGAGGACACTCTGGACAAGCGACCAGTCCATCACAGGGCTGACATGATTTCCCAAAATCAATCATTATCAAGTCAGCAGTGTGCAGTGTGTCAATTGTAGCACGGGATGCAACGGATTAGCATGCCAATAAAATCCCTGCTCTGTATGTTTATTTGAAAATCACCTTGAGGGAAGTGCCCTTCAAATCAAACTCTGCTCTTCTTTCCATGATGCTGATGTGAGAAAAACCATCTGTTACTTTGTGGTCTCTTACCACCACACACTGTGAGTGATGCGTGGGGAAACAAAGTCAAAAAAGCTTAATCTGCGCGCCTCTCCATCGAAAGCACAGAGTAACATTTAGACCACTGTCAAGAGGTTGAGAGAGCAGATGGTCAGAGACATGCAGTGCAGATGGCTTAAGATGAACTCTGTCTATGTGTGAGACCAGGGTGTCCAAAAGAGGGACAAAGACAGATGCAGCAAATGAGTTTGAGATACAGAAAACCTTAAAAAGCAAGTGTTAAACAAATCTAAAGATGGACAATTTCAGCAAGTGATGCAAAAAGAAAGAAAAAGCAATAGCAAATAGACTGCTACAGCCCCACAGACCTACCTACCTACCAGTAGACATGCTGTCAAGCCTCCATATGTTACCATGCAAAATATGCCCCAAGAGGGCCAAATCTTTCTCCACGGTGAACACAGAAAAGCAGCAGAATCAGGGTCAACCACATCTCTATTGCTTCCTCTTGACACATACCAGCATGCATCATTCCGTATCTTTGGCTTTGTATCATTCTCTCAATATTGATTTCCTTTCCTGTCCCCTGCTTTGTCTGCCAGGATAAGATGTCACCACTTGAGTATTATGAAATCCTTGAGCAAAAAGAAAGCAGGGAGAGGAACAGCTTGAACAGGTGAGATGAAAAACACCCAGTACGTTTGTGAGATTGTTGTGCGAGGCAGCAATAAACAGCCTGGGTGTTGTATTATGTACTTCTGCATTGCTTTTCCTCTCCTAATTGCTAGTATGTACTACCACTCTTTGTTCTTTGTTATTCTCTCACAATCCACTTTGTTACAATTTCTTCTGTTGCCTCTTTCAACCCACCACATAAATTCCAGTATAAACAATTAAGAGAATAAAAGACCTTACGTTATAGACTGCTAACTGCGTTCCCATACTCAAAACTAAACTACACAGTTGCCACAAAACCCAGCATAATCACATTTTAATCTCCCTCAGAACATGACGAATACATTACAGCTGACTTTACCCAGACCATGGATGTGGTATATGAATCTAAAATAAATAGCCCTCTTCTCTGTTGGGCTGCAGGCGAGTTCCCATACTCCAGACTATCTCAGAGACTCTACAGAGCTCAGAGCTTATATTTCCCATCATGATAATGCCTGAATAAGTACTGAAAGTTGACCTCACTTCCATACTGTCAGTGCCCCTCATGCACAATGTTCCCATGATTCACACATCCGGAAACAAAGCTTGGAAAACTGGAAAGAATCCTGTGTCCTTAGTTGCAAACCTTACTGTGCTAGTGCTAATAGAAACTGCTCAGCTGGGGCAGACCCTGAATAGGTCATTTATTGTCACCTAGGACTGAAACTAAGGATCATTTTCAATATTAGTGCATCTACTGGTTGTTTTTGGTTAATCAGTTTATCATTAAGTCTATTAGATGGCAGAAATAGTGAAAAAGCTCATTACATTAATTTAAATAGTTTGTTTTCACTAATCACCCCTAAATATTTACCAGTTTTATAAAACAGCAACAATGGGATTTCTTATGAAACAGCAAATCCTGATGCTATTTTATGCTAACATCTAAGAAGACCTGCAATTGTGGTGCAATTTTGCTGATAAATCAATGGAATTTTGATTGATTACTAAAGTTGTCATGGATTAATGTTCAAACACTAACACACTGAACTTAACTAAGTAATAGTTTCAGCATTACTGTCACCCATAGACTATATGAAAATAATAGACGTACAAGTTTGTCGACTCCTGTTTTGAAGCCACAAGTTTGGCATTTTGGCCATCTCAATTTTTTGGAACTAGTACTGACTCAAGGTGACTGTATTTAAATAAGAGGATGGAGTTATCAAAAAAGGAGGAGAGGATCTGACTCATAGACTGGTAATGCCATGCAGACAACCTCTCCCTCAAAGCATATGCAACCTTAATTATGCATAACTTTAAGCCTTAATAAAACAAGAGCTTTATTAATCTAGTTTCTCGCTTATTTAGTTATATTTAATGGCACCCCCTGTACAATTGTCATGGGAAATTAGCTAAGGAGACCAAAATCATTTTAGCACCACCCTTTAAACATGTTTATTTTTGCACAAAGTTTGGCATTTTAACATACGATTTACTCAGTTTAAGGGCCAGCCTCAAGTGGCCATTTGAGAAACTGCAGTTTTTTCACACTTCTGTATCAGCTTCATTTTTCAGCCCCAGAGTTTGCTGCTTGCTGTCACTGCATAAACAGTATTAATTATGATTTTTGTGTATTTACTGGCTTGTTGTGACAGAAATATTGCTGCTTAATTCCTAGTCTGATAAACAGTCTAGTTTAGTGGTTTGCACAGGCTTGAAAATTAAGCCTGAGCCCATGAATTGCTCATGACATACAGGCCCAACCCGACAATAAACCTGACTGTAATGCAACATTTGAAGCCGGCGCCCGAGTCTAAACCGGAATATACGAAATAATGATACACACACACATTCGCACGCACACACACACACACACACACACACACGTTAGCAGCAGCAGCTAAACGGGCTTATTTTATTTTGTCCCAGTCTTCTTGCTATCATATTTGAAATTCGTATTGCAGCTGCGACAATGCACATTCCTTGTGTACTCTCGGGTCTCACTCTTAACAATCACATCAAAGTACGCCCACAGACTAGCCTTCCCACTCTCGTTTGGGATTTTAATTAGCTCCCCTTTCCCTCTCTTGTGCCTCAGTTCTTCCATGGCTGACACTGCAACAAGTCACAAGCAGAGGGAAGTGTGTGTGTTTTGTGTGTGTACGACCTGATTGACAGCTCAGGACTGATGAGGGCAGGATGTGTGTGTGTGTGTCACATGACTTGGTCAGAGCTTCAGCAAGGAGCATAGACTTTAGAGCAGCCAAAAAAAGAGCACAGAGCCTGAGCCCTAATTATATAAAAAACAAAGCCCAACCCGCATCTGTAGCGCTCGGGTCAGGTTGACACCATCGGCCAAAACATATGTATTTCTGCTATTTCAAGTTGGGTTAAGAGAGGTGTGTGTGAAAAGCAGCAATAGTCATGAGCCAAATTTGGACCAAAATCTTGCACTTGGAGAACACAATCGAATTTGCTGCAGATTTCCACCAGACTTTATAAAAAGGGATTTATTAAAATCTAAAAACCATGTTGAAGATAATGGCCAAAAAGAAAAAAATATTTTAAACGCGAAGACAATGTAAGACATTCTCTCAATATTTTTTACAATTGAATGAATCATGTCTTGAGCATGTATACAGCCTTTTTGCTGAAAATCCTACAGTTCTTTGCCTTTAGTAGATGTGTAAATTATGCATCTGCCAGTCAATGCGCAAGATGATAATGACACATGACTGTCTGAAATAAAAAAACTGCCATCCACTGTAAACTATTACATGTTCAAAGTGTTATTTTGGATGAAGCGTCTCTCTATGTTAGTCAGTGAGTCACTCACACAAAAGGCAAAACAGTAACATGGAGTGAAGGAGACCTATATATCCACTATGGTGAAGACTCGACACCAACCCTTACACCTTCCGAATACATCTTCAATGAGACACAGATGACATGACAGCTAGAGTGTTCATTTCCCATCATTGCCATCTCCTCTCTATTCCTCCTGACCTTTTCAAAGATGCTACAGTCAAGGAAAGACATTATCAGAAAGAAATAAGATGGAGTGAGCACAGTGAGCACGAGCAGCCCAGTCACCAGAGGAAAATGTTGGCATTGTGCATTTCTGCAAACCATGGATAAATTACATTTGTACATTTCGTAAGTATTATATCAGTGTTTCAAAAGGGACATAGTTCTATTGCGTATATGAGCTGACTTTATCATTGAGAGGTGGCTGCAGACGGCTATAGACCGCTGTTCAAGACCAACAATACCCCAACAGTAAATGTTTTTAGCAAAATGTCGCTGTGTCTCCAGCAGCAATTGTGCCCCAAAAAAATGAGTATATTAAATCATCTGTGTGTTGGATTTAATGGCATCAAGTAGCGAGAATTGCCAATTGCGACCAGCTGAAACGTCTTCCACGTGCCATCTGTGAACTCTTGGTTAGAATTCCTTCAGTGTTCATTGTTCAGGAGGTTTTTACAGGGAGCTGAATTATCCACTATGCAGATATGAACTGCTTATTTCAAGGTAATGAAAACACAATGATTCTTATTTACAAGCGATTATATACCAAAGTAAACATACTCATTACATTGTATTCCATTTCTACCAATATATCACCCTAGATCCATCACACTGAACCTCAAAGCCAAAACCTAATCTTTTTAACCATAAACAAGTAATTTTTTTGCCTCAACATAACCACATTGACCGCATGTTACATAACAATGTATAAATGTTGCATATCCTTGCTTTACAGAAATGTACAGTTTCATCATTTATTCTGGCAAATGCGCCAGAATGAGGACGCAATTTGTTTATGTTTACGCGTGTAAGATAGAAAGAGCTGCTGCAGAAGGGTGCTGGCCACACATGTCACATCAGGAGGCATGATTATCCACCAGGATTACACTTTAATCAATCTAAAGCACTAGTCCCTGTCTGCCACTGTGCTAATCCCATCAAAGGAGGGCTCTTTCTGCCTGTCAGTTTACGCTCTTCCCATTCAACACTGCGTTAAACCCCCCGTACAAAGCTGTATGTCAAGAGTCAACTGGGCTTCGGCCTGGAGACGTCGCGCTCCCCACTCAGCAGCACTGCATCCAGTCCTCCAACAATTCATTCAGTTTCAAGATGCTGCAGACAGGATTTTCTCATTGACAAAGCAAATTAATTGTGACAATGCATTTTAATCTTAAAAATAACAATAGCATTTACATTTTTGGCTGTTGTAACCAATGCTGCCATAGTGATTAGCTTTGTATCCATAAAATGAGTAAACAAAAGAGCTGTTTATAGCATGGTTAAAACCATTAGTCAGCCGATCAATTTGTTGATTAACTGAAACAACAATGGATGACAATATTTAATTAATCATTCATCTAGCAAACTTGCCAAAATACTGTTGGCTTAACAATCAGTTCAGTTGGCTGAAAACAGTTTTCAGACAGTTTATAGACTATAATATATGTCCTCCCTAATGCAGAGGGCTTGATTGTCTAGTATAGTCTGTGTGTGTGTGTGTGTGTGTGTGTGTGTGTGTGTGTTTGTGTGTGTGCATGTGCTAGCCATAGACTGTATCAAATAATGGACTTAGCTATTGTGACGTCACCCATTTTTTTGTGGACTAGCATTTTTAATCCTCAAGTACAGCATTTTGTCTGTCTTCATCTTGTTTTCTTTCTGAAGCCAGAAGTGCTCATATTTGAAAGAGAGGATGGGACTATAGGTGAGCAAGTGGTGGATCTGACTCACAGACTGCAGCGATGCTTTGCAGACAGCCTGTCACTCAAGTGGCCCCGCCCTTAAATATGTTAACTTTACATGCAGTTGTCATGAATGCAGAATTTAGCTATAGAGATGAAAACAGGCATGTTTATTTCTGTTTAAAATCTGGAATTTTAACATGGGGATCTATGGGGAATGACTTGCTCTTGGAGCCACCCTCAAGTGGCCATTAGTGGAACTGCAGTTTTTGGCACCTTGCGTTGGCTTTATTTCTCAGCCTCAGAGCGTGCCGCCTGGGACTGAAAAAAAAAAAAAAAAAAGTGTATTCATGTTCTTACTCACATCCAGTAATACGCATGCATGCAACCACCCACACACATACACACACACACACACACATATAAATAACACAACTTTTACATTTAGAAATTCTCCCAGTGTAGGCAGCACATTAAGCCTTTTATTTTCACCAGCGTTTAATCAGGAGGTGGAACATGTGAATGCCACAATGCAAGAGAAACACACAGTAACGTGCATTCAGGGCAGTAGCCTACTGTACAAACACAAACTACATTAAGAGAGCTGCATGTCTGTGTGTCTATGATGAAAACATCCCGCTTTTATCTCTTCCCTCATAGCCTCACTCTCACACAGCTCAGATGAATGGACGGATAGAGAGAGAGAGAGAGGGGAGAGAGATTTAAAAGAAAAGTCACTAAGGGACAGAGGTACGTAAAATGGAAGACACACTGCTTATGAGCAGTCGGGATAAAAATAACCTAAGAGCCAGGGAGAGATTTTTTTCTGTAGACTGCTCTCCATCCATTTGTGCATGCATGTACTGTATATGTGCATAATGTTAGAGCTCAGAGGGAGGAGGAGGAGGGAGAGAATCATGTTTTCAGCATCAGATTTAACATACACTTACTGTACTGATACCTTTTACAAGATCCAAACTAACCATAAATCTACTGGCAGATCAGAAGACATAGAGCTGCAGGTTGTTAAAAAAAGCCTACATCTTTTCCCAGTAAACAAACAGATGGTCACCTACGATGATGTGCCAGATAAGTGCGCAAAACAGTGAGACAGTCAGATAAAGAGACAACAGGACTTGACCAAACAAGACATACTAAACACGACCCATCTGCTTGATCCTGGTGACAAAAATTGGGTTTGTTATGCAGGCTAGTTATTTCTCTCTGTATTAAACCACAGTTGGCATGAACATCCTAACTGAAATGGTTTAGGACAAATCTGGGGCTCTGGGTTGTTGCCAAATTGCCGCATTGCATAGAGAGCTCTGAAGCGGCTTAGTCAGCTGCAAGACAATGCACAGCGGTGGCATCATGACACAGAAAAACAAAGCGTCAGTGGGTCACTATTGGTTTGTGTTTGTGCAACGATGCAGGCTGGCAAAGCATGTGTTGGCTTTTGCTTTCTACTGGGAGAAGGCATGACCACACAGCAGGAGCAAAGTGTGATGCACTCAGGCCTGATGGCGCCCACAGCCATTTTTCACATTTCTTAAGTTTTTTCAGTTGTTTATGTTGACAGGTGCAATATACGGTGCAATATGTAATGTTTGAATAGTGACGTTTTGTATCTTTTTGGCTCTGCAGTCCTATTTAAAGCAGTTTAAATGGTTTTAGATAGTAGCCATCATGCACATTTTTATCCACAGACCCCAAATTTCGGACAGTCGCACCCCATTCACCCAAATATGATTGTAAACATACTCATATTAAAGCTAAATGTTGACCTTACAGTAATTCTTCCATTCAGATTAGCAGAGACAACACAATAAAAATGTGTCACTGTCTAAATACT
Source organism: Plectropomus leopardus (assembly GCF_026936395.1). Lineage (NCBI taxonomy): Eukaryota > Metazoa > Chordata > Actinopteri > Perciformes > Serranidae > Plectropomus > Plectropomus leopardus. The sequence continues at coordinate 12,656,639 of NC_142180.1, forward strand.
CAGTTATTTTAAAACAAGTCCACATTGCTTTGTTTGAACATGTATCTATAAAACACACCACAATTCATATATAACCCACATAATTATGAGCCAGTTGTTCATAAATAACCAACAGAATCAGGAAGGCTGCGATTACATGACCAATGCTCTGATGGCAGTAAAGCAGGAAGTAGTATAAAGACCGAAAGTCAATGTAAGGAGTTAGGGGTCGGGTCCCACAACAACAGGACTTTTCCCCAGGAGATGGGTGTTTGGTGTGAAACATGAGGGGACATGAATGTCTATCAAATTTCATAGCAATCCATCCAGTAGTTGTAAAACTACTCAAAAAAAGCCATCAATGTAATTGGTTAAATTGGTTAAATGGATTTTAAAAACATGTAAAGGTATGTAGTCTTTGCAAAGCTCAAAAGCAATAACTTCCCAACTGCATTATCTTGACAAGCTGACATATAAATTCAGTGCTTTCAGTTTTTACATCCAGTAAAAGTAGTTACAGTAGACCTGACTTTGACTTCTGCATTGCTTTTTATTTATTGCAGCCAAACTGCTTTCAGAGCTGAATATTGATTATATATTTATTGAGCTCTGCAGTGACTGCCCTTTTCTGTTGTGTTGCTATTGTATGCATCCAGTCACTATGAGACTGCAAATACATCTGCACTCTTGCCACGAAAATCGGAAACATTTATTACACTCGATGGTTAACATAATTCACAGTGACAGCTGACCAAGCAGGCTAATTTGAACAGGAAAACCCTCTCTGTCCGTTTGTAAATGTGTGGTGGGCTACAACTAGAAATTGTAGCGGTGGAGAAACTCATTTGCTCTGAGGCTTGGCCTCGGCTCAGACCAGAATTTCATTAAGACACTAATGTTGCTAAGGAAATATGACTGCGGTGCAATGAAATCCGTTCCAAAGAGTGAGTGTAGTGTTGCTACCGAAACCCTCATTTGAGATGCCAATTATATCAGGGATGCAGATTCTGCTCTAGCAGATTCTTGCTCCCCTCTCGCCCATCACTGCTGCCTCCTCTCATCTTCTTCCCATCTTGCTTTTTTTCTTCCCCTTTCTACCCTCAATCTTTCCCTGTCCCTCCGCATTCCCTTCCTCCATCTCTCTGCATCTGATTTGCTGGATGTGAAAAGAGATGGCTTAGTGTTTCAGGAACCCACTGCTGACTGATAGAAATATCTGATTGGGGAGCAGACATGCAGGCAGAAAGATAGATAGCGGGGGGGAAACATGGCCTCTGGAATGCCTGCTGACATTCTCTCTCTCCTGCTCAAACTAAATCATTAATTTAATGTCTCTCTACCAGGCCTTCCTATAACTGACATGGGAGAGGTGAGCTGAAAGAGGGTTTCTGTCTCTTGCTTCCATCATCCCTCCATCCTTTATTATTTGTTTTCCTGCTTTCATCTCTCTCCCTACCTCACTCATTTTCTCCTCCATTCATTTCTTCATCCTTAAAATCAAGCCCAAGATCGTCCCTCTGTTTCTTCTTTCTCCTTATGTCTGTTTCTCAGATGCTGCACACAGTAAACACTCCGCGGGATCCTATCTGTCTAGCAAAATGCTTTCTAGCAGTGGGATGAAAGGCATGCAGCACTGACTAGAAATTAGGGGCTATCTGTTATCTGATTGGCTGACATGGAGAGCTGTCTGTGGATTTTAGTTACCGGGGAGAACAGGGAGATAATGGCACTGTGTCAGCAACTTCTGGAGCTGCAGGGGCCAGAAGAAGATAGAAAGTAGATAGGATGGCCAGTCTGAGGTTTTGTCACAGTTTTTGTATTTTTGTATTTTAATCTTTATTCTTCATAACCATACTAAAGGAATCATCTTCTGGACAGTATGACCAGGCTCTACAAACATAATGCCTGGGCCACACTGCATGTGTGAGCAACATGTGATGGCAACCTCACTGAACTTCTGCATCTTGCTTGCTTGTGGTGTTGACACTGACATTGTTGTTGCTATGGCACTGCAGCACAGCTGCCTGCTGTTACAACTACTGTATTTCCACAATTTAAAGCACAAATTTCACTCATTTATGAAGTGTGCAAGCTGCTGTGTTGTGTTGCCTCATGTTGCGTGTGTCGGCAAAAATGTTGCACTTGAACACACCTCAAAGACTAGGGCCAGAGCAGGTTGTCCATTATTTGAAATACTGTATCTGAATCCCAAATTGCTGCTGTGAGCGCATGTAGCAGGTGGCACATTGTATGGTTTCTCAGACGTCAGTGAAAGTGTGTGATTGGGTAAACGTGACATGTTAAAGCGCTTTGAGTGGTCGGAGAATTAGAAAGTCGCGATACAAGTACAGGTCCATTGACAATGAATTTACAGCCAACAGCAAACTAGCATGTACATTCTGCACCTGCATGATAGCAAATAAATCTTTGTACCAGCAAGCAGTGGTAGTCTCTATTTGTAATTCAAAAAGGAACACTGGAAGACCGTCAGGACAGATTCAAGACATTATTAGCCAGTTTCTACATTAACAACACAACATAATGGAATTGTGCTAGTGAACAATATCACAAATGATTAAGAACCGTTTTAGCTAAAGAGCTCAAATCCAACTTAATATAACAAGTTTTCTCCATCTCACACCTCTTGACTGTAGCTGTTTTTCATTGTGCTGAATTGGCCAAAAACAGCCCACAAGGACCAACTAGTGCAGATTCTCACAAATGGTGGGACATTGATGGGTTAGGGCCCTTACAAAAACTTCGGCTCGGTGTGTCAGGGCCCTTACAAGAAGAAGCCCATGGGTCCCAGTGTTGGGTAGAATACATTGAATTAATTTGTACTCAATTTTAAAACCATATTACAAATTAAAAAACTAAAAAGTAAAATAATCTTATAATGAAATTAATATTAACAAGAGTGCATCATCTTCAGTTGGCTTAAAAAAAGAGTACACCTAATAAAACACTTTTGAATATATACCATGGACTTACTTCTAAACTACTCACCCAGTCCAAAATATACCCTTTTTCTTCATATTATTGCTCAATGTAATGGAAATCTTTTAATGTACAATTATTCCCTTTGCATTCATTTGACGCACTGTCGGGGAATAAAAAACAACATACTTAAAAGCAGTTTTGCAACATCAATAATTCAGTTCAGGAACTGCGTTTCAAAAGAACGGCTTCAAACGCCGGGCCCTGATTGACAGTCACAAGAGGCCTCCCTGATGATACAATCTTGCTGATTGGAGTCATTCATGGTGGGTGTGCCAGTTCAAGTGCTGCAATCTAGTCTGATTGTGTCACAATGACACCTGCACCTTCCCTCTCTCTCCTCTTATAGCTCTGACTCTTTTTTTTCTGAGTCTCTGTAGTAGTCAGGAGCTGCTTCCATCAAAAGGATGCACAGTGGATTTGGGGTTGCTAAAAAGGATGCAGCGAAGATTTCTCAAATTTGCTTGAAGGGGGACAGCCTTGTGTAATGTATTCACTCTTGAAATGCACATTTTAAAGGAAGCAATTAGAACGCAGTTATGGATTTAACTTTTCAGCTACTAACAGATTGTCAAATTTTGCTGATGTTGCTACAGTAGCAGGTTTTGTTGGATTTCAAGCAATTTCTGTTTGTTTGCCTGTGTCTTACCTGTTGCCTGCCAGCTGTGTATGTTCTGCCTGCCAAGTCTGCTGTGTTTGTTTGCCTGATCTTGACTGCCTGTCACCAAGTGTTACCCTCCGTAAACTGCCTTTTTACTAACATTTGGATCCTATCGCCTGCTGCCAGCAGAACCCAGTTGTGAGCTAATGCCTTTCTATCTATAAGCAAACAGACTTTGTAATATTTGTCCACAGAGAGACAGTTATTCCCTAAAACTGTGTTTAACACATTTTTCCCATTGACACACCTGGTATATGTAAATATTTTAATGATCTTATATTTTGCCACTTTTTGCTTGGTAAGCATATTTGCTGCAGCATATTTCTTACACAAAATTACATAAACTCTACCTGTCTGGTATAATTACATTGGGTTTCCTCAACATTCAGTCACTGGAAATACTGCTGATATGTGCGTGTGTGTGTGTGTGTACATAACAAAAATCACTGGGCAAACACTGAAATACAGAAGATTCCGCCTGGTCCCTGGTGGGAAACGAATGTTTTAGAAGCTCCAACAACAAGCTGCGAGAAACTGAAATGCACAAACACACACTCACAGGTGGAGGAGCAGACAAGGTTCAGGGCTCATTAAATCTCGGTCAGGCAGCAGTTCCACTGAGGCCAAACACTCTGCAACTCACACGAGAAAGGTTCTTACTGAGGCAAACACGTGCACGCACGCACACACAGGCATGCACGCACACATGCGCGCACGCACACACACACACACACCTCTGAGAGCTCATAATCTGGTAGTTTACAAGCAACTTTTTGTGTGTGTGTGTGTGTGTGTGTGTGTGTGCACCAACACTGCATACGTGTGCAGTGTGCTTTCACTCTCTCACACCACAAGCACACAGATACACAGTCATACGCAGCAGTGAGGCATTCATCTGTTGATCTACATTCCTGAGCTTCATGCAACCCATTAGTGCAAGCCATCTCACCACCGCCAGTTTGAAAGATGAGAAGGACATCAAACAAGCTTTGCGCACACATATGCAAACACACACATGCACAAATGCACTCTTTTACACAAAAAAAATGTTTTATCTCCCCTTCACTCACTCTCAGTCATCTCATCATCTTTTTTCTTCCTTTTCATCTGTTTCATCTCTGCCTTTCTTGTACTCTTCTTTACTTCTAACATCTTAAATGTGTGTGCTTTAACCTCCGGGAAGGCAATAACTACCTTAGAAGCAACAGAGGTGAGTGTGTGTGTGTGTGAGACAGAGAAGAGTGCCATGAAGTCAATTTTCTCTTTGGCTCGCAGATGGGAGGCATAAAAATTTCATAGGAAAAAAAGAGTTGTCAGATAGAGAAAGCATGTGTTGACGTTGTCTTGTGAATGAGTTCAAGGGGGCTGGAGTGAGAGACGAGCATAAAAAACCATCACTAAGTGCAACCAAGTGTGTCCAGAGGCCCTAACACAAGCCCATCAGGATGACACAATTCTCAAATACAATTTGAAGACATTAGAACTTTAAAATTTGCCTTTTGATAAATTAAAAAAAAAACACTCAGAACAACTTAAAAACATCCACAAGCAGGAAGAATTAATATTGCCAAATCTTCAGCACCAGTAGCTAACAGGATCTCAAATGACCTTTAAATGAATGGTGTCAGAGTTTAAATCTTTTCTGAGAGGAAGACCAAGGAAGTTTCGATGTGGAGCAGCACATGGAAACAGTGCGTGACTCATCAGAAGTTCAGAGGTTTAAAATGTAAAATCTTAAGTCCTCAAACACACACACATGCATGCGCTAAGGAAAGAGACACACACATCGACATGTCTACATTTGCAATTCTACACAGCTGCTGCTGTTTTGCCTCTTGCTGATAGGAAGCACAAGTCTGCTGGCGCTGCAGCTCTGCAGGTGATGGTTGTTTAGATTTGGGCTGCTCTCAGGGACAGTTCTGTGCTTCTGTGCCCGTGTGTGTGAGTTCTGTTTGTTTAATCACACACTCAGTACTCATACACCTGAGAAATTTGTCTAAAGACATCTTTGACTTGCTCTACCAACCTCCTAAAGGATGTCAATTGTTACTCTTACTTGTCCATCCATGCAATTTTCCTGAAACATTTAAAGCTGCTGTAGGTAACTTTTATAAAAAATAAGGTTTTGTCATATCTGCTGAAACTTTCATCATATCCTGACAGCAAATATATGGCATTTTGCTGAAGATATAACTTGCATCAGTGTTTCTCACAGAATTTGAAAGTTTGTTTGGTGATAGCTGATGGTGGGGGTGGAGGTGGGGATCAGCAAACTTTCCATTTTGTTTTTTGGTGTAGTTTTTCTTTGTGAGTGTCCCTTTTTATCATTATGCGTCTCATGAGTTCTTTTTATTCCTCAGCAGCAGTTTATGAAGTATAAGTCACAGGGTGGTTAATTGATCAATCCATCCAATCAGAGGTGATCAGATCAGATAGATGAGTGGAGCAGCTTCTGCAGAGGCGAGTGAAAAAAAACGTTTAGACCCGGCGTCAAACACAATTAAGTTTAACTTTTACTGCGCATGGTGTTCTGCTGCTCCATCTGGGCCCAGAGCACACTCTGTGCTCCCAGAGTGTTGTGCAGTATGGTATACTGTATATCCCAGTACCACTGCTAATCAATGGTCAAGCTCCCAAAATAACAAATCAATACGTGATGGCAGATGTTATCGTGGCCAACTGCCATAAATAAATGTTTGGGAAACATTGTACATGATGAATTAGTTATCCAAAAAAAAAAGCCGGATTAATTTTCTATTCTATTAACAGACTGATTATTTCAGCCCTAATGTGTCCCCTCTGCTATTTTACTGTGGTTGGTCTGTTAACCAAATTCTATTTTCAAAACCTACATGGTTTGATACAACTGTTAAATTCCTCAGACATCCCACTGTCGTCCAGCAGCCGCAGCAACAATCATAGTCCTCTACACTCTCACATAGTTGTGGTTTACCGACAATCTCTCCTTGCCACTCATGCTGTCAGCAAGAGCAGTAGGAGGCAATACCGATAGTAAGCAACAGTCACTGAGTGTGTGTGTACTTGTGTTTCTGTCAGTAAACTCACATGGAACAGACTTATAATGTGGACGGGGAGTATGTACAGTGTTGATAATTGAGGTTTAGGCTCTGGTCTTGTCACCCCAAAGTGCAACGCAGTGGAGACTGGGGGAGTGAAGATAATAAACCAATTGGGAAAACTTATAATCAGACCCTGCAGGTGGAAGCTGAGGTCAAAGCAGGACGTGAAATGCTGTAATACTGACCAGCAGCAGAAAAAGGGAGAGGAGTGTTTGCAAACTGAGCAGTGAGGCAGTATGGGAAAATAGCGTTCATAAATAGACTGCAGTGCAATAAAAGTGCAGCAGATATCCAACATGTTTCAGTGAGTAAAGTATGTTTAGAAGAGTTGAGTTTAGAAGAGGAACTCGAGGAGTCTGCCAAGGAAATAACACTTCCACAACCTTCGTAAGAAGAGCATAACACTGTATCCGCATTCGATATTTATATACACACAAGCATCTCAAATATTCAAATATACACTCAGAGAGCCAGAGGTTATTTCAGGTTCAAAACACACAACAGTTTCTCTCTCTCTCACACACACACACACACACACTCTCACTCACTCAATACATCTTTTGACTTTTTTGCAGGGAGTGGTCACTTCTAACAACACTCAGACAGGAAGTTCACGTTCAGCCAGCCAATTACAAGACAGTATTTGGTGATGAAGGTTCCATTAGGAAGTCCCACGTTCCCCTGTGCACTCTCGACTCCTCACACGACAGACTCTGTTTTTTCCTGCCTGTCAATGCCAGGAACCCATTAAGGAGCAGTGGTGGGGATACAACGTAGGTAAACAATGTGAGGATGGACCTAGCCATTGTTCCTCACCGTTGCTACTTGAGAAACGTCCGGTTGTGGTTCCTAATTTCAGGCTCAGCTGCAGTTCAGGACTTTGTTTTAAATTCTACGTGAAGAAATTGTTGTTTAAATGATGGCTCTGATCTGAACTCAGATATGAACTCACTGGAAACTGCATCTGACCCCTGTCCTTTAAAGGGCCATACTGGAGTTAATTATGTAATCATCATGGTTGGACAGTTTTGGGAATGTTAACAATTGTCTTATTTTGATGCATTGAAGGACACCCCCGGCATCCAAGCTTTAGCTGTCACCAGATACTGTTTTAAGGGTTTTAATCCTACCATGAAAAGGTAATAGAGGAAAACTTGCATGCTTTGGGAAATGGCTGGCAGCATTGTGAAAAATATACAATGAATTGTTAATGGCCTAAACCTGCAAAATCACTGTTGCAGCCTTAAAAAGAGAGGAAAGTTTTGAATATATGGTTTTGTTAGAAAGTGAAAACCAGGCTTGATTCCCCCACCCTACCAGAGGTCTAAGAACATGGGAAACGCTAACAGCTTGTTTTGTTCCTCTGATCGCTATAGTTCCCCTCAGCGTTGAACTGCAGCCCACCTCAGTGACCCTTGTCGAGCTACACTCACCCACTCATGCATCCGCCATGGACATTCCACAAAAACACACATACTATTGTTGAGCTCAGTAACAATGGAAACAGCATAGCCAACTGTTTTTCAAAGACTGGACTGATGTCACAAGACGATTTCACATGCTGTTCATCTTTGAGGTGTTTGTTGACTGTCACGGTTACACCCCCTTTTCCACATTTCAACTAAAGTTGGAAGCACCTTCAGATCACAGCGGGACATTCCAGTATTGTTCTGACAAGGAAGTGAAAGAAGATGTCACACAAGAAATACTAAAAGCATTCTTTTCCAATTCCACAAGGCTGCTGTCACATCATAAAGAAGGATGTTTCCAACATCATCTCCTCCATCACTAACAAGAAAATAGGAGAAATGTTGTTTTAAAGAATATGTGAAAGAAATGATGGAGTTTTTGGCTCTAGATCACAAAAAAGGCTTTGCATCTCTTCCTCATCACTGTTCAATACAACAAATGGGACACAACAAAGGCACGGTGCAACACAACAGAAAAAAATGGGGTTTTATTCACTGATGGCCCACCTGTAGTGCTCTGCTGGGGCCTTTCCAGGGATACAATATGGTGTGTTTAGAAATTCTGCTTAAAGCTCCAGTTTGCAGGAATTATGGCTACTGTTTCCTTTATATTTTGGATTATTGCAGAAATAAGATTTGTGGTAAACAAGTGTTTATGACAGTTGCACATTTTGTTCAGCAAGATAATCTTCAAAATAAACTCCACTTTTATGAATTTTAAAGCATAAATGCAATCGCTAAAAGTAAAAAGCTAACGCCTATAAACGTACTACAACGCGGCCGCATGTCTTCAACGTCACCTCCATAACGAGGCTGTAAAGCTGTGTTCGACATGATGGCGCTCTGTAGCCCCATTTAGGGAGTGTCTTCTTGCACGACATGTAAAGGCTTAAAATTTACAAGTGGGGGATTTACAGATGGATTTTATGTTGTAAAATGTCCACCGCTTAAGCTTATGTTATCCACAGACTTTATTTCATGTATCTTACAACAAACCCATTCAAAAAAACAAAACACTGACTTCGAGATGAGGGAATGCGAAGTGCTAATATTCAAACAAATTTCTGGGTTTTAGGACTCATTCCTGTACCACTCTGTACCTTTGAAAGGCTTGGTAATCCAGTGGTTGATGGGGGGATGTTGATCAGGAGGAATATATTTAGCCCTGTAGCCAAACACAACTAAGCCTGTGAGCAAAAAACAAAGAGATGACTCATTATTGTATTAAAAACTTAATACAATGGATGGTGTCTGTGAGTGACTCTGAGCGCAGTGACAAAGCAGGTGAATTGCATTATTTTGGACCGTCAGTCAAAGGTTAATTGTCATCATTAGTAATCTGCTCCTTTTCAGGCAACTAAAATAAATTAAGTTAAATCATCAACTTTAACCTGCACAGTAGTTGTTAGACACTGTGGACAGTAATGCGAGGTCCCTGGGATGTCACATGTCATGTCATCAGTCAGTTGGTCATTTGAGTGACACTAAATTAAATGACTTAAATTGGTAAAGAGACTGTAGTAGGACTGTGCTGTGTACAGAGCCAAGCCAGCCGACATTCCTCTAAACACAAAATGTGCTTTCAGGGCAAAGAAAGAAATCTGCCTACCTTGGCAATGACTTCAGTGCTGGTTGGCTGCTGTCCAAAAATGGGCTGGATCAACATCATCCACAACAAACTCATGAATTGTCAAGGGCCAAAGTGCTGATGTTGACAATCTCTTATTAAAGTTACAGTAAGTTTTGCAATTTGTCTGAATTCATACATTTCTAATTTTATACTTTAAACCATATGATCGATGGAAAAGAAAGAATAAAGATAGAAAGAAAAAGCTATAACATAAAGTTAATAAAGTGGATTGAAATAGATTTGTTTTGAATGTATTCGCAGAATTTGGTGAATTTAATAAATTAAACTACTTTGAGAATTTCTCCTCTCACTTCTACCCCTCCTCAGGAAACCACCTGAGGACCACAGAGCCACTTAAGTTGAACTTTTGCAAAGTCCCACTGTTTTGTGCTGCAGGCACAAAGCATACACACACACACACACACACACACACACACACACACACACACACACACACACACACACACACACACACACACCACCGGCACTGTGCGAACTCACCCTTCTGCTGACAGTGATAGGAAGGAGCACACCTCTAGCTTTAGGATACCGACATGGAGAGAGAGGGAGAGAGAGCTGTGAAAGCACGGCACAGCTGAGGAATAGTGTGTCAACAGAGAATGAGATTAGTAGTGCTATCCCTAGGCGTTCACTCAGCTGGTGTGTGTGAGTGCGAGCCTGCTGACTCGTGGCTCTCATGTATCTGTGTGTGTTCACAGCGAGGGGTTTTTGGCTTCTTTGACTGACACAGACAGAGAGTTTAGGGAGTCCCTCTCCCTCCCACAGCACAGCTAAGAAGCCCTAAAGCTCCTTAGCCAAGGCTCTGCCACTTGTTCAGTGAAAGAACATCTCTTTTTTTTTTAAACTGTGGAGATAAAACAATAAAAAAAAAAAATCCAACTATTGTTGCCCTACATGGCTCGATTTCATGCACACTTGCAAAGTAGTGTTTTTGAAAACTCACACACCCTCACAGATTCATTCCTTTTTTAGTTTTGTTTTGTCTTTGTAGTGGGTTATTTGGTTCAGTAAGAAACCAAACACCTTTATCCCTTTCAGCAATCAGCTAGGCACACACATTTGTGCGCAAACACACTCCCGCTGTGTGGGCCAACAAAGGCATTTACAGGTTCAGAGAAGCCTTAGGAGGAGTCAGTGGATGTGAAAGTCTGGAGAATAAGAACCACATGGGAGCGCCGGGCACGTGGCCAGTCCAGACAGAGCACAGGCTGGCATTGACTAGCACTAGCCAACTTCACACACACACACACACACACACACACACACACCATGCACATTACACATTACTGCCCATCTTGCTTGGTGAGAAAACAACCTGCAACAGACTGCTCTAGACACACCAGACACACACGCATCACTACAATGTGTGTGTGAAGGAATCATTTCGTGTGCCACGTGGTTTGTTTCTTAGCCGACAACTGACGTTAGAGTAAGAATAATTAGCATCGTGACAATCGCACAAACTCAGAAAACACGAGCAGAGCATGGTGTGTTTATTCAGTGTGACGGCACAGCGTGTTTAGTTATTCAGAGTGAAGCAAGTGTTCTGTGCTCTACTCTGTATAAGAGCAGTCATCCCAAGATGCTCACTGGAGTGGCTGCAGACTCTGGGTGGGCCCAGTGTGTGTGTGCGTGTGTGTGTGTGTGTGTGTGTGTGTGTGTGTGTGTGTGTGTGTGTGTGTGTGTGTGTGTGTTTGTGTGTGTGTCTATCTGTGCTTCAATACACTTTCCATCAGATTAAGCTGCTAAGCCTTTCCTATACAGTTCTACCTAAGGCCTGGTCCCTAATGGTCTGGTTTCCACTGCAGGACCAAAGTGGACTACTTTACTATTCATGATATATAGTTTACCCCAGAAAATCTTGTTTGTTTTCCCTCTTGTAGGTAATGTGAACAGTGATGCTTTTAGATAAATGCTAACATCAGCGTCCTCACATGCTCACACTAACAATGCTAAATACTGATGTTTAACAGCTACAGTGTCTTAGTTTAGCATGTTGGCATACTAACATTTACTGATAAGCATTTAACATACAACTGAGGCTGATGGGAATGTTAATAGTATTCTGATTTGCTCATGAACCACTGGACAAATTAAATAGTTGATCGAATGGAACAAGATGAAAAGTCAGGGATATCTAAAGTTACTTCAGTTTGAGTACGACATGAATGTTAATACCAATACTTGTTGAGACATTTCAGCCCTTTGTCATTCCTAACACGTCTTATATCACCACTTGGTCAGTGAATTTGGTGCCAGACACCAAAGCCAAAAGCCACCTTTCACGGCTGTGGATGGGTCCAACAAAACCCAGACCTTCACATAGGAGCCTGCTGTTCGCTTCCTCTGTGAATGTTGAGCCAAACCATGATGTTTTTTTCTAAACCTAACCATGTGATTTTGTTGCTTTAACCTAACCACATGCTTGTATTTTGAAAAAGACTGTATGTATCTAAAAATTCAGAAACTGGACATTTCCTGTGAAAAGGGAAGAGTATTTTGAAAAGAAAAGGACACAATTCAGTTAACAGGCATGAACTGAAACACCGTCCCTGAACGTCAACAACAAATGCAGGAGGACACTGAACAAGTAGTGATATACGATGAGTTAGCATGAGAATGTGTTTCACTCAAAACCACAAATGTCAACGTGCTATTGGAGCTAGAGCAGGATTCATCAGTCAGTGGGACTCATCCTCTGCGGACCATGTATGTGTGTCCCAAATTAAATGCTAATCCATTCAACAGTTGTTGAGATCTTTCAGTCTGGACTAAAGTGACTGGCGGACATTGCCGTCCCCAGAGCCACTTTTCAGTTAAAGGTTTAACGTATAGGATTTAGTGGCATCCAGAAGTGAGGTTACAGAACTAAAACTTATCCTGTGTCCTGTGTGTTTTTAACTGTAATTAAAGCATTACAAGCTCTGCTATGTATTAAGTAAAATATTTGAGATTTAGGATTACAAAATCTTCTCAGATTGCACACCCATCCTTAAAAATTCATGGATAGTGAAAAAAGGGCTATTTTGCTTGTTTTCATTTCCTGAAAAGTTGACATTTTACGGATAAACTGTTTCATCAGACAGTGCCTATTTGCAAATAACACATCATGGCATCATTACAGTGAATGCATCTAACAGCCACCAGCATGTGAGCTGCTATGAGTCACCTCACTGCACCTCCGAGGAAATCACGCAGACACGCACACACACATATACAAAAATAAACACACACACAGCTAGAGACTGTACACTAATGCGGGTCAGCAATATCTCAGAGGACTGTGGCTGTTTGTGTGTGTATGTGTGTGTGTGTGTGTGTGTGTGTGTGTGTGTGTGAGTAAATAACAATGTGGCCTTTAACCTGGGTATGGATGGGGAGTTCTTAATGTCAGTGAATGCAGCATAAAACACAGTCACACACAATGTGACAGCCTGTAAACATGCCCCATGTAACAGGGACGCTTTGCCTTTTTAATGTTGTGTAGCTGCGGTTAACCAACCAACCATGGACAATGCTCTGTGGCAGGCAAGCAAAGCAGTGACCAAGACTAACTGAGAATACATACAGACCAGAAAATAGCAGAGATAGAGAGAGACAGGGAGGTTTTGCATTAGAAAGAGAGAGAAGGCATCGATGCAGCGTGAATGCATGCAGATCGCTATGAAGCAACCGTGCAAAAGTTGCATATATGATCATTCTAAACAACAGCCATCACTTGCTATTCCTTCTCAGCTCCATCCACTGCCTGGTTAGCGTGCTTTTCTACAACGTGTGTATTGTAACTGTATGCATATGTGCACGTGTCAGGCTCCAGCTGAAAGACGTTAGTCTTTTAGGACGGAGGGGAATTTTAGTGAAACCTGGTCCAGCTGACGAATTGCCTCAGGGAGGGGATCAACTGGTATTGATAGACATAAAAGACAAATAGGCAGATAATTTTAAAGAGAGAGACTCCCTTTGTCAGTCTGTTTGTACATATTGTGCACAAATATGTATGTGCATGTCTAGCATCCAGCATCTGATAACCACACGGATGCAAGAAGATTCCAAAGCTTAGTGCAAAAAAACAAACATCAGCATACAGAGAGAGAAAGATGATAAAAAGTCTTCACAGCATGGCTGGAATGTAAATAAATGTATGCTGGTTTGAAAAACTGTAGATTCAGCTTAAAAAAACATTTTAAAGATCCCATGTGATGCTAATTTTCAGGTTCAAACTAGTATTTGGGGTTTCTACTAGAACATATTTACATGCTTTAATTTTTTTTTTAAAAAAAACCTTAATTTTCCTCACACTGTCTGCTTGAATATACATCTATACACTCTCTGTCTAAAATGCTCCATTTTAGTACTTGTCTCTTTAAGCCCGTCCCCTGAAAAAGCCCAGTCTGCTTTGATTGGTCAGCATTTCCACTTTTATGTAGTGTAGTTGTGACATCATAACTTCACGGAAGTCCTGACGGCTTGTTTAAGAGCACAATCTAAATGTAGACCATGTACAATCCTCTGTGGATTAAGCATTTTGATACTTCCGCTGTATTTTTATAGCACCTATACCTGTTTTATTATAAATAGAGATATGGAAGTCTTACTCTTACAATATGGGACCTGTAAATGAACTGCATTGAGATGGAGAAGAAGAAAGAAGGCAAAATAGAGCACCAGATAGAAGCATAATAAATAGGAAAAGTTGTAAAAATGGAAAAAAAAGAGACAGTAAAAAGAATAACGAAACATGATGAATCAATAACTGACAGCAGATGCATTATGAAAATAGAGCATGAGAGGCACACAAGAAACAGCTGAGAAAGGAGAAATGAGAGCAAAACAGTGAAATAAATAGAGAAAAACAGCAAAAAAGTGCATACTGTATCTATTCTTCCCTTACCTCTGCAGCTGTGTGTGATATCCTTTAGGACAAAAAAAAAAAAAACGTAGTGGGGAGCAAACTTCAGCTTCAACTGCAATGCTACAGATCCCCACTTTCTAATTCTTTCCAGGGTAATGTAAATATATCTGTTATCTATCAGCCAAACTCTTCAGTCCACTGGGACAATGCTCTGTCTACCTGCGTGGGTTTGTGTAAATGTATCCTGGATGGTGATGAATAGCGGTGAGTGAAAGGAGAGTACTACGCTAGAGGGCAGACAGACTGGCTGAAACAGGAGAGCAGGGAGAGTAGAGAGCAGACTGAGTAGGATGAAGGAGTTGCTGCCTCCTAACATCAGAGCGGCTGGGCTGGATACACCCACCTCGTCAGCATGCATCAAATGGGAGTCGCTCAGATGCTCTAAAGTATGCAGAGAGAGAGTGAGAGAGAGAGGGAGAACTCTGCCTGATCTGATTTGATATATGCACATATGCATGCGAGGTTATTCACACATGCATACACTCGTAGAGGATCTCATTAACCCTCTTTTACTGGCAAGACAAACACACAAAAGTACTCTCCTGACTGAGCAGAGCCTGTGTCTGCTGGGGATTTCAGAGAAAATAAACTAGCTGATGGGAGAGCAGAGGAATAACATGCTTCATGGCAAAAACAGCCCTTAATTAGCTGAATGTAGTGCTCACAGTAAGTTTCATCTATGTTGATGAGCTGAAAAAGTTGATTTAACTTGTGTTATTCATCCCTCCAGGCCTCTAAAAATCCTTCTAAGGAAACAATGTGAGTAGGAAAAATCTACTTTTTATTTTATTTTGATAATCAGTGAATCATTTTAAGTTATTTATTATTTAAGAACACCAAGCATTTGCTGATTCAAGCTACTAAAATATGAGAATTTGCTGCTTTTCTCTGATTTAAACTGTTAATACTATACAAATCGACACTTTTTAGAACAACTTTTAAAGATGAATGTGAAAGGTAGCCTCTTACATTGTATTTAAGTTTTAATGAACGGAGTGTACTCAGAAGAGCTTGTTTTGAATACTGGGGCACCTCAAGGCTCTGTACTGTCACCACTGTTGTTTTCCATTTACACATATAAAATGGCCAGTAATTTCAAGCTGTTCAAATATGCTGTTGATATGGCTATTGTTAGTCGTCTTCTTAAAGACAATGCCATGTATGATGAGGCTTACTCTTGCCAGGTCTCATTGTACTTCAGGACTATTGTCAGACAAGCAAACTGGAAATGAATGTGCTGTTAGATGCCACTAAATCCTACACACTAGATCTTTAATTCCTCGTGAATAAGTTCTGGTCTGTAAGACATTAAACATTAAACTGCTGAAGAAAAACTTCAACATTTTGTGAAACTAGCTCCGCACAAAGACTGGAAACGGGGGGAAACAGCTAGCCCTGGTTTGTCAAAAGCAGCGATACTTAACTTACGGCCCACAGGCTTTTAGTATACATAAGGTGCCAGAGTGCATAAACAGCATCAAAACAGAGCTTCCTGCACCCCCAGACAGAGGTGCTAGATAAGGCCCTTATGTCCTGAAGTCCCAGAAACATCCTGAAATCCTAGAAATGTCCTTAAATCCTAGAAATGTCCTGAGATCCTAGAAGCATGCATGGAGCTGCTGTGACTGGCCCCTGGCCTCCTGTCATTTTGCAAAAGTGGCCACCAAGCAAAGCAAGTTGAGTATCTCCGGTCTAAAGGTTAAAAAAATATCAACCTTAAAAATGGCTAAATGTCATTAATTAACATGTTACATGCTGTTTATATAGTGTAATTAAATGGTTAATAATGTTGCTACACCCTACAGGCCTATACAAAAAGGCACGTGTGTGTGTGTGTGTACAGAGGGGTTTGTTGTTCAGAGGTTAATTAAAGTAGATTTCAGGACATGCCTCTCATTCTTGGAGTGCAGCATTGCCTGTCGCTCAACATGCTTTCATTTTCCCTCCTTGTTGCCGTCCTGGGAGAGAAGGTGGATGGAGGTTGGAGGGAGAGGGGAGGTGTCATGGGCCAGGACTTTGAGCTGCCACACCGGCAACCTCTGCTGCTCAGGCCGTGAGAGAGCTCTGCCTCCAGGGACAATGCCTGCCTTTATAAAGGCCAGCTCCACTGCTCAGTGCATGGAGAATGGTCCTCATTACTCATACAGGTTAGGGGTTAAATTCTTGTGGGGTCAGCCAGTAGGTGGCATTATCTCTGAAATGTTTGCATTGATTGTGGGAGTAAATGCAGTGTGGGACAGGTGGATGTTTTTTGTCTTGTTTTTCCTTTAATCTGTGATTTCTGAAAATAGAAATAAGTCTCCATAAGTGTTAAGCATACATTTCCAGGGAAGGGTAAGCTTCCATCATCATTTAAGTCCTCAAATCTGTCCCGTGACCTTGCTCACTATCTGACAATCCTGTTGCAATCAGTGTGTAATGCTAGCCAATCACAAACAAGGCCTCGTGTTGATTTCACATAGCTTCAGGACATGGGTGGCAGACTCTGCCTTTTTCAGAGTGCAGGCAAAAAAAAAAGCTCCCCTTGAGAAAATGATGTTATCAGGAGGTGATGAGGGAAGTGGGACACAGTAATCCGTCTTATAATGCATCTCCTGGTTAGGCTTCAGATGGGATGTGAAAGAACATAACACCTCCCCACCACCTTGTTAAATCTGTATAAATCACCTGCTGGTTATTACATCTGTAATGAAATCTATTTCATCAGGCGATTATTAAACATCACAAGTGGGGGGGTTTAAGATCATTTCCACCCTTTTCAAATGAGGAATGAGGTTCTGGTATGTTCATTTAGTGATGAAATGTACTGTTAAAGCCAACCCAGAGGTGGAGATTGCAAAGATAACACACTCTGAGAATGGTGATGGTGACTGCATGCTGTAGCTCCATCACAGCCCAACAGGAAGTCCAAACTACTCCCATCCACTACTGTATCAGCATCCTCGCTGCAACATCACTTGATCACCAAGCCAGAAAATAAGTAGAGTAAATTCTGGAAGCTGAGGCTCAGCTCTCGTGTCCATCGATACATCTTTGCTGCTGACCAAGCAGCCACTCTGCAGCAGCAGCAGCAGCAGCAGCAGCAGCAGCAGCGGGTCGTCCTGCATACATACCATCGTATTGACAAATGCCTGTACTGGCTGCATGCGGGGAAGAGACGACACACCTGTCATGTCTTATTTTTGTATTCAGTTGCTGCGATCCATCCTGTATGATAAAATCGCACGCCTGCCACAATCTCTCACTGTAGCTCTATTCTAATCAACACACAACAACTGATACAGATGAGATCAAACACAGATTAAATAGGCTACTCTCGCAGTGAGTCTTTCAAGAGGATTTTAGTTTTTCTATTCACGCAGAGTGTAGAGAAATCGTAAACAGTATCTTACCGTTAAAATCGTGGAAGGATAGCCTCTGCTGACTGTCAGATGAAGCGATGCTCCAGTGGAGGAGGGAATGATGCTCAACACTTCCACCTCCATTTGCATGTACAATGTCGCCTCCTGCAGGTTGAAGCAGGACACTGCCCGTAACAAACAGGTTTAACAATTACCGGTGACGTACTGTTGTGTTTTGTATGTTTGCGCAAAAGAAATGCATTCCTTAAAATATTTTGATGATATTTTGCAACATGCGTCTCGTTAATATAAAGCATCCGCAAATATTTGTAAAGGTTGAGTTCCGCAAAAAGGACTACTGTCAAAGCACGTGAAATTAGTAAAACTTGTACTGCCTACTTTCTTCAAAATAAAAGCCGAAAATTTTCAGGGAAGTGCAAAAATAGAGTGGCTATACATTATTTAGCCTCCCTGAAATACTACATTTGTGTATGGTTCAAATGCAGTGTTGTCATTTGTTTGGATGCATATGATTTTCTTTCAGCCCCCACTGGGATTTGATCCTATATTCTTGCCTAGGGTTCTGCAATACACTGCTTCATTTCTCGTAGTCAATGCTACATACAAAAAGTGGATTCAAAGTGTTCCAAAAGCTCAAAAGTCCAAGGTTCCAATTAAACACCATTTCTAACAAAAATACTTTTTGTGTAAACAGTCAAGGATGTAGAATTCATTTCGACATAGAGGGGTGATGATGTGAGACAGAGGGTTTGGGGGTCCACTGAAAGCAGAAAGCAATTAATCATTTTTTCCTCTCCAAAGGGACTATACCTGGCTGGGGTGCAACTTTGTTCTATTTAATTTTATTTTTATTTCTTATTTTATTATTTATATTTTTCTTGAGCCTCCCTGAGTGGATGGAGGGGATGCATGACTTTCCCCTTGCCATTAACAATATTTTACAGACTTTGACCATGATAGTGATAGCTAGTGGGATTTGTGAGATTTTTAAAGAAAACATGCCTCACTGGCTTTTGGGGTTCTTAGGGTATTTAAAATAAATGCAAAATACAACCAGTTCAGGTTAAATGTCACTCACCTATGCTAAATCAAAAACACATAGGCCTATCTCCCTCCCGAATGTTTGAAAAAATATTAGTGCCTCCCCCGTTTCCACCACCCCTCTCAAGTACAAGTAAACATAAAGTAGCCATACAACAATTTTAAAATAGGCTACTTAAAGTCCTGCATATAAAATGTTATAAAAGTACAACGACACCAGTAGTTACTCGGAAACCTAATTACTCCTTCACTTGTCATTTGATGACTTTTAATTTGTTGGGAGAGTCTAAAATATCACTTCCGGTGTTACGATCTAACTTGCTGCTGCTTGACAAATCATGAATCTACTGGTCTGGGGGGCCTAAATAAAAAAGCTGACTAATTATGTGCCTGAAACCTGGACTAAAACTTTTTCTGGATAAATAATTTTACAGAGGTGTATGCATATTTACAAGTTTTATGTATACATTTTAATACGTTAAAAAAGTCAGGGGCGACCGTTATTCGCTCAGTTTAGCCGGACGTTGTGATGTTGTGTTGGTGTTGGACCGGCAGTGCAGTCGGCGATGGGTCTTCCAGCAGGAAAAAGCGCCAACTTCTGCTGCACCGTCTGGATGGTCAAACAGGCTGTAAATGACTCTAAACCTGGATATTCCGTGACATTTATCACACTTCAGTCTGAAATGACTCATTGAGGTAAGAGTAAAAACGGCTGCGTGCATTTTATTGTTTGTTTACTATTAGTTTTGTTTAAGTGAACTGTTGAAAACGGCGTGCTGATTATTTTCTCCTCCCACTTCTTCGCCGCACCGTTTTGACCCAGTTTTGTCGCTGTGCTGTGTGCAAAGTGCGGTTTGTTGTGCTCTCTTTGCTACATGAGAGCTGCTTCCTAGCACTGAAAAGTCAACGGTTGCCGGTGTTAACGGCTCAAATTCAGACATTGAGAGTGAATGAAAACAAGAGAGGCAGTAAGTTAGCGTTAGCCGGCTAACACGTTATATAATACGTTGTTCACTCTGTAACCGGGTTGTACTTAGTGAACGAGAGCTGTTTTCATTCATTTCACCCGGTTAATTTGTTTGTAGTTACGTAACTGCTCTGTGTTATCATAACGTTAAGTGCGTAATTTGTTACTTTCGCTCTCGTTGAACTCTGATGGCGCCTATTGAAACTAAATTTTGTGTTTCCTTTTCTCACCAGTGAGGTGCGCTGTTGCATCTCTGAAGAGGAATAAAACTCGCCACCAAAGTACTGGTAAAAAAGATGCCGGGTCTGCAGGGGGAAACTGTTGTGGCGGCGATGGGGAGTCCCATCAAGAAGAGCAAACTGTCTCTGAAGTTTCTCCAGAAGAAAGAAACTAAACGAGTTCTGGATTTCTCTGAACCTCAAACAGATGAACCCAAAACAGTTGAACAGGTGGAGTCTGAGGCCAGGTGAGTGTCCTCTGTCTGTCGGTGTGACATTTATTTGGGGTCAAACAAAGTTCAGACCACTGCTTTATTGCCCTACAAGAAGAAAGGTGTCTCAAGTTTTACACAGTTTCAGTCACACTATTGTGCTGAGTCTATGGCTTTTGTGAGGGCATAATAATGAATATGATGAATGGGATACCTTATACTTTGATATTTCATTAGAAATGCATCCTTATTTTCATTAAATCATTACCTTCATGCTCTTGAAAATATAATATCAAAAATGTGCCTATCATTTATATGATAATTTGGCATCTTTGAATTTTCCAGAGCCAAAAATGTCGTCAAAAGCCAGAAAAAGACAGAGATTTATGCAGGGGATGCCTTGAACCCTATTCAAGCACCCATGGAGGTCCTGCAACACTGCTTTTGGCCACATAAGCCTACCAAAACTAGATATTTTGGATAAAGCTAGGATTTACGAAAAGGGCTCTTATGGATCCTTAAAAAGTCTTGAAAGGTATTGATTTTTTTTTTTTTCATCTAAAAAGTAGACCTTAATTATATTAAAATGTCTTAGATCGATCTTTTAAATATCTTAAAAATGCTAAGACATGGGAAATTGGATTTTATAAATCATTTGTCATCTGACATTGCATTATAGAAATTAAAATTAATAGTGATTAAAAACATAATAATTAATCATACGCAGATTACATTTCTGTAGCGTAGATCACGATAGTTTCACCTACAACAACAAGAAAAATCGCCTTTGAATGCCCACTGTGATGTCTATTCATGCTTTTTTTCTTCAGTTTTCATTAGTGTAAAATTGGTATTAAATTTCATTCTGACATTTCATCTGTCTTAACAATTACTAACTTGCCTTAAGCCGTTGGGACCCTGTGAGAGTAAAATCTTTGTTATGCATCTGTAAGCCAAGGAAAGTTGTAACAATGGAGAGTTGGCCGTGAATATTAATGATTCAGAAGCATTCTTAATCTCCTTTCTCAGAAAATTCAGATGATAGTTATACTTATGGCTTGGCAATACTAAAGTACTACAGCTGCTCATTTATATATTCATATCAATTTACAAATCTTAGCTTCCAGAGTCAATAATATTGAGGAGACTTTATGAAAAAAATGGTGGTGTCTGAGTTATATTTGGTTTCAAACATGTTAAGAGTTTTGTTTAATGTGATGTAAAACTGTAAATGATTGCAACCATATTGCCCAACCCTAGTGATGCTGCAAGAAAATAACGAGTAACTGTTCTTTTCTTTTTTGTGTCTGTTAAATTTATATTGTGTTTTCTTCTTCACTGTTAAGCAGCAGCAGCTGTGATCAGGTGGTCCCTGCCCCCCCTCCATGTCCAGCCTCACCTGGCCTTCTCCTGCCACCTGAAAAGAGAGAGACCTTGGTGCCATTTGTGGGGCTCAACAACTTGGGAAACACCTGCTATTTGAACAGTATCTTACAGGTGGGTCTTCTCAGGACATAAAATATATAATTTATAGAGAAAACAAAATTAATTCTTTAACACTAAGAATGTTTTGTGGCCAAAACAGTGTCTTCTGTGGCTGATGAATAATATATAAAAACCTGTAGCTGAGTGGCTGCTCCCCAGCATTATGCCTCCTCCTTCCTGTGACATACTTTGTGTTCAGATCAGTTCCTCTCACCGTGGCTTATCTGCATTGGCAGTGTTGGATGTAAAGAGACAGATGGAAGTGGATCACACATCCAGGCACTTGATCTCTGCAGCCTTTTCCCACTGCATTCATTTTCTCTACTGCATCTCTTTACGTAGGCCACTAGTTAGACAATAAGGAAACCTATTATGGGGTATGGAAGCAGGCAAGTTCTGCGATGTTATGCCTCATTACGTGTGTTGTTATTCTGCACTGTGTTGACAGTGTAAATGTACTATAATATGCAGTCTTGATACAGTTTAAAAATGGTTAAATTCAGTTTCATCAAAAAAGCCTTATTAAGTAGTCCTAGATTTCACTTACAAATGTCTAAAATAAGTCTTCGAGCCTGCTTTAGGCAGAAATAAAGTTATCAAATGTTGTATTTTATTTAAACAAATAATGGGTGAAAATCCTTACTACTGTTCTTTAACACTGACTTTATGAAAATTTGTATGTAGATTAGTTAATTTATTTTTTGAAATGACATTTCATCCATCTATCTCTTCATTCTTATCCATTCTTATCATGATTGATCTTGTTATTGTCTGTCTGTCTGTCTCTGCAGGTTCTGTACTACTGCCCGGGGCTCAGAGAAGGAATTAAGAAACTGTACAACTTGTCCAAAAGAAAGGAGAAACCAAAGGAAGAAACGGATAAAGGCGAAGAGGTTGGTGCAATACAAATGATATATTTGTCTTCTGAAATTAGGTGTTCCTGTTGTTGTGTCCAGACTTCTGATGTGATTTGACAATATATATATATCTGTTACAACAGCAACCATTCAAAGAGCATTTTTGCTTTTAATAAATTGTATTTTACTTCTCAGCAGTCAGAAGTTGCTGCAGAGGATTTGCCAGCTCAAATTGAGCTTCTCGGGAGCTTTAATAGTCTGATAACATCAGTGGAACAGCTGCAGTCCAGCTTCCTGTTAAACCCTGACAGCTTCAGTGAAGGAGAACTCGCTACACCGCCTCGAAAAATACTCCACACTCTCAGGTAATGATGTGGTTATATTTGGATTATAAATTGTGCCCGGATTGCTCTGCAAACGATTATTAGCTAGTTCTGCAGCTCATTTGTTCCTAACTTAATGAATAATATG